>NC_134799.1:0-170000 GCF_046742065.1 Oratosquilla oratoria
CTATTATTATCAAAAGTGCATGAGACCCAGTATGTAATTCTAGGTGTCTAACACATAGGCGTAGGCGGGTTCGGGGGCCCGTTGAAATTCGGGCAAATAGCATGGGATATTTGGGCAATTTATACAGAGAAACAGTGAAATCACAAAATAAGAAAATATATTTTCTTACTACACCTGTATCACTAATTTCCTGTGAAACAAAATTCAACTACAGTACACGAATTATCACTATATGCCAAAATACCTTGTTCATTGTTCAAGAAATTGTGGTGGTCATGTCTTCATGGTATCATCATGATTATTACGAGCGAATCGAAGTTTACTATGGAGATGAGGGTCTTGTTACATTTGCACCGAACCGGCCCGGCCCGGCCCGACCATAACGTTATCTCCGGAACTACTTGAAATGAACGTCATATGATAGTACAACTCTATCAATTTGATAAAGTATAGGTTTTATATCTATAACTGGGCAATGGGTAACTTGCAAAAAGTGGAAGGGTGTAGAAAATAGCATATCTCTTAAACTACTCAACCAATTTGAATTAAACTTACGAATGTTTATGACGTTATAAATCTAATTAATCTCCTTATGGTAAATTTGAAATAAAGCTGCGCATGCGCAAAATTAAAAAACTATTTTTTTTTTTACTTATTAACGGATTAAGATCAAATTTTGTAGATAATGAGATTCTTTCAGTAGATTTTGAGATTCAATTCCGCTCAGTCGCTTGTTGTGTGCGGACGTGTGTCTCATCACTCCGATATTTTTGCTTGTTGGTTGGTGCTGTTATTGATTTGTTGATTGGTTTTCGTCTTCAGCATCATTACAAGTTGAGTGTTTACAGATATTCACAATAAATATTTAGTTGCTTTGTTGCTCAGATCATTTAATTGCACTCTAGATTGATCGGAAGTAATTTGACTGCTGCTTTTATGGCATGACATTTTATTGCTGATTAAAATTCTCAATACCATTGGAGAGTTTTCATACTTCTGCTATATAATATGAATATATTTAATAGATCCATATTATTGCTGTTTAGTTGGATTTTTTGAATCGCTCACAAGACTGATTGGAAGTTATGTTATTGATGATTAATGTTATTATGCTATAATGTTGATTGATGTTATGATTTTTATGTTATTGATGATTGAACATTTCAATATCATTGTCCAAGTTATATTTTGCTATATAATATGAATATTTTGAGGTAGTTTTTGGAGTTATTTAACTACTCCTTTCTATTAGAACATGAAATAGATGATGATTGTTTTATATATATAATATTCTCAGTCTTATTTTTAGTTCATTTTTAGTGAAATAACAGTTTCTTATACTCTTAATGTTTGTTTTCAAGTGGTAAGCAGTTTTTCGCATTGTTGAACAATATCGCAATCATATGCAAGTATTTGATTAATCGACCAATACCATTGATGTAATTCCCATAAGGCTTCATGGCGTGAAGTATTGTGTAATTGCTGATAGCAAATTTCGAGACTGTTGGTGGACTTATTTATCTGTTCTGCCTATTAGGCATATGTTGGTGGAGTAGAAATGGTTAGGAGGAGGATGGTATTTTTGTAGATAACATATTTATTTCTCAATAACGCATGCTCTGACTTTCTTTCAAGTTCATTCGTGACAAATACAGTTTTTTTCACATTGATGTCTACCCACATAGTCAAGTTGTTTTCGAGTGGTGAGAGTATGGGAGGAAGTTTTCACGGTCTCATTGGTGTTGAATGTGAGCAATACATGTTTTGCTCATATATATGTTTGTGTGTATCTGTATAAGTGTATAAATAAATATATATATATATATATATATATGTGTGTGTGTGTGTGTGTATTTACCTAGTTGTACCTAGTTGTATTTTACGGGAAGGGGAGCTATGCTCGTGGGGTCCCGTCTTCATATCCCATTTTATCTAAACTATTTTTAAATTCATGTATTGTTTTTGCACACACCACTTTCTCATCTAACTTGTTCCAACTGTCTATTACTCTGTGAGGAAAGCTGTTCTTTTTCAAATCTCTTCTATAGCTGTCTTTTTTTATTTTCTTTCCGTGTCCTCTTGTATTTCTGTCATCCCATTTTATCAGATTTTCTCTATCAGTAATTTCTATGCCTTTCATGATTCTGTAAATAGCTATCAAATCTCCTCTCTCTCTTCTTTGCTCTAGTGTCTGTAGTTTAAGTTTTTGTAGTCTCTCTTCATATGATAGTTTTGAGAGTGTTGGTGCCAATTTTGTAATTGCTCTTTGTATTCTTTCAAGTTTTTTTATACATTTTTTTGTACTTGGTGACCACATCGTTGCTGCATATTCCAATCTTGGTCTTATCAGGGTGATTAGGATTTTCCTCACCATTTCTTCATCCAGGTATGTAAATGCCACTTTGATTGTTCTTATTAAATTATAAGTTTCTCCAAAAATTTTATTTATATGTTTCTCAGGTGACATATTATTCATAACAATGACTCCCAGGTCCTTCTCATTTTCTACTTTTTTTATTCCTTCTTCTCCCAAATTATATGATCCTGTTATTCTGTTTTTGCTTTTTCCAAATTCCATTATACTACACTTTTTTGTATTGAACTCCATCTCCCACTTCCTACTCCATTCTTGTACTTTATTTAGATCTCTCTGTAGTGATTCACAATCTTCTTCAGTTTTCACTCTTTTCAGTAGTTTTGCATCATCTGCAAAGAAGCTCATATAGCTTTCAATTCCTTCATCCATATCATTAATATATATAGCAAACATTATTGGGGCCAGAACTGTTCCCTGTGGGACACCGCTTATTACTTCATTCCATTTTGAGTGCTGGTCTCTTATCACTACTCTCATTTTTCTTTCTTGCAAAAAGTCTTCCATCCAATTTAGCAATTTACCTTGTATTCCTCCTTCATATTCTAATTTCTTAAGCAACTTCTTATGTGGTACTTTGTCAAAAGCTTTTTTTAGGTCTAGAAATGCACAATCAGCCCATCCATCTCTTTCTTGTATTATATCTATTAGCCTTGAATAGAAACATATTAAATTGGTGACGCATGATCGTCCTTGTCTGAATCCAAATTGCCTTGGATTTAGTACGTTGTTTTTTTCCAGGTATTTTACCCATCTACTTTTGATCATTCTTTCACAAATTTTTGCTATTGTACTTGTTAGAGAGACTGGTCTATAGTTGGTAGGTTCTTCTTTATTTCCTCCTTTATATATAGGTACTATATTTGCTTTTTTCCAATCTTCTGGAACTTTTCCTTCTTTTAAGGAACTGCTTATTATGCTATGTATTTTGTCTGCCAGTTCATTCCTGCATTCTTTCAGAATCCAGTTTGCTATTTCATCTGGCCCATGCGATTTTCTGACATCAAAATTACCCAAGTGTGTCAATATTTCATTCTTTGTTACTTCTATTTCTTCCATAGGGGGGACTTTTTCTTTCCACTCAATCTCTTCAGGTTGTATATTTTCCCTTGTAAACACTGATTTAAAATGTTTGTTCATAATTTCTGCCATTTCCATTTCCTCAGTGTATTCAACTCCTCCCTGTCTTAATTTCTCCAAGTCTTGTTTGTTTTTCAGTTTATTGTTTACAAATCTGTAGAATAGTTTTGGTTGATCTTTACACTTTTCTATAACATCTTTTTCATATTTTCTTTTTTCCTCTCTGCACTTTTGTACATATTCATTTCTATAACCAGTATATATTTTCCATTTTTCAGGTCTTCTGTCTTTTTTTCCATCTGGTCCAGGCTTTGTCTCTTTTGTCTTTTAACTCCCTACAACTTTTGTTGTACCAGCATTTTACATATTCTTTTTCTTGTTTTTGTCTTGGGACATACTTTTCCACTCCTTTTTTCTACATTTTTGTCAAAATATTCCATTTCTCTTCCACTGATGTTTCTTCTTTGTATATTTCTTCCCAGTTTTCTTGTTGGAAGAATTCTCTTATTTTATCAAAGTTTGTTTTTTCATACATCATTCTTCCTTTTCTATGTTGTTCATTTCTTTTCATATATTTTTCTTCATTAAGTTCCAGTTCAATCAATATGTGGTCACTTTTACCTATTGGTGTTTTATATTCAATCTTGTCCACTATTCTAGGTTCAGATGTAATTATTAAGTCTAGTCTCGATGGTTCTTCTTCATTTCTATACCTAGTGTTCTCTTGTATCCATTGTGTCATTGAATGGTCAGTAATCATCTCAAGTAGAGCATTTCCCCATGAGTCATCACCACTCTTTACTGTCATTTCTTCCCAGCAGATTTCTTTGCAATTAAAGTCGCCCATCATAACTATTCTTCCTCCGTCTTCCATTATTTTAGTTAATGCTATCTTTGTGTCCTCTAACATACTTTTATGTTCACTCTCCTCCCATGAGGCTGTTTTCGGAGGCACATAATTGATCACAAATTTTCTGCTCTTCTTATCTCGGACTTCCACTTCTATCATAATCATCTCTACTGTATTCTTTCCATATATGACACCTTTCACGTTTATATCCTTCTTAGCCAGGAACATAACTCCACCCCCTTGTTTTTTCTCTCTGTTTCTAATCCAATAATTGTATGCATCATGTCCTACACTGTTGGGTGGTAGTGGGCCTTTTAATTTTGTTTCTACAATTCCCATTATGTCCGGTTCTTTTTCTTTCAAATAATCATTCAGTTCATTCAATCCTGTTATCAATCCATCTATATTTGTGTAAGACGCTCTTAGTTTTCTGCCACTTCCATTGTGTTCTCTGTTTCCCTTATGTTTTTCTTTTGTATGTCGAACTGCTTTATTTTCATGTTCACTACTCTCCAATAGAATCTCTCTTTCTCTGACTCTGTTCTTTCCTCGTTTTTTGCCTTAGCTTCAAGTCTTTTCTGCTTCTCTTTCCTCCTTATTCATTTCTCTTTTTATCCATACCTTTTTATATTTATCATTTGTTGCTAGTTTCCCTGTTTTGGATAGAATTTTCTCTGCCGTTGTTTGTGACCTGAATTTAATCTTAATTGGTCTGGTCTTATCTGTACTATATTTTCCAAGTCTGAATTTTTCCTCAATTTCCTTTATAATTTCTGGTTCATCTTCCTGGACTAATTTTAATAAACTGCTTACTCTTTCATTTTCCTCCTTGATTCTTGCGGTTCTATCTGGGTTATGTTTCTCTTCCATTCCTAATATAATTATACATTTCTTTTTGTCAGCTAATTCTCTTACTATATTCTCCTTCTGTCTCATCACTTTAATAACTGAGTCTTCATTATGTTCTTTCAATTGCTGTTTGACTATGTCAGTGAATGAAACCTTATTCCCTTCTTGGGTTGTTCTCCAATTTTTAGCTTCTTTAACTATTGTCTCTCTGTTTTCATTACTATTCTTCTTCAATTTCTCATTCTCCTCCTTTACATTTCTTAACTGTCTTTTTAGGTCCTCTATCTCATCAGTTAAGTTTCTGTTTG
Source organism: Oratosquilla oratoria (assembly GCF_046742065.1). Classification (NCBI taxonomy): domain Eukaryota; kingdom Metazoa; phylum Arthropoda; class Malacostraca; order Stomatopoda; family Squillidae; genus Oratosquilla; species Oratosquilla oratoria. Next base: position 5,462 of record NC_134799.1, read on the forward strand.
CCTTCTCTAGTTGTTCCAACCTTTCAATTCTCTGGAAAATGGAGTCAACATTACCTAACCTACTTTCCAAGTCCTCGATCACCTTATCAACTCTCTCCTCTAGTCTTATCAGTCGGGGGGGGGGGGGGGGGGGGGTTGTGTCCCCCCCACCCTCTTTCAATCCCTGGAACATATTCTCGTCACTTTCTACTGTATTGCTCCTCTCTATACTTCTAATCTTTACATTTTTATTAGACATTTCATCATCGCTCAGTCTTTTGTTTACCTTTCGCTTGTCTGGCTGGGCCAAGTCTACTCCCTCCTCATTTCCTTCCATTTCCCTCAGTAATCCCTCCCCTTTTCCTCTTTCCCTACTTTCCCACTACTCCACGAGCAATTTCCCCCCCACCCTGTAAAAACACTAGGCACTTCTCTTTGCGTTGGGATCCACAGACTTCAGTTTTCTTCAGAACGTCATCCAAGCCGTCCATTCGCTGAAGTGTGTGTGTGTGTGTGTGTGTGTGAGTTGAGGTTGTGTGTTACTTGTGTACGTTGCAGTTACAGTTGTATGTTACGGTTTTCATTGGCTGTTCAAACGGAAGTTGATCACGTGTGGAACTCGATGTGTTGCGTGTCGGAACACGTTGTATTCGCCAGTTTTTGATAGTTTTTGCAACTGAAAATGCACGTGAATGTTGAGTGGGATACCTCTGTGAAGTTTTTGTGTGTTTGAAAAACAATGATATGAATGTAATATTTGCTTCTCAGATGATCAAGCGTTTGAAACAATCGAAATTTAAGATCAAACGAGTAGTATCTCCTCTCCATTATGGAACATACTATATTATAACATATTATAACATAGACGTGACAGTAGCCTTAAATCATGTGACAGCTATGTGAATGACAGCATTGTGAAGACAGCATTGTGTGAATTTTAGAATATTTGTAGGAATGAAATTATCCTACATACAATAAGAAACATATGAAGAAAAATACCCTATTCAGAAGAACTAATTTACTTAACTAGTTTGTCACCTATTTTCTAATATTTGCTATACTGCTTTGATCATTGCAACTTTGCTGATAATTGCATGATTGTGATATATATATATATGTATATATTATTGTTTTTGTTATTTTTTGAGTGCATGAACAGCACTCATACGTCCCCACCCCTCCAACACAACCTTCCCGTCCTCTCTCCCCATGTCCACTCTCCCTCCTCACTCCCCCATCAACGCGCCTCCACAATTCAAATTGGTCGGCTTGTTTTTTCGTTGCTACGAGGCCTGGTTGATTTTTTATTAGATTTTTCAATTATTTCTGTGTGCTTCATTCGACGAAAAAAGTTCAGTTGTCATTGTTTTTATGACTAGTGTTGGTTTTCTTTCTGCTCTGTTATTTTGTTATATTTGTGATTTTAATTACTATAAATAAATAGCATTCTGTATTTTCAACAGAATCTGTTGAGTCTGTGTACTGTTGGACACCATATTGGACATGGAGAAGTCAAGAAAGAGGCTTTACAGAAGGAAAGTTAAATGTTCTAAGTGTGGCAAGGAACTTGATGGAGATTATAAAACTGAACACTTGAAAAGAGTTCATGAGTATGATCAACAAGTAGAATTCCATCCTGTGATTGATCCGAAACAAAGAAAACTGTCATTTGGAGTTGCTACCAGCACAAAGTTGAGTGAAGCGATGCCAACAGAAGCCACTACTTCCATAGAAGACGTTTCAATAACTACTGGTGATGACAACAATGAAGAGATCCAAGCTCAGGTTCCTGCAGAACCAGACATAGAGGTCCTGGTTACAAAAGCCAAGGATACAGGCGCTCCACCTGCCACTGATTCAGAAGGACCAGAGGAGAAACTAGTGGTGGCTGAGACCTTAGCTGAGACTGATATACAAACCGGTCCAAATCAGCCTCTCTTGGATACATACAACAGGAAACAACTGGGCAAGGAAAGTGGAACAAGAGATTTCAATCCTAACTTGTTTAAGAAGTATCCCTGGACCAGTTTTGACACTGCCACAAAATCAATCATGTTTCCCCTGTGAGAAGTTTTTGTTTGATTATAGTTTCACATTCAGCAATTGGAAGAAACCAGAGCGACTTGCAAAACATGCAAGTAGCAGAAACCACAGTATGGCAATGTCCAAATGGATTCAATCAAAAGTGCACCACAACCGTGAGTCATCAGTGCTGACCCAACTTGACACTGCCCACCGTGACATGGTTGAGAAAAACAGAGCCTACCTCAAAGTTATCATTGAGTCTATCCTCTACACAGCACAGCAAAATATCCCACAGAGAGGTCATATTGAAGACAGGTCCAATATTGGGAAACAATCTGATGTAAATCGGGGGAATCTGATAGAGCTTCTGCATCTTCGGTGTAAGGATATCCCCTGGCTTGCTGCCAAACTAAACTCACAGCTGGAGGCCCATCATCAGTGGCTATCACCAGATGTCCAGAATGAAATTTTAAACATTACTTCTGACTTAGTACTGAATCATATATCCCAAGTAGTTAAAGAGGCTGGTAGGTTTAGCCTGATAGCAGACGAAACTTCGGATGTAGGCAACAAGGAACAAATTGCAATATGTTTGAGGTACATCTACAAGGCTCAGCCAACCGAGACTTTTGTTGGTTTTTACGAAGCACAATCCACCACGGGAGAGGCCCTCTTCAACATGATACTTGAAGTTTTAAAGAGCATGAAACTGCGGATTGAAGATGCGGTGGGTCAGTGCTACGATGGGGCATCAAACATGACAGGGAAAGAAAAGGGTGTGGCTGCAAGAGTACAAGAGGTAGCACCGAAAGCTCTGTATGTCCACTGCTATGGACACCTGCTGAACTTGGCCCTGCAGGATACTCTGCAAGAAAATGCAGTAATAAGGAATGCACTGGGAATCGTGCAGTCAATTCACCACTTTTTTAACTCTCCAAAACGAGAACATGTTCTCCGTTCTGTGCAGATACCAGCTGATTTCAATTCAGTACCATTCATCAAGTTGAAGTCTATCAGTGAGACACGCTGGGTCTGCAGGTGGGAGGCAGTAAAAGCCATTGAGCAACAGCCAGAGAGAATATTGCTTGCCCTTATACAGCTCTCAAACGACAAGGATGCAAAAACCTCTGTTGATGCTACAGGCCTTATAAAGGCCATGCTGGAATTCCAGTTTGTCCTGGGATTGCATATTTTGAAGGTTATTTTTTCAAATACAAATTCATTGGCAAGCTACCTGCAAGGTCATGAGGTTGATGTTATGGCTGCAAAAGCTACGTGTGAAGCAACCATCAAAACCCTCTCTAAATGTAGAGAAGAAGAAATGTTCTCCCTGATTTGGGAAAAAGCCCAAAAAAACTGCAAAAAATATCAGTGAGATTGCACCAAACAAGGAGGTGAAGACATCAAAAAGACAGAAAAAGCCATCCATAAGGCTGCAAGCATTATTAGGAGAGACTCCTGAGGTGCAACCCATCTTGTTCACTGATATACAGAGAGGCAGAATTGAGGTGTATTACGATGCACTAGATAGAGTTCTTTCAGAAATGAAAGAGAGATTTGCAAGCAGGGACACTAATATCTTGACCTCATTATCTGACATAGTGGTGGGAAAAGCTACAGAGGAGAGTTTCAAGGCAGTGTCAGACTTCTACAGCATTGACGCAGACGTCCTGATGGGGGAAACTGCTATCTTCCACAATCTAGAAAGTGTTAACTTGAAAACAGCAAACCAGGTGGTAAACTATCTCTACTCAAACTCTCTGGATGAAACCTTGCCACACTTCACAGAGGTGGTAACAACACTGGCAGCCATACCTGCCACATCTTGCTCAGCCGAGAGGTCATTCTCATGCTTGAGAAGACTGAAAACTTACCTGAGATCCACCATGGGCCAGGAGAGGCTATCAGCATTAGGACTTCTTTGCATAGAAAGAAGTCATGTCAACCAAGTGGACATAAAACACTATAATAGATATATTTGGTAGACGAAAGGGCAGAGACAGCATGTTTTTCTAAATTATTTTGAGATTGACTATACTGTACCAGGTGATTGTATAGTTTACCTAGATTTACTATAGTCCCTACGTCTGTATACATGGTTTCATGTTCAACTTATTGGAAAGTTCCTAACATCATATATATTTTCACAAGCGATGTAGAACTATTATTTAATGACCTTTTTGTAGACATTTATAACTGCTTCCTATTTCACATTGTACTCAGTGAATATATATTTTATACATGCATGCTTAAGGTACTGAAACACAATATGACTCATAAAATCTTGTCTTCATTGAAGTTTCTTTTCTATAAAGAATAAATGGTTTTAGAGTGTTTTTTATACTTTCTATTAAAATTTTCCCCAAGTATTTTCATATTTAGCTCTATAGCATTTGTTAGATGGTTTCAACAGCACTGTATAATGGCAAATTATTTAGGTTCTGGGAGTATGAAAAATTCGGGCAGATTTTGTGTTGCCCCCCCCAGGTAAGCTTCATCCCCTACGCCTATGGTCTAACATAAAAGTAACTTGGCTTAAACAATAAAAGTAACTATTTGATTGTTATCGAGCCTAGTAATAAATATTACATGAAATATTTTTAAGCCTGAGGCTCTGTAAAATGAGGATACAATTATACATGGTAATGTATTGTATTAGTGTAGGGTAATGTGGGGGATTAGCGTACATGGGGGTGGACTGTACAAACTCTGTTAAAATTAGAGAATTTATAGAAGAGCTCTGTTGGAAACAATGAGAGAGGAAGTGACGTCAGTAAATATGATGGCTGCTTTCATTCCTCCTAGCGCCGCGTAAGGTTTGGAGATAAGATTTGTCTATTTTTGTGGCATTTGATTTAACCTGAGACATTCATATCATATCGTTTCCTAATCTTGAATGCAGCCTGATCAGGTTGGTAAGGTAATGAATATGAATATTAGGCAGATGTATGTAATATATGAAGATAAATCTAGGTTTTATACAACATTGTTCCTGTGATACTGGTTTGAAGGCAGTATGGCTAGGAGGGGGTGTAGTGTACAAAAATTTTGGTGGAGCTGGAACTAGAGGAAGGTCGAAATGCTGGGGAAAAGGTGCATTATATTGGTAAAATCCTCTCTATCGTGGACGACACCAGCTATAATGTAAGTTTTCTCTGGATCAAGTCTAGGTTTGGTATTCAAGAGAAGTTTTGTTTCCCTCTAGTAGAGCACACAGTAAAGGTGTCCAAAGAATCCTGTAAAGGTGTGTTGATGCCCCAGCAAGGGCGTACTCAACTACTTTCAAATATGGTAAAGCTAAAAGTTCCTTTGTATTCATTTAACATGAAATGAGGTTGGCCTAGGAGTGATAACTGACTTTATTTTTCTAGTGTTTTCTTATATAAACAATATTGGATGCACACTTGTTTTATTTCACACAGCAAAATATCATTCATAAAACTTCTTATTGGTATTGCAGGGATAAAGTGGACATGTAATATTGATCGCCAAGACAAGGTAAAAAAAACTCCTTCTCTGTTGCTCGTTCATTAATAGAACACTTTAGATGATGTGTTTGTTTAATTTTAGACAGCAATATCTAATTCATTATAATTTGTGATATTTTTTGGGGGGTCAAAATAGCATGTATGGAACACCCCCATAGTATGTACGGATCACCCCCACTACAGGGGTGATCCGTACAAAATTAAAATTTTTGGTTGAATAACCATAAACGGTCCCTAGTTTCGTATTGATAAATTTAGTTGTGTTGTAGGTAGCCCATTCCTTGAGGAATATTTCTGACCAACAGCCTTATCTTCAAGATTTATATCTGATTTTTCAGTAATATTTTTCCACTAATAGTACGATTTGCCCCCACACTACCTTACTTATGAAAAATATCACATATTCAGCTATATAAAAAACTACTCGAGTCTGAGATATTGCAGTTTTAATCTATATACATAACCGAAACTGTATATATTTTTTCTACATATAAAAAGTTTTATGATTTAACAATGTATATACAGTAGAAGCCCGATTTAACGAATCTCAATTTAGCGGAGCTCAAATTAGCGAACTGCAAATAGCAATAACGAAAATGCTCAACTTAGCGGAAATGGTCCGCTAAGTTGACCATTTTCCGCTAGTTGGCCAGACGCGCATCTACGGAAATAGCTAAATTTAGTGGGAACGGTAAGCTAAGTTGAGCATTTTCCGTCAACAGATGTTACTAGATTGTGGTGGTGGAGTCAAGGAAAAATTTATAATTTAGTACTTTGGAGGTACAGACGCTCCTCAACTTACGTTTTAGTTACGTTCCGAAAGGCCGAACGTAAGTTGAAAATTAACGTAAGTTGTTACTGTACGTTCTAGTAATGTATGACCATTCATACTGTACTATGCATCCGTAAATTCTATTACTGTATCTTATAAAACACCCCTAAATCATTAATTATACACATAACATTGTAAAATATAGTAAACATCCACTTATCCAAACTCCAAGGGGGATTAGAAATGTCCGATTAACCGAAATGTTCGGTTAATCCGACTTTGTATGGTTCATTCCCGTAGAATTTTATGCGGTAATGTCAGCTGCAATATTCGTACCTGTAAACTTAACATACACATGTAAATACTTAAAATAGTTCATAAACATATTCTATAGAGTATAAACAGCCGATCAGGTGTAAACATGGAGTGTGCTGCCACCGTGTGAGCACTTAGTGAAGCTTGCGGGTGGCGCGGGGGTGGCGGAAGAGGTGGCAGGGTGTTTGAATGTTCGGTTGAGATCCAAATACGTTCGGATGAAACGTTGAAAATGTTCGTTTAATGCGATCATTCGGTTAAAACGCGTTCGGATGAGCGCGAGTTTACTGTAACATTAATTTCAAATAAATTAAATTCAAGCAACATAAATGGAGATGGTGGAGGAGGAGGCAAGGCACGTTCAGTCTGTCATTTGTGCCATGTAAACAATGGACGCAGCGTCATGAGCAAGTATCATTTGAACTACGGAGAGCGAGCTAAACTAAAAAATTCACTGAATTTTTTTTTACCATTTTTTTTAGTCAGTTTAAACGTAAAATCGAAAAAACGTAAAACGAATGAACGTAAGTAGAGAAGCGTCTGTATATAAATATATATATTCGTGAAGTAAGGAAGCAGGTTTTCTTTGATGCATGTAGAATTAAATACGACAGCATTCTGACAATTGTTAAACTTTTTCTTAATGTTTTCTATTTGTCTTATCAACTTTTTTCCAGTTGTAGGGTGAGCTGATACAAGTTCTCCATAGTTTTCCATTTAATATTCTCGAGCTTTCGTCTTCAAAGAGACATCATCAGGATTGACAAAATTTCTGCAATAATGAATACAAATGTTGGTACATATAAGTTACAAAATAAATTACAAAAATACAAATACAAATATACAGGTAGAACAAAAGATATATAACGAGAGTTATTACTTACGTCTACAAGGAAAGTACAAATGATAGAGAGAAAAAGGTTTAAATACATAAACTGCTATCCGAGTTCCCATTACGGAGACACCTTAGTTCAATGTACCAAAATTATTGCGTACAATGAGGACCCTAGAAGGTTGAAACTCTTGGAGGCATTCCACATCAGGGACTCTGCCCCCACTATAAATATTCAGTCGGACATGACGTCCAGTATCAAGCTGTACAGTAGCGCTAACCTGAGACATCGCTACATTGAGGTCCCCTCTCCCCCTCCCCTCCCACCCCCCACTCCCCCACCACTCAGACGATCAGCCAGACTCCGTAATGGGAACTCGGATAGCAGTTTATGTATTTAAACCTTTCTCTCTCTCTATCATTTGTACTTTCCTTGTAGACGTAAGTAATAACTCTCGTTATATATCTTTTGTTCTACCTGTATATTTGTATTTGTATTTTTGTAATTTATTTTGTAACTTATATGTACCAACATTTGTATTCATTATTGCAGAAATTTTGTCAATCCTGATGATGTCTCTTTGAAGACGAAAGCTCGAGAATATTAAATGGAAAACTATGGAGAACTTGTATCAGCTCACCCTACAACTGGAAAAAAGTTGATAAGACAAATAGAAAACATTAAGAAAAAGTTTAACAATTGTCAGAATGCTGTCATATTTAAATATATATGTATGTATATATATATATATACATACTATAATATATATACAATAATATATAATTCAGTATATGTATAAAGTATAATTGTAGCAGAAATATATTCAAGTAGAAATAGACGGTATAATAGGAAAACAATATAATGAAACAGTAAGTTGATGGGAAAATTCAAAATCAGTACGCGAGAGTAATCACCAAGAAAAACACTTCTATAACAACAAACTACGTTTTCTGCAACAACACAACAATAATGCTCACTATCCAAAAACCAACTGCCCAGTCCTATTAATCGCTACAATTATGTACATCGAACCAAACACGAAGCTATGACTAATATTCAGCGAAATTCACAGACAGCTCATATCATTGTTACACGACACACACACACACAGTCTGGACAGAAAGGGATCACTCTGAGTTACTAGATGATACAAAAGATGAATTAATTGAAACACTGAAAGATGCAATGCAGGAAACACAGTAATTATGGGTGACTTTAATTCAAAAGAAATATGCTGGGAAGATATGACAGTGAAGGGGGGAGAGAAACACTGGGGCAATGTACTCCTTGACTTGACCATCGAATACACAATGACCCAGTGGATTAGAGAAAATACTAGATATAGAGGAAATGAAGAACCCTCAAAATTGGACTTGATACTTACGACAGAACCTGAGATTATAGAAAATGTTAATTACAAAACTCCGATAGGAAAAAGTGAACACGTACTAATAGAAATGGAATTGAAGGAACAAACAGACCAAAGCAAAAATGATAAACATAGAATAGGAAGACCTATGTATAACAAAACAAACTTTGAGAAACTTAAAACATTCTTTTGCAATGCAAACTGGGAAAAATTCCAAAACAAAGATACAGGGATAGAAGAAAAATGGAACATTCTAAAAGAAATTTATAATGAAGGAGTGAACAAATTTGTACCACAACAAAAAATGGAAAAGGTATACAGAAAGAACTGGTACAACAAAAGATGTAGTGAAACAAAGGAAAAAAGAGACAAAGCTTGGAAAAAATGGAAAAGAGATAAGAAACAAAGCAAATGGCAAACATACATCAAACTAAGAAACGAATATGTAAAAATACGCAGAGATGAAAAGAGAAATTATGAAAAAAAGATAATAGACAAATGTAAGGAAGAACCGGAGCTATTCTACAAATATGTAAATGGAAAACTGAAAAACAAACAAGAAATAGAAAAACTGTGCCAAAATAAAAAGGAATATACAGAGGAACTGGAAATGGCTGAAATAATGAACCACCACTTCAGATCAGTATTCACAACAGAAAACTTGCCTAACAGTGCAGAAAGAGAGAGAATTATCCCCAGCAATGAAAGAAATAAACGTAACACAAAAAGAAATCAGTGATCAAATCAAAACCCTGGATGTCAGAAAATCACATGGCCCAGACGGAATAGAAAACTGGATACTAAAAGAATGCATGGAGGAATTAACTGAAAAAATATACAATACAATTAAATCCTCACTTAAAGAAGGAAAAGTACCATTGGACTGGAAAAAAGCAAACATTGTACCAATTCATAAGGGAGGTGATAAGGAAGATCCATCTAACTACAGACCAGTCTCACTAACAAGCACAATAGCAAAAATTTGTGAAAGAGTGGTCAAAAACAGATGGGTTAAATACCTGGAAGAAAAATCTATACTGAACCCTAATCAATTTGGATTTAGGCAAGGGAGATCCTGTACAGCAAATCTAATCTGCTTTTACTCAAGATTAGTAGACATAATACAAGAAAGAGATGGATGGGCAGACTGCTTTTCTGGACCTGCTAAAGGCATTCGATAAAGTACCTCATATGAAACTAATAAATAAGATAGAGTCAAAAGGTGGCATCAGAGGAAAATTATTGGAATGGATGAAAGACTTCTTGATTGGAAGGAAAATGAGAGTTGTAATTAGAGAAAAATTCTCCAACTGGGAAGAAGTAAAAAGCGGTGTCCCGCAAGGATCAGTACTGGCCCCAATCATGTTCGCCGTATATATTAATGACATGAATGAAGGAGTGGAGTGCTATATAAATTTTTTTGCAGATGATGCAAAATTACTTAAGAAAGTAAAAACGGAAGAGGACTGCAACTCATTGCAACAAGATTTGGACACAATATGGAATTGGACTCAAAAGTGGGAAGTAAAATTCAATAATAAGAAATGCAGTATAATGGAATTTGGAAAGAGTAAAAACAGAATATCAAAAGATTACAGAATTGGGGAAGAAAAAATAAATAAAACAAACTATGAAAAAGATCTTGGAGTGATGATTGGAAAGGACATGAAACCAGATATGCATATAAATAAAATATTCGGAGAGACCTACAGCTTATTGAGAGCAATCAAAGTGGTATTTGCTTATATGGACTAAGAATGAATGAATAATTGGGATTTATCTATGTCACAACATCAATGGTATATGGACTAAGAAATGATAAAGAATATACTAACTACACTAATAAAACCAAAACTTGAGTACGCAGCATCACTTTGGACACCCAGTACCAAAAAGAATATTAAGAAACTAGAAAGATTACAAAGAGCGACAACAAAACTAGCACCGACACTCGCTGAACTAACATATGAGCAAAGACTATCCAAACTGAACCTACCAACTCTGGAACAAAGAAGAGAAGGAGGAGATTTGCTGACTATCTACAGAATAATGAAAGGAATGGAAGTTTTAGACAGGAACGACCTGTTAGTGTGGGAAAACAGTAAAACAAGAGGACACGGAAAAAAATTGAAAAAGGATAGTTATAGAAAAAACTTGAAAAGGAACAGTTTTACACACAGAGCAATAAATACATGGAACAAATTAGACAACAAAACAGTATGTGCAAACACTATACAAGATTTTAAGATAAAACTTGATGCGGAGAGATACAAAGACGGGTAACCACGAGCACAGCTCCGCACCCGTATATTACAACTAGGTAAATACACACACACAGAAAGAAAATCAAGAAAGACAGCTACAGAAGAGATCTGAAAGAAAAAAAACAGCTTTCCTCACAGAGTAATAGACAGTTGGAACAAGTTAGATGAGAAAGTAATGTGTGCAAAAACAATAGATAATTTAAAAATAGTTTAGATAAAATGAGATATGAAGACGGGACACCACAAGCATAGCTCCCCTTCCCATAAAATACAACTAGGTTAATACTAGGTAAATACACACACAAAGTTATATGAGCTTCTTTGCAGATGATTCATAACTATTAAAAAAAGTGAACATGGAAGAAGATTGTAAGTCACTACAGAGTGATCTAAATAAAGTATGGGAATGGAGTAGGAAGTGGGAGATGGAGTTCAACACTAGAAAGTGTAGTATAATGGAATTTGGAAAAAGCAAAAACAGAATAACAGGATCATATAAATTGGGAGAAGAAGGAATAAAAAAAGTAGAAAATGAGAAGGACCTGGGAGTCATTGTTATGAATAATATGTCACCTGAGAAACATATAAGATTTTTAGAGAAACTTATAATTTAATAAAAACAATCAAAGTGTCATTTACATACCTGGATGAAGAAATGGTGAACAAAATTCTAATCACTCTGATAAGACCAAGATTGGAATATGCAGCAATGATGTGGTCACCAAGTACAAAAAAAATGTATAAAAAAAATTGAAAGAATACAAAGAGCAATTACAAAATTGGCACCAACACTCTCAAAACTATCATATGAAGAGAGACTAGCAAAACTTGAACTACAGACACTAGAGCAAAGAAGAGAGAGGAGATTTGATAGCTATTTACAGAATCATGAAAGGCAAAGAAGAGAGAGGAGATTTGATAACTATTTACAGAATCATGAAAGGCATAGAAATTATTGATAGAGAGAATCTGATAAAATGGGATGATAGAAATACAAGAGGGCACGGAAAGAAAATCAAGAAAGACAGCTATAGAAGAGATCTGAAAAAGAACAGCTTTCCTCACAGAGTAATAGACAGTTGGAACAAGTTAGATGAGAAAGTGGTGTGTGCAAAAACAATACATAAATTTAAAAATAGTTTAGATAAAATGAGATATGAAGACGGGACACCACGAGCATAGCTCCCCTTCCTGTAAAATACAACTAGGTAAATACAAACACACACACATTTCTAGACCTAAAAAAAGCTTTTGACAAAGTACCACATAAGAAGTTGCTTAAGAAATTAGAAACTGAAGGAGGAATACAGGGCAAACTGCTTAAATGGATGGAAGACTTTTTGCAAGAGAGAAAAATTAGAGTAGTGATAAGAGACAAACACTCAAAATGGGATGAAGTAATAAGCGGTGTTCGACAAGGAACAGTTCTGGCCCCAATAATGTTTGCTATATATATTAATGATATGGATGAAGAAATTATAAGTTATATGAGCTTCTTTGCAGATGATGCAAAACTATTAAAAAAAATGAACACGGAAGAAGATTGTGAGTCACTACAGAGTGATCTAAATAAAGTATGGGAATGGAGTAGGAGGTGGGAGATGGAGTTCAACACTAAAAAGTGTGGTATAATGGAATTTGGAAAAAGCAAAAACAGAATAACAGGATCATATAAATTGGGAGAAGAAGGAATAAAAAAAGTAGAAAATGAGAAGGACCTGGGAGTCATTGTTATGAATAATATGTCACCTGAGAAACATATAAATAAGGTTTTTGGAAAAACTTATAATTTAATAAGAACAATTAAAGTGGCATTTACATACCTGGATGAAGAAATGGTGAACAAAATTCTAATCACTCTGATAAGACCAAGATTGGAATATGCTGCAACGATGTGGTCACCAAGACAAAAAAATGTATAAAAAAATTGAAAGAATACAAAGAGGAATTACAAAATTGGCACCAACACTCTCAAAACTATCATATGAAGAGACACTAGCAAAACTTGAACTACAGACACTAGAGCAAAGAAGAGAGAGAGGAGATTTGATAGCTATTTACAGAATCATGAAAGGCATAGAAATTATTGAAAGAGAGAATCTGATAAAATGGGACGATAGATATACAAGAGGGCATGGAAAGAAAATCAAGAGAGACAACTATAGAAGAGATCTGAAAAAGAACAGCTTTCCTCACAGAGTAATAGACAGTTGGAACAAGTTAGATGAGAAAGTGGTGTGTGCAAAAACAATACATGAATTTAAAAATAGTTTAGATAAAATGAGATATAAAGACGGGACACCACGAGCATAGCTCCCCTTCTCGTAAAATACAACTAGGTAAATACACACACATGTTGCAACAAATTACTGCATGTTGCTGTTCGTTTGCACTTCACGATTGTGCTGCCTATAATTCACTTACAATAATATATATACTGTATGTGTGTGTGTGTACACTATGGAATTTTTTAGGTACGTATCATTTTTATAATCTGCTCTGGCAACACTGTTACACTAACGCTCACTCGCTCAATTTAACGGAAAATTCAATTTAGCGGACTGGACCTTGGCTGAATTAGTTCATTAAATCGGGCTTCTTCTGTACAGTTATCTTAAGCACAATTTCATCTGGAGTATGAAAAATTAATCTTACAGAAAATAATATGACAATCTAATCAGCCTTTAAACACATACTTGTCTGGTATTTGTTAGATCCAGTTGTCATAAACGTTCTTTTAATTTGTCGACATTTTTAGTTGAACATTGATATTTTGATTTAAGGTAATGTGATGTATTAACAATCAAATTATTCTTATTTCAACTGCCAAACAATCTGATTTCTTCACTAATTTCAAATAACCTAAATATTCACTGCAATTGAAACTAATACCCCTACAGAAATTTAATAAATGTTTTTATCTTTTCTAGGTAATTGCATTCTCAGAGGCTCAGGGAGAAGCCACTACTTCCATGGTTTATTGCAGACAAGGAAGGGTGTATTTTGGCAGCACACTGTACATGTATGGCTGGTCTTGGAGAAAGCTGTACACATATTGCAGCACTACTTTTTTCTGTGGAAGCAACAATAAAGTTAGGGACTCTAGGACTGTTACACAGTCAAAATCCTATTGGCTAATGCCTGGTTCTTTGAAAGGTGTGTCATACAAACAATGCAAAGACACTGACTTTACTTCTGCAAAGACTATGAAGAAGAAACTAGATAGGAACATAGACAGTTGTTTGGAAACAGACATTCCCAGGCCTTGTGTTAATAAAAAGTATATCAAAAACCAAATCCCAGATCCCACAGATATTGAATTGGCATCATTATTAAATCATTGTCTTGCACCAGCACAAAACCAGCATTGTTATTTATGTGAACCATACTGTGAACAGTTTGCTCCAAAATCAGTTAGTTTAGATTCCCCCACTGTTCTAATAGAACTGAGAGAAGAATCAGCAATTCAACTGCCATATGATGAGCTTTTAAATAAGTGCAGAAGTATTAACTTGACAGTGACTGAGGACCAAGCATCAGCTGTTGAGAGAGAGACTTGAGAACAGGCTAGTTCTAATTTATAAGTTATGAACAAACCTCTTTTATGTTCCATATTTCTGCCCCATACAGTGCTGTTGGCACAATCACTCCTTCATACAGTCTCCTCTTAGCCTCTATTCCCAAATGTCTATTCCTCATTACACTTTTTAATCTGATGATGATGATGATATGGTTTAACGTTGCACACTCCCCCCTATCGGGAGGCTAGGACGGTGCCCCTCACAGAGGGCTTTGTAGCGTGGAATTTAATGAACCATGCCCTTGGTTCAACTCTGCTGGTGGAAGGATTTGAACCGCCCTCACCTAACCCGCTCAGCCAGCATTTACTCGCTTCTCTCAATCTACATTCTACCTCCACCTCCACTCCTTTTCCTGCCACATTTGCACCCAAGTATCTAAAACTATCCACTTCCTCCAGTCGCTCTCCCTTAATGCTCACTTCCAGTATGCTGCCATTTTCACCCCTTGTACATCTCATCACCTTACTTTTACCCACATCTATCTTCAGCTTTCTTCTTTCACACACTCTCCCAAACTCTGTCACCAACTTCCTCAATCCCTCCTCCAATCCTGCCATAAGTGCAGTGTCGTCTGCAAACAACAGCTGGCTCACCTCCCACTTTTCTCCATTTTCTTTAACCACCTCCAATCCTTGACCCACCACCCTTGCATTTACCTTTCACACCACCCCATCCATGTTCAAGTTGAACAGCCAAGGTGACATAATGCATCCCTCACGAAGTCCCACCTTTACCTTGAACCACTCACTTTCTCCATTTCTTATCCTGACACATGCTCTACTACTCTCGTAAAAACATAAGATAGGAAGAGAGAAGGAATTTGAATGTATTTTACCTAGTTGTACCTACCTAGTTGTATTTTACGGGAAGGTGAGCTATGCTCGTGGTGTCCCGTCTTCATATCTCATTTTATCTAAACAATTTTTAAATTTATGTATTGTTTTTGCACACACCACTTTCTCATCTAACTTGTTCCAACTGTCTATTACTCTGTGAGGAAAGCTGTTCTTTTTCAGATCTCTTCTATAGCTGTCTTTCTTGATTTTCTTTCCGTGTCCTCTTATATTTCTATCATCCCATTTTATCAGATTCTATCAATAATTTCTATGCCTTTCATGATTCTGTAAATAGTTATCAAATCTCCTCTCTCTCTTCTTTGCTCTAGTGTCTGTAGTTCAAGTTTTGCTAGTCTCTCTTCATATGATAGTTTTGAGAGTGTTGGTGCCAATTTTGTAATTCCTCTTTGTATTCTTTCAATTTTTTTTTATACATTTTTTTGTACTTGGTGACCACATCGTTGCAGCATATTCCAATCTTGGTCTTATCAGAGTGATTAGAATTTTGTTCACCATTTCTTCATCCAGGTATGTAAATGCCACTTTAATTGTTCTTATTAAATTATAAGTTTCTCCAAAAATCTTATTTATATGTTTCTCAGGTGACATATTATTCATAACAATGACTCCCAGGTCCTTCTCATTTTCTACTTTTTTTTATTCCTTCTTCTCCCAATTTATATGATCCTGTTATTCTGTTTGCTTTTTCCAAATTCCATTATACTACACTTTCTAGTGTTGAACTCCATCTCCCACTTCCTACTCCATTCCCATACTTTATTTAGATCACTCTGTAGTGACTCACAATCTTCTTCCATGTTCACTTTTTTTAATAGTTTTGCATCATCTGCAAAGAAGCTCATATAACTTTCAATTCTTCATCCATATCATTAATATAAATAGCAAACATTATTGTGTTTGAGATGAGGTGTCCGAGAAGTATGATGGGGGTTACTAGGCTAGATTGAGTGAGAAATGAGGAGGTGAGGAGGAGAACAGGGGTGGAAAGGAAGTTGGGAGATAGGGTTGATGAAAGAGTATTAGGATGGTTTGGACACATGGAAAGAATGAGTGAAGAAAGACTAGTAAAAGAGGTATGGAAGGCAGATGTGGAGGGAGTGAACATGAGGGTACGTCCTAGGATGAGATGGATGGATGGGGTGAAGGGGGCTTTGGGGAAGAGGGGAATGTCTGTTGAGGAAGGACGGGAGAGGACAGAAGACAGGGGTGAATGGAGAATGGTTGTATATGGATAATGTTGTGATGCATGAGGTGGAATGGGTGGGGGGATGGGGGTGAGGTAGTATGTGTGAGCAAAATTTGACGCAGCCCAAAGGAATTTCTCCCTGTCTTCTCCTTTTATGCATGGGGGGTTGGAGGGGGGGGGGGGTCGCCGATTTAATGAAGGCGGCCTTGCTGTGGATGTGCTGTGACTTGCAACACTGCCTCTGACCCAGGGCAGTGAACAAGGCGCAGGGATGACCTATCATCCAGGAGATGCTAAGATGGGAGGGAGGGTGGAGGGGAGTGAAGTGTATTTAGGGATGGAATGGGTGGGAATGATTTTATGCCTTTTTCTTTTTGACTACCTCCCTTGTAAGGGGGAAAAACCCTTAGTATGTGTGTGTATGATGAACAAACCCGTTATAAAAATAGACCTGGGCCTACTTACCAGAAATAATGTGAGCTGAACAGATTTTAATATTGTCGAAATTTTTTCCATCAAAGTTCTGCTGTAAGCTCACCAACCATAAACGTTGTCGATCTTTACAAAGCTTTTCCCATTCCAAACCTTGATTTTTAATAACTTTAGTGAGTCTGTAAAACTGTAGTTCTTTCTCTCTATCTGACCTATCATGGCATCCCATAACTCTACAGTAATTCACCATTGTTATTTAAATTTATCATGAAAGACACAATGAATAAATGACAGGTGAGCATGTTAAACAGGTAAGGCAAGCACGTTTGTTTATACACCAATGACTCCAATATGGCCAATTTCCAGTTTGGTGAGGTCATGTGAAAGGCCTCTATAGAAGAGATTGGAAAAAGAATAGCTTCCCACACAAAGTGCTGGATATCCGGCACAACTTAGATAAAGAAAGACTGTGTGCAAGTACTATTCAAGATTATAAGAAAAAAAACTTGATGCTGAAAGATACAAAAACAGGTCACCAGGAGCATAGGTCCCTTCCCATGTAATACAACTAGGTAAACTAGGTAAATATATACAATTTTAAATTTCATAAAACAAATTGATGTCTTTTAAAGACTTTAAAACATTCTCCACATGAGCACCCTCCCCTAAAACTTCTCCAAGAGATAAATTCATTAAAAAGTTTGCCCTGTGCTTATTAGAGTATGTAGGGCACTGAATTAAAATGTGTTTAATTGTAAAAAGAACTTGGCAAGTGGGGCTTTGGGGGGCCAGCCTTTCTGCTTCACTTGCCATAAAAAATTTATGGGTAATATAAGAATGGCCAATTCTTAACCTTGTTCAAACAATATTTGATCTCCTGTCTAAAAGAAGAGACTTCCAAGGACTCACCGAGGGGTGAAGCTCTTTCAACTTGTAACTACCAACCAACCTTGTCTATTGTTCCTGCCACTTTTCCATTGCATAACAATGAATTACTTGCTTGAAGTCTGTATGTGGGATTTTTGTGTCTGTTATGTGACTGAGCCTAGTAGCAGCTTTGGCTGCAACATCAACCTGCTCATTTCCAGTGACACCCCAATGGGACAGCACCCAGCAAAATTTTACTTTTATTTTCTTCCGGCTATTAATATGAATTTTGAAAATTATGAAAAATTTTAAAGTAATAAAAAAAATTTTTGGAAAGAAATTAAGAGAGGAAGAGGAGGCGAATCAAGTAGAGAAGAAAAGGTAAAAGGTGCAGATGGAGAGATGATAATGGAAGAGAAGGCAGTAAAGGGAAGATGGGCAGTATCTTAGGTAGTTGTTAAATGTGAAGGAGGATAGGGAGGGAAAGATAGCTGCAGTGGGAATGCTAAGAAAATGACCGTGATGAGTGAGGAAAATGGAGGAGAAATAAGGAAGGATGAAGTGAAGGCAGTTGTTAAGATGATGAATGCAGGTAAGGCACCTGGTCTGGATGGATGCCATGCAGAATGTCTAAAAAAAGGAGGTACAGTGATGGTGGACTGGCTGGTAAGTATTTTAATGTTTGCTGGAGAGAGGGTAGAGTGCCGGAGGACTGGAGAAGTGCCTGTATAGTTCCACTTTATAAGGGAAAAGGGGACAAATGTGAATGTAGTAGTTTCAGAGAGATTAGCTTGTTAAGTGTAGTTGGGAAGGCTTATGGGAGGATCTTGATTGAGAGGATTTGGAGAGGAATAGAGGGAATAATTGGTGAGGAACAGTGTGGATTTAGGACGGGTAGAGGTTGTGTAGATCAGATTTTTTGGTAAGACAGATATGTGAGAAAGTTATAGGAAAGAGGATGTTTTTTTGGCCTTTTATGGATCTGGAAAAGGCTTACAACAGGGTAGACAGCAGGGCACTGTGGGAGGTTATGCAGATATACAGGAGAGAAGAAAAGCTTCTAGGAGCCATCAAGAGTTTTTACGATAGTAGAGCATGTGTCAGGATTAGAAATGGAGAGAGTGAGTGGTTCGAGGTAAAGGTGGGACTTCATGAGGGATGCATTATGTCGCCCTGGCTGTTCAACTTGTACATGGATGGGGTGGTGCGAGAGGTAAATGCAAGGGTGGTGGGTCAGGGATTGAAGATGGTTAAAGAAAATAGGGAAAAGTGGGAGGTGAGTCGGCTGTTGTTTGCGGAAGACACTGCGCTTGTGGCAGGATCGGAGGAGATATTGAGGAAGTTGGTGACAGAGTTTGGGAGTGTGTGTGATAGAAGAAAGCTGAAGATAAATGTGGGTAAAAGTAAGGTGATGAGATGTACAAGGGGTGAAAGTGGCAGCAGACTTGAAGTGAACATTACGGGAGAGTAACTGGAGGAAGTGGATAGTTTTAAATACTTGGGTGCAAATGTGGCAGGAAAAGGTGGAGTGGAGGTGGAGGTAGAACGTAGATTGAGAGAAGCAAGTAAATGCCTTGGTGGATTAAAAAGTGTAATGAGGAATAGACATTTGGGAATGGATGCTAAGATGAGACTGTATTTACCTAGTTGTATTTTGCAGGAAGGGGAGCTATGCTCGTGATGTCCCACCACTGTATCTTGCAGTGTCTAGTTTGTTTTTAAACTCATGAATGGTTTTTGCACATACTATTTCGTTATCCAGTTTGTTCCAAGTGTCCAAAACTCTATGTGGAAAACTGTTTTTCTTCAGTTCTCTTCTATAGCTATGTTTTTTTATTTCCTTTCCATGTCCTCTTGTGTTTCTTTTGTCCCAGTTAAGTAAGTTCTCTCTATCAAGTATCTCTGTACCTTTCATGATTCTGTAGATGGTCAATAGGTCACCTCTCTCTCTTCTTTGCTCCAGTGTCGGTAACTCCAGTTTAGCCAATCTCTCCTCGTATGATAGGTTTGCAAGTGCAGGTGCCATTTTTGTAGCTGCTCTTTGGATTCTTTCTATTTTCTTTATATTCTTTTTGGTACTGGGGGACCACAATGTCACCGCATACTCTAATCTAGGCCTTATCAATGTAACCAATATTTTTTTTATCATGTCTTCGTCCAAGTATGTAAATGCCTCTTTTATTGATCTTAGCAAGTTGTAAGTCTCCCTGACAATTTTGTTAATCTGTATATCATAGGACAAGTCGTTCGTGATAATTACACCCAAATCTTTTTCGGATCCTACTTTCTTTACTTCCTTGGTTCCAATTGTATATTTTCCTGATATTCTGTTTTTGCTTTTTCCAAACTCCATCATGCTACACTTCTTAGTATTAAAGTCCACTTCCCATTTCTGACTCCAGTTCCATACCCTATTTAGGTCTTCTTGCAGTGCTTGACAGTCCTCATCAGTTTCTACTTTCCTTAACAGTTTGGCGTCATCAGCAAAGAAGCTCATGTAGCAGTTCACGTCCTCGTCCATGTCATTCATATAGATAGCAAACATTATTGGTGCCAGAACAGATCCTTGCGGTACTCCACTGATCACCTCTTTCCAATCTGAATATTTTTCTCTGAGCACTACTCTCATCTTTCTAAAGTCCTCCATCCATTTTAGTAGGTTTCCTTGTATTCCTCCTATGTGTTCCAGTTTTTTTTAGTAATTTTCTGTGTGGTACTTTGTCAAAGGCTTTTTGCATGTCTAGGAATGCACAATCAGCCCATCCATTTCTTTCTTGCACTATGTCTATTAGTCTTGAGTAAAAGCATATTAAGTTTGTGGTGCATGATCTTCCTTGTCTGAACCCGAATTGTCTTGGGTTTAATATGTTGTTGTCTTCCAGATGTTTTACCCATCTATTCTTGATTATTTTCTCACAAATTTTGGCTATAGTGCTTGTTAGTGATACTGGCCTATAGTTGGTGGGTTCTTCCTTGTTTCCTCCTTTATATATTGGTACAATGTTAGCATTTTTCCAGTCCTTGGGTATCTTTCCTTCTTTGAGTGAGCTGTTTATTAAGATGTGTATTTTGTCTGTTAGTTCTTCTTTGCACTCCTTTAGAATCCAATTTGCAATACCATCCAGGCCATGTGATTTTCTGACGTCCAGTCTTGATAGATGTTCTGATATTTCTTTTAGTGATGTTGTAAACTCACTCATGTGGGGAGATTGCTTGTTATTATCTATGTCCCAATTTTGTATTTTCTCTCTGGGTGAAGACAGATTTAAAGTGATTGTTCATGACTTTGGCCATCTCTAAATCTTCTGTGTATTCTATATTTCCTTGGCATAGTTTCACCATTTCCTGTTTGGTTTTAAGTTTACCATTCACATACCGATAGAATAGCTTGGGTTGACCTTTGCATTTGTCTATAATGTCCTTCTCATGGTTCCTTTTTTCCTCTCTTCTCACATTGACATACTCATTTCTACAGTTTATATAAATTTGCCATTTGCTTTGTTTTTTGTCTTTTCTCCACTTTTTCCAAGCTTTGTCCCTTCTGTCTTTTGCCTCACTGCATCTTTTGTTGAACCAACATTTAATGTACTCACTCTCTCGCTTTTGTCTTGGTACATGCCTGTTTACCCCTTCATTGTAATTATCCATCAATATATTCCATTTCTCTTCCACTGTTGTCTCTTCCCTATAAAATTTTTCCCAGTTTGCATTCCGGAAGAATGTCTTTAGTTTTGCAAAGTCTGTTTTGTTGTACATCAATCTTCCTTTCCTATGCTTTTCGTTCCTCTCCATGTCTATTTCTTCCTTTAGTACAGTTTCGATGAGTACATGGTCACTCTTTCCAATTGGTGTCTCGTACTGGACTTTATCCACTATTTCAGGTTCTGTTGTAAATATTAGATCTAGTTTCGATGGCTCTTCATTGTTTCTGTACCTTGTGTTTTGACGGACCCATTGGGTCATTGTGTACTCCATGGTCATGTCTAGCAGTACATTGCCCCACGAGTCATCTCCTCCTTGCACTGTCATGCTGTCCCAACAAATTTCTTTGCAATTGAAGTCCCCCATAATTACCAGATTACCCTTACCCATTAGTATCTCATTTAGTGATTTTCTTGTATCTTCTAGCATTTTTGTATGTTCGTTTTCTTTCTAAGCATTCGTTTTTGGAGGCACATAGGTCACCACAAACTTTCTGCTTTTCATATTCTTGCCTTCGACTTTTATCATGATCAGTTCAACATTACCTTTGCCCTCTGCAATTTTTGTCACCTTTAGGTCTTTCTTGGCCAAGAACATGATTCCCCCTCCCTGTTTTTTATCCAGTAATTGTATAGACCTTGTCCAATAATGATGGATGGTATTTCACCTCTTAGTTTAGTCTCTACAATTCCCATTATGTCTGGTTTTGCTTCTAACAGATAATCATTGAGTTCGTTCAGTCCTAAAATTAGTCCGTCAATGTTGGTATAGGCCACTTTTAATTTTCTTCCTTCTCCCTGGTTTCTTCTGTCCTTGGTTTTTCGTTTTGATGCGCCATTGTCTTAATCTCAAGTCTATTACTCTCCACTGGAATTCTTTGCATTCTGTCTCCGTTCTCATCAAGTTTTTTTCCTTTGCTTCTTCTCTTAGTGCCCTTTCTTTTTCTAATTCCTCAGTACTCATTTCTCTTTTTATCCATATCTTATTGTACTTTTCACTCATTGCCAAGTTGCCTACTTTTTCAAATATGTCTTCTACTACCATTTGTGACCTTAGTTTTATCTTTAGAGGACGATTCCTATCCTTAGTATAGCGACCGATTCTATAAGTCTCTTCCAGGTCTATGCCTGAATCTCTGTCTCCCCCCTGAATTTCATTTAGGATTTCTACTGCTGTCTCTTTTTCTTCTTTTTCCCTCATGTACCTCGCCAATCCTTGTTTTTCCTTTAGTCCATATACCACAATACATTTTTTCCTATCTACTGTATCCCTGACCCAATTTGCTTTTTCGTTAATCACTTGTATGATTGTGTCTTTTGCATTATCCTGCATTTGCTGCTTGACTATTTCTTTGAAAGCAATTTCCTTATTTTCAATGTTTTCCTTCCACTTCTTAATTTCCTGGATACTATCCCCACCTAGGTTCTCTTCGATCTTTTGTGTCAATTCTTGTAATTTATTGTTCACCTCCTGCTTTAGATTTTCGCTATTGTTATTATCATTAGTTTTCTTCTTTTCATTATCATTCTTCAGTTCATTTATATCCCTTTTCATTTCTTTAATCTCGTTTGTAAGATCCAAGTTGGTTTTTCTTAGGTCCGAAATTTCGTGGTTCGCCTGAGCTAAGCAATCTATTAATCCAATAACCTCTTTTCTTAAGTCCATAATTTCATTCTCCCACTGAATCCTATTTTTGCTCATATCTCTCTCTATCTCTAATAATCTACTTTCTTTCATACTTACTAAATCCTGGGAAATCATTATCATTATAACACGTGTTGGAGTAGTGTTTGTTTACATTGCGGTTCAATAGACTGACGCCAGATGGCTCTGATTCGTGACCGGCTTTCGAGTCGTTGTTTTCATTCATTTTCGCGAAATCCGAGTTAATACAATTGACTAGCACTGCAGATATATCATTTCAGGTACTCACGTTCACTCCCCACCCCTACAATACAAACCAGGTTTCCTTTTTCATCGTAAATCCTCTTCTTCTTGGTCACGCGACAACGACGATGACGATGACGATGTATGAAGGAGTGATTGTGCCAACAGCACTGTATGGGGCAGAAACATGGAACATACGAGAGTAAGAGAGAAGGAGTTTGAATGTATGTGTTTGAGATGAGGTGTCTGAGAAGTATGATGGGGGTTACTAGGTTAGACAGAGTGAGAAATGAGGAGGTGAGGAGGAGAACAGGGGGTGGAAAGGGAGTTGGGGGATAGGGTTGATGAAAGAGTATTAGGATGGTTTGGACACATGGAAAGAATGAGTGAAGAAAGACTAGTAAAAGAGGTATGGAAGGCAGATGTGGAGGGAGGGAGCATGAGGGGACGTCCTAGGATGAGGTGGAGGGAGGGAGCATGAGGGGACATCCTAGGATGAGGTGGATGGATGGGGTGAAGGGGGCTTTGAGGAAGAGGGGAATGTCTGTTGAGGAAGGACAGGAGAGGACAGAAGACAGGGGTGAATGGAGAATGGTTGTATATGGATGATGTTGTGATGCATGAGGTGGAATGGGTGGGGGGATGGGGGGGGGTGTGGTAGTATGTGTGAGCAAAATTTGACGCAGCCTGAAGGGATTTCTCCCCATCTTCTTTTATGCATGGGGGGATGGAGAGGGGGGTCGCCGATTTAATGAAGCGGCTTTGCTGTGGATGTGCTGTGTCCTGCGACACTGCTTCTGACCCAGGGCAGTGGACAAGGTGCAGGGATGACCCGTCATCCAGGAGGTGCTAAGATAAGAGGGTGGAGGGGGGTGGAGTGTATTCAGGGATGGAGTGGGTTGGAATGTTTTTATGCCTTTTTCTTTTTGGCTACCTCCCTTGTAAGGGGGAAAAAGCCTTGGTATATGTATGTATGTATTAATAAGAATCAACCAGTCCTGTATTTTTTGGACTAAATAGTGAAGAGGCAATACTTTATGGAATGCTCATACATACATATACCAAAGGCTTTTTCCCCCTACACAGCAGGTAGCCAAAAAGAAAAAGGCATAGAAACCACTCCCTCCAATTCCATTTCCTATATATTCTACTCCCCTCCACCCTCCTCTCTCCCTCTTATCCTGGCACCTCCTGGAAGACAGGTCATCCCTGCTCACAGAGTCTATGAAAATAACAGCACTCATATTAGATGAAACAGAACTTAAAAAAAAAAAGAGAGGAGCTAAAAGTAGGCAACTTCATCTTTAAAACTGCGCTATCAGACAACAGCACAACCAACACCATCTTGGGATTTTGAGTCATAAGTATAAATAAAAAGTGAATCAGCATGTAATAAGTGTTCTAAAAATTCACTCTTTAGTTCTACAGCAGTTCTATTTTTCTTGTTTTTAAATGGACAAATTACAATGGGAGGTCGGTTCTAAGGAGGGAATTTGAGAGGCTTAACTTCAGCAATTGTAGCAGGATCAAGTCCCCTGCCCCAACTTCACATCTCACTTCTAAAGGTTTCGGCAGAGTACCTTTTCTTGGAGCTATGTCTACCGGCTGCTTTACATATTTGAAGTTTGGATTTTGTTTTGATGATAACACACAAGAAAGTAAAGCTCAGATCTCAAACAACTGCAGAAGAAATACTATCCAGAACAACGAAATTAGCTAATAGTGAACATTACAAAAATATATGGATAAAAAAAGAAATGAGTGAGGAAGAGAAAGAGAAAAAGAGCTTAGGAATGCAGCAAACGAAAAGAATGAAAAAAAGAACTGAAACTGAAAAGAACAAGTTTTTTTGGAGAGTGGTGGATCTGAGGATGAGAAAATGGTATACAAGGAAAATGGAAGCAAAGAAGACAGAAAAAGGAAATTAAAAATAGCTTATACTAATATAGATGGAATAATTTCAGGAATGAATGAATTAAATGATTACCTGGCCTTAGAAAAACCAGACATAATGGGAATAGTGGAAACTGAATTAAAGTATACTCTACCTCCCCATACGGTGGGACAAGGGGTATACAACTGCTGGACAATGAATAGAAAGGATAAACAGGGTGGCAGTTTTAATTTTGACCAATAAAGATTTAGATGTAACAAAAACAACTAAAGGAAGAAATAATGTAGAATCAATTATGATAAAAGTTGAAAACAAACATATGAAGAGTAGAAAAATTTTCAGTGGTGTATGTGCCCCCAAAACACAATCCTGGACAGAAAATGATCATTCCAAATTATTAGAAGATACAAAATATGAATTATCTAATATACTGAAGGACAGAGGAAATACAGTAATTATGGGTGACTTTAATTCAAAAGAAATATGTTGGGAAGAAATGACAGTGAAGGTGGGAGAGGAACTCTGGAGCAATGTCCTGCTGGACTTGACCATTGAATACACAATGACCCAGTGGATTAGAGAAAATACTAGATACAGAGGTAGTGAAGAACCCTCAAAATCAGACTTAATACTTGCGACAGAGCCTGAGATTGTCGATAAAATTAATTACAAAACTCCAATAGGCAAGAGTGACCATGTACTAATAGAATTGGAATTGAAAGAACAAATAGATCAAAGCAAAAATGATAAACATAGAATAGGAAGACTAATGTACAAAAAAAACAAAAAAAATTTAGAAACTCAAAATATTCTTTCGTAACACAAACTGGGAAAAATTCCTAAACTAAGAGACAGGGATGGAAGAAAAATGGAACATACTAAAAGAAATTTATAATGAGGGAGTGAATAAATATGTATCACAACAAAAACACAACAAAAAATGGAAAGAACATACATAAAAAGCTGGTACAACAAAAGTTGTAGTGAAGCTAAGGATAATAGAGACAAAGCTTGGAAGAAATGGAAAAGAAGAAAATGGCAAAAGTACATCAAACTTAAAAAGGAGTATGTAAAAATACACAGAGATGAAAAGAGAAACTATGACAAAAAGATAATGGATAAATGCAAGGAAGAACCCAAACTATTTTACAGGTATGTAAATGGAAAACTAAAGAACAAACAAGAATTAGAAAAACTGAGCCAAGGTAAAAATTAATATACAGAAGAACTGGAAATGGCTGAAATTATGAACAACCATTTCAAATCAGTATTCACAATAGAAAACTCACCCAACTGTGAGGAGATAGTGAGAGAGTTATCCACCTCAATGAAAGAAATAATCATAACACAAAAGGAAATCAGCGACCAAATTAAAACCCTTGATGTTAGAAAACACATGGTCCGGACAGAATTGCAAATTGGATACTGAAAGAATGCATGTAAGAATTAACAGACGAAATATACAATACAATTAAATTCTCACTTAAAGAAGGAAAAGTACCACAAGATTGGAAGAAGGCAAACATTGTACCAATATATAAGGGAGGAAACAAAGAAGACCCAACTAACTACAGACTGGCTCACTAACAAGCACAGTAGCAAAAATTTGTGAAAAAGTTGTCCAAAGATAGATGGGTTAAGCATATGGAAGAAAAAACTATACTGAATCTAAACCAATTTGGATTCAGACAAGGAAGATCATGTACAACAAACTTGATTTGCTTCTATTCAAGACTAATAGACATAATACAAGAGAGAGATGGGTGGGTGGACTGTGCCTTTCTGGACCTACAAAAGGCATTTGATAAGGTACCACATAAAAAAACTAATAAAGAAGATTGAGTCAATAGGTGGCATCAGAGGAAAATTATTGGATTGGATGAAAGATTTCCTGATTGAGAGGAAAATGAGAGTAGTAATTAAGAGATAAATTCTCAAACTGGGAAGAAGTGATAAGCAGTGTCCCGCAGGGATCAGTACTGACCACGATCATGTTTGCCATTTACATTAATGACATGGACAAAGGTGTAGAGTGTTATATGAATTTCTTTGCATTTCATGCAAAGATACTAAAGAAGGTAAAAATGGAGGAAAACTGCAACTCATTGAAAAAAGATTTGGAAAAGATCTGGAATTGGACTCGAAAGTGGTAAGTAAAATTCAATATAACAAAATGTAGTATAATGGAATTTGGAAAGAGATAATCAGAATATCGAAATATTACAAAATTGGTGAAGAAGAGGTGAAAAAAGTAAACTCGAAGAAAGATCTCGGAGTGATGATCAGTAAAGACATAACACCAGTGGTGAAGTGGGGTATCCCATACCCAAGGTGAAGTTTATATATATGTATCTTAAATCTGGCAGCAGTGATAATGCTATTGATCCATGTAATTTCTCAGCACACTCCACTGAGCTAATGCACAACTCTACTCAGTTACTTGCTGACCAGTGGGGACTGTAGACACATGTTATTTGTGTCTGGGGTATAGCAAACCCCACCACACCATTCATGGCATCATTTATTGAGAGGTACATTATTCTTATTATTGTTTATTTTACTTATCTATCAATATATTTGAAAGGTTGATAATTTCTCACAAAATTGTATATTACTGTTTAGTCTATGGTTTTGAGCGACATAAAAAGTAAGAAAATTATGTTCTTTTATTTCAGATTCACAATGGACTATGAAAGACGAATGGAAAAACTGAGGGAAATGGTTGAGAGAGAACTAGATATAGAAGATACAGGATCATTTCTTGATGAAGAACCAGATGAAGAGGAATCTGAAGAGGAAGAAGATGGAGTGGCTCAGGAAGAAACAGTAGATGAAGAAGAAATAGCTGATGAAGAGGGAAGTGCTGAAGCAGATGTGTTGCAGATTTTACCTGACGAAGATATAGACGAACCTAATGATGAAGATGAGCTGCAAGCAACCAGGTATGCAGAAAAACAGTTTATTGGCAAAAATAAAACTCTGGAAAGAAGTTCCTCCATGTCATCAACTGCGTACACGTGCACATAACATATATCAGGGTTCACCAGGACCAAAAGGAGCAGCAAAACATGTACATGCTGTAAAAGACTGCCAGTCTTTGTTTGTCACTCAAGAACTTCTGAATGAATTAGTTGTCTGCACTAATATATACATTGACAGTAAGCAAGGAAAATATAAAGATAAGTCAAAAGAGAAACATACTGATGAAAGGGAGATGAAAGCTGCAATAGGACTTATTTACCTGTTAGGAGTTTTTAGAGTTAACCGAATAAATATTGAAGATGCTTGGGCAACCGATGGTACAGGAATTGAAATTTTTCCGACAACTATGTCTTTGCAGCGATTTCGTTTCTTGCTGAGGTCTATGAGGTTTGATGACATACACACTTGGGCTGAAAGAAGGCTAAAAGATAAGTTTGCACCCTTTAGAAAGTTCTTTGAAAAATTTGTTGATAATTGTATCTCCAATTATAATGTCTCAGAGTATGCAACAGTAGATGAAATGTTGGCTGCCTTTAGAGGGAACTGTTCATTTAGGATGTACATGCCAAGTAAGCCAGCCGCATATGGCATAAAAATATTCATTCAGGCAGATGCTAAAACTTTCTATGTGTCACGTATGGAGGTCTATTTGGGGAAACAAGCAGAAGGCCCGTTTGTAGTCAATAATTCAGGAGCAGCAGTGGTAAAACAGTTGGTGTCTCATATAAATGGGTCTGGAAGAAATATTACAATGGATAATTGGTTTACCAGTTACAGACTTGCAGTTGATCTTTTGAAGAATTATAGATTAACATTAGTTGGCACTCTGAGGAAGAATAAGCCAGAACTTCCCCCTCAGTCTGTTGCCACAAAAGGCAGAACTGAATACACAAGTTTGTTTGGTTTCCAGAAGGATGTTACACTGACCTCATATGTTCCCAAGAAAGGTAAAAATGTTGTCTTACTGAGCACAATGCATCATGACGCTGCAATTGATAAAAGCACTAAAGAAAAAAAGAAACCGGAGATTATTACTTTTTATAACAGTACTTAAGGAGGGGTAGACACTGTGGATCAGTTGTGTTCCATCTACAATGTTTCCAGAAATACTCAGTGTTTGCTAGTTGTAGTTTTCTACGCCATACTCAATATTGCAGGAATAAATGCATACAATATATTCATGGCCAACTCTCAAACAGCTATTAGGTGCCAAAAGTTTCTAAAGGAATTGGGACTCAAGTTGGTGGAGGACCACATTCATCATCGTAAGACAAACCCATATTTGAGGAAAGACTTGAAAAGGAAGATTCATCATATCTTGGCATCTAAGGAATTGCCTCCAAAACGTCATCGTGAAGAATCCATTTAAAGATGCTCATTGTGCCCAAGGTCAAAAGAACGCAAGACAAGAAATTGCTGCCAGAAGTGTTACAAACCCATCTGCTTGGAACATGCTATGCACATTTGTGTTGACTGCTCTGCTCAGAATGATGAGGATGATAGTGCAAACAATGAGGAAGATTAAACAGTACCATATTTTTCGGACCATAAGGTGCTTCGTACCATAAGGCGTACCCATAATTTGCTATTCCCCGTCCTTATATAAGGCATGCCTGACCATAAGGCGCACCTGGTCTCGTCATCGGACAATCATGCATATGTGAGTGCATTCAGAACTGAACATTTTCGCTGTTGAATGAGAAAAATCGGTTGGGATTTAGCAAAATTACAATAATAAATGATATATTTTTTTATTTTGGTCAGTGAAATCAGACCACCTCCATGGACGGTCTGCCCTGCCAATACCCCTAAAATACAACATAAACACGTTATGGGAATTGTGGGGAATAAAACCAACATTAGCAGGTTTATTCCTGGAATTCTCTATTCACTTAAAAACACAAGATTTATTACAAATGACGGTAAATTTTTAGTTTCAACCATGGGCGCAATATAGCAATAGAAAATTAATTATTAATTTTGCAAATTGTAATGTATCAACGTAATATGCAATTTTGTGAGTTGAAATACAAAAACATAAAAGGTGCTAAAACAGATTTCGTAAGTAACAAAGTCGTGTTGGACGAATGCTACGCCATGTTTGTTATGATAGATGCCGACGTCGAAGAAATGAAAGGATGATAAATTCATCTAACCTAACCTAACCTGTGTTTAATAAATCATTACCTGCAAGTTAAATGTCATCCGGCTCATCCTCGTTGTTGTCGTCATGAGAGACATTGGCGGGCTTTTAAATCACTCTCTCAGCTTGCGGGGTATACAAAGTTCTTGCAGCTTGAAGGAAAGCATGTATCTCCGCTCCATAACATTCCTTCAGGAAAATGTACCTGCCGAGGTACTGTTGGAAGTACCGAGGCCGTCAATTGACAGACGACAAGATGGGGTCCCGATCCTATGCTACCGACTTCGTTCATTAGCATATTTGCTTGTAGCAAGGTATTTTTTATTTTCATTTCCGCCCACAAAATTGCATATTACGTTGATACATTTTAATTTACAAAATAATTAATTTTCTATTGCTATATTGCGCCCATGGTCAAAACTAAAAAAATACCCAAATGACTACAGTCAGAGTGGAGCGAGGCTGGACCAATGCAAAATGGCTGTCTGTGTTGTGGACGCTATCATGTCATAGCCATGATAGCATGAATGAATGCGGTGGCATGGACCCGAAAACTGTTGAAGTTTTCGCAATTTTCTTGTCAAGATACATGCATCTTGGTTATAACTTGGTTTTAACTTTTGCTAGGCCTATGCACTGTCGCCGTCGGGAGGCTAGCTACGAAACGTGTCAAAATAGTACGTCACTGTCCAAGGCATTTTTTTGCACTGAAGCCACACGTAAGGCGCACCAGATTTTAAGGATTTTGCCCAAGCCTTATGGTCCGAAAAATACGGTAAATATGAAACAAGCACTGAAGCCACACATAAGGCGCACCAGATTTTAAGGATTTTGCCCAAGCCTTATGGTCCGAAAAATACGGTAAATATGAAACAAGCCCCCTCCCACAAAAAAAGAAGTTTTATTTTGTGTGACCTTCATTTTCAAAGAAGACTTGTTTGCCTTTGTTTTCATGGCAATGAATACATTAGAATATGTTGGTTTGTGTTATAGATGCATGAAAATACATTCATTAGAACTATACAGTAACTGAATTATAACGTGTTTCTCTGCGAGATTTTTTTTACTTGTAATAAAAATTCATTATAATGTTATGCAACTAGCACTAATCATAATTGTGTTCATGACTGAATTTAATGCCACAGCAAAATGCATTAAACCATATTCACTTAAAGTATTGAAAAAGTTTAATTTGTGAAATTCATTTATATTTGAGGTGAGTAAATATCCGGCAAAAGAAAATTGTAGGACAACTTTCATGCAAATACATTTTCTACTTATATGCTCATAAAATACATTGTAGGAGATGTCATTCTTGAATAAATATATTGGAATATATTTTTTGCCTCGGAACACAGATAAAATAATAAAAAACAATAGAAATGGGTAAAACATTGAGTGGGGTTCACCATACCCCACCACACCATGAAAAATACTGAACCGCACAACCAGAGGGTTAATAAAATATTTGGAGAAACCTACAATTTATTGAGGTCAATTAAAGTGGCATTTGCTTATTTGGATGAGGAAATGATAAAAAAAATTCTAACTATACTAATAAGACCATAACTTGAGTACACAGCAACACTATGGACACCCAGTACCAAAAACAATATGAAAAAAATTAGAAAGAATACAAAGAGCAACAATGAAACTAGCACCAACTCTTTCTGAAATGACATATGAGCAAAGACTCTCCAAACTAGAATTACCGACTTTGGAACAAAGAAGGGAAAGAGGAGACTTGCTGACTATCTATAGAATAATGAAAGGAATGGAAGTCTTAGATAAGAATGACTTGTTGATATGGGAGAATGGGAAAACAAGAGGACACAAAAAAAAAACTAAAAAAGGATAGTTACAAAAGAGATCTGAAAAGGAACAGCTTCCCACACAGAGTGTTAGATACTTGGAACAAATTAGACAATCAAACAGTGTGTGCAAACACTATTCAAGATTTTAAGAAAAAACTTGATGCTGAGAACACAAAGATGGTAAATATGGTAAATAAGGCTTAATTCCCCCTGCAAATATAAAGGGGAGGAATTCCTGTGTCCCCATACAAGCTATCTACTGGAGATGTTCTATAAGCTCCTGAACAAATCCGCAAAGCCATATTGTGGACTACATCAAGCTTCTTTTTATAAAATTTTACATGCCGATCCATAAATTTGACACCCATAATCGATTTTGCTAAGGCACAATGCCTGGTAAAGCCTTATTAGAGTTATACGATCTGTCCCCCAGTTGAAGCGAGACACTACCTTTAGTATATTAAGTTGCTGTTTAACATTACATATGACTTCGTTTATATGAGTAAATGTCAACCTTTTGTCCAAAAACAGACCCAAGTATTTAACATGATCTTCATATGGTAATATAACACCCTCTAAGAATAATGTTGGAATCTCTTCTCTGTGTCTCCATCTAGAGAACATTAATGGCTTTTATTTTTTCAGTAGAGAATCTGAAGCCCCTATAATTAGCCCATGCTGTTACTAAGTTAATAACCTCTTGGATCTTTTGGCCTGTTTCTAATGTTGTTGATCTGCTGCACACAATAGCGAAGTCATCAGCAAAAGCTAATCCATGAACTCCAGCAGGAACTTGTTCTAACAAACTATTAATGGCTATGCTGAAGAGTGTAGGACTCAGAACACTTCCTTGGGGAATCCCTTCCTCTTGAAGATATGCAGAAGAGAAAGAAGACCCCACTCTGACTTTTAGATAACGATCAAGAATGCCTCCCTGACAGATAGTATAGTATGCATTTTTCAAGTAAAAATAAAACACAGCAATGCTCAGATTTTGAATTGCAAAGGCATTCTGAATCTCAGGAGTGATAAAAAATAAGGGATCCAGAGTTTACTTATTTCTTCTAAATCCAAACTGTCGGTTAGAAAGAAGATTTCTAGACTCCAAAAACCAAACTAAACGCATATTAACCATTCTTTCATAGATCTTACAAATGCAGCTAGTGAGAGCAATAGGTCTGTAGCTTTGTGGAAGATTAGAATCTTTTCCAGTCTTTAAAATTGCTACAATAACAGAAGTCTTCCAAGATTTAGGAGAAGACCCAGAAGACCAAAATTTATTCAACACATTTAAAAGGAATTTCTTCAAAGATATGGATAAATGAGCAACCATGGAATAAAGAATGTTATCCTCTCCAGGAGAGGTTGGAGAGGACAAAGATAAAGCATGATCCATTTCATCCAAAGCAAAAAGAAGATTACATGCCTCTGAGTTATTGGTTGGAGGAACAATCGTGGTCTTGTCTCTAATTCTTCTGAAGTCAGGTGAATAATGAAGTGGACTTCAAATATCAGCATAGTGTCTTCCAAAAGCCTCTGCTACCTCTCTTGTATCTGATATAATAGTCATTAATCTTAAGAATGGGCAAAGGAGATGGAGCAAACTTTCCCTGTAACTTTCGAATCCTGTTCCATACTAAGGTAGGGGGAGAATCATATTTCAACTCACTAATAAATTTAAAGATTTTATTCTGCTTTGCTTGAACTCTTCTGTACGTTATCCTATTGGCTAAACAAGGATATCTCAAATATCTCTTATAGCAAGTTCTTGTAATCTTTCTGCTTAAAGCACATTCATCATTCCACCAGGGGACTACTGGGCATCAAGGTTTACCAGCTGTCCTAGGAATCGATGAAAAAGCACCAAAAAGCATGATGCCTACCAGATAATCATATGCATGAGTTACTCGAAAAATCACTAGTCATACAACCAATCTCTGTGGATCTCCCAAATAATTCCCAATCAGCCTCTCCTGTCTTCCATTTAGGCAAGCAAGAGGAGGGAATGTTCCTTAAATATTTAATATGGATAGGCCAGTGGTCACTACCATGTAGGTCTTCATCTATTGACCAACTGTAATCTAATCTGTAGTTGACGGATCTCATACCATGCTGTGGATGTGCTGTGTCTTGCGACACTGCTTCTGACCCAGGGAGGTGGGCAGGGTGCAGGGATGACCCGTCATCCAGGAGGTGCTCAGATGAGAGGGAGGGTGGGAGGGGTGTGGAGTGTATTTAGGGATGAAATGGGTGGGAGTGTTTTTATGCCTTTCCCTTTTTGGCTACCTCCCTTGGAAGGGGGAAAAAGCCTTGGTATATGTATGTATGTATGTAATCTAATCTTAAGGATGATGAGCAGATAGGTCTATAACAGAACTTGAATTGTGAAAGACATCAAACCTAGTTTTAGAACCATCATTCATTAAAATGACATCGTTATTATCAATAAATTCTTCAATTAAAAAACCCCAAGGGTCACATCTTGATTCACCCCATAGAGAATGCTTGGCATTAAAATAAAAGGCTGAGGAAGCTGGTCGACCAAAGATTGCAGGTCATTTAACTCAAACTGATGGGAGTGGTTAAGTACATCTAGAAGTCGATCTTCCAGATCAAGTTCCAAATACAAAGAACACAAAGTGATCCATTTAGTGGTAAAAATTTGTACTGCAAAAGTCTGCAACACTGAATGAAGGTGGACAATTCTGTGGCTTACAGACTTGTTAAGGGAGCGTCGCCAGCGATCATTCGAAAAATTCTGGTACACGAGTGAATTTTAGGTAAACTTTTCAAAAGAATCTCTATGATGGTAGCAATACTCATACAAAGTTATACAACTGCATTTCGTTTCTATTCTTTTTATATAGCATAATAGATCAAATATTGGCAACCTCTGGCAACCCCATTGCATAAAAAACATTCTGTATATTGAAATAGCGTCAACATTTCTATAGCTATTTTGTTTTTTGCTACAGGATTGTGTTTATGGAGATATTTGGCAACTCCTCCCACCAGCATAACACACAAAGAGAGTGGACAGGGCACCAGTACTCTTGAAAAGGTCAAAGTAAGGTGACTTCGCTCCTGGCGCTCTCACCGTACCCAACAATTTTGATCCCTTGCCCTGTATTGTTGCTGTGATCATGGAAAAATTAGCAGGAAACAAGAGAGTAAAGCGGCAGAATATAGAAAGGGCCCGTGAGTGCCTGAAATAACAAGAAGAAAAAAGAAAAAGGAGAAAAGCAGCACAGCTGCACCCAGCACTCTGCAACCATTTACTAGCCACGCCTACCTTACACCTTCACCCACACCACACTACTCACCCTCAGCTCACACCTCATCAGCAGAGGAAATTGGAGATTTGCTATATATTGCACAGGAACAACGTTTGCCTGCCTCCAAGCAGTAGGCACAAAACCAGTGTCTACCGATTTATTAAATATTTTAGTTAACATACATACATATACCAATGCTTTTTCCCCCTTTCAAGCGAGGTAGCCAAAAAGGAAAAGGCATAACATCACTCCCACCCATTCCATCCCTGAATACACTCCACACCCCTCCACCCTCCCTCTTATCTTAGCACATCCTGGATGACGGGTCATCCCTGCACCTTGTCCACTGCCTTGGGTCAGAAGCAGTTTCGTAAGCCACAGCACATCCACAGCAAGGTCGCTTCATTAAATCGGCGACCCCCCTCCCTCCATCCCCCCCATGCATAAAAGGAGAAGACGGGGAGAAATCCCTTCGGGCTGCATTAAATTTTGCTCACGCATACTACCTCACCCCCCATCCCCCCATACATTCTACCTCATGCATCACATCATCCATATACAACCATTCTCCATTCACCCGTCTTCTGTACTCTCCTGTCCTTCCTCAACAGACATTCCCCTCTTCCCCAAAGCCCCCTTCATCCCATCCATCCATCTCATCCTAGGACGTCCCCTCATGTTCACTCCCTCCACATCTGCCTTCCATACCTCTTTTACTAGTCTTTCTTCACTCATTCTTTCCATGTGTCCAAACCATCCTAATACTCTTTCACCAACCCTATCTCCCAACTCCCTTTCCACCCCTGTTCTCCTCCTCACCTCCTCCTTTCTCACTCTATCTAGCCTAGTAGCCCCCATCATACTTCTCAGACACCTCATCTCAAACACATTCAAACTCCTTCTCTCTTACTCTCTTATGTTCCAAGTTTCTGCCCCATACAGTGCTGTTGGCACAATCACTCCTTTATACAGTCTCCTCTTAGCATCCATTCCCAAATGTCTATTCCTCATTACACTTTTTAATCCACCAAGGCATTTACTCGCTCCTCTCAATCTACATTCTACCTCCACCTTCACTCCACCTTTTCCTGCCACATTTGCACCCATGTATCTAAAACTATCCACTTCTTCCAGTCACTCTCCCTTAATGCTCACTTCCAGTCTACTACCGCTTTTACCCCTTGTACATCTCATCACCTTACTTTTACCCACATTTATCTTCAGCTTTCTTCTATCACACATTCTCCCAAACTCTGTAACCAACTTCCTCAATCCCTCCTCCGATCCTGCCACAAGCGCAGTGTCGTCTGCAAACAACAGCCGGCTCACCTCCCACTTTTCTCCATTTTCTTTAACCATCTCCAATCCCTGACCCAATACCCTTGCATTTACCTCTCGCAATACCCCATCCATGTATAAGTTGAACAGCCAGGGAGACATAACGCATCCTTCTCTCCATTTCTAATCCTGACACATGCTCTACTACCCTCGTAAAAACTCTTGACAGCTCCTAGAACCTTTCCCCCTATCCCATAAATCTGCAAAACCTCCCACAGTGCCTTTCTGTCTACCCTTGTCGTAAGCCTTTTCCAGATCCATAAAAGCCAAAAAAAACATCCTTCCCCTTTCCTATAGCTTTCTCACATATCTGTCTTATCACAAAAATCTGATCTGCACAACCTCTATCCGTCCTAAATCCACACTGTTCCTCACCAATTACTCCCTCTGTTCCTCCTAATCCTCTCAATCAAGATCCTCCCATAAGCCTTCCCAACTAAACTTAACAAGCTAATCCCTCTGAAACTACTACACTCACACTTGTCCCCTTTTCCCTTATAAAGTGGAACTATACAGGCACTCCTCCAGTCCTCCGGCACTCTACCCTCTCTCCAGCAGACATTAAATAACCTCACCAGCCAGTCCACCATCACTGTACCTCCTTTTTTCAGTTAACTGGTTGCAGATTTCAAATTTACACTCCTTAAGCATTCTTGGAAAAATTTCGTCTGGACCCGGGAATTTGTGGCTTTAAGCCTTTCAATCTGCTTGACTACTTCTACTTTACTTATGCTGATATTAGATAGACTACTTTCTTCATCCCCACTGAAAACACTGTATAACAATGAAAAAAAAAAAAACGGAAATGAGACTATCCTTTTCTAGAGTTATTTTTTGCGTAGATCACGAATATAACATCCGTTTCTTTCTGTGACCCTCCAGTTCTTCGTAAATAGCAGTGCCCGCAATGTCTATCTGAACGGTATTTTTTGTTGCTTTTACCATTTATATAATTTTTCACATAGCTATGTGGTTTTTTTTTCTTAACAGGATACAGAGTTAAGATGCCTAGAGAATGCAAGAATTCGCCAGACAAGTTTTGTTATATATGTGGATCAGTTACATTAACCCCTTCCATACGGTGCCGCACACGTAGGCGTCATGGGGAGCGAGTGTATTCGCGAGGCTGCCATATCGGCGTCTTGATTATATTTATTGTAGTCGCCCCTCCATAATGACATTCTTTCTAATTCTTTTGTAATCGCATTTTCTATGGTTATCAAAATTCACGGGTGAAGAGAGAACGATCGATATAAGCGGTGACTATATTTTATGATGTGAGTATTATTACGACACGTCGTACGGCTGGCATTGGTTGCTGCCACCGAGATCTAAGTCCATGACGCCTACGTGTGCGGCACCGTATGGAAGGGGTTAAGGCAATACAAGAGACAGTTGACTCAACGTGTAAAGAAACTTTATGAGCTGTACTTTGGATGTAAAGTGGGTGACCAGGACAAAAGCTGGGCACCTCACATATGTTGTGTCAGGTGTACAAGTTCCCTTTCTGCCTGGGTGAAAGGCAAAGGGACTGGCCTCATGTTTGGCGTACCAATGGTCTGGAGGGAGCCAAAGGACCACTCAACAGATTGCTACTTCTGCTTAACGGATATTAAAGGTGGGTGTTCAGTGTTTATTTTTTACTGTTTTTATATATATTTTCAAGAGATGTATCAATAAAAAAGATCGAAATACATAAGTTGCACTTCCACTATTTTTGCACGTGATCACAACCAATAGTATCCATTTTTAGTCTGATTTTATTTTATTTTCCTGCAGGTCGCAACAGAAAAGGCAAGAAATCTATCGTGTATCCAGATCTTCAGTCTGCTATTCGCCCAGTTCTACATTCAAGTGATATTCCTGTACCACAGCCGCCCTCTGAACTACCAAGCGATGACACGAGCAACTCAGACGATTCAGAATCTCAAGATGCAACATATACGACACAACTTGAATCTGATAAGAAACCACACCTCATCACCCAACCAGAACTCAATGATCTAGTTCGTGATCTAACACTTACTAAGCAACAGAGTGAACTCCTGGCCTCACGTTTGCAACAATGGCACCTGTTGGATGAAGCTCAAATTACAGTATTTAGGAAGCGTTCTGCAAATCTACAGGATTTCTTCACTTTGGAAAACAACTTGACTTATTGTAATGATATCAGAGGCCTATTCAGTGCCCTTGAGCTGTCCTATGAACCCAATGAGTGGAGGCTATTCATAGATGGATCCCTTTACAGCATAAAAGCAGTTCTGTTGCACATTGGGAACACCATGCCTTCAGTTCCAGTTGCTTACTCAGTCATTTTAAGAGAGACATATGAGAATCTTGCTTTTATTCTAGACCGCATAAGTTACAAAGAGCATGAGTGGTTAATTTGTGCAGACTTGAAAGTAGTAGCCATACTTAATGGGCTACAAACTGGATACACCAAATTTATGTGCTTTCTTTGCAAGTGGGACAGTAGGGCCAGATCAGAACATTATATACGCTCAGAATGGCCATCTCGGGAATCTCTGACGCTTGGATGCCATAATGTAATTCATGAGCCACTAGTTAAGAAGGAGAAAATCATTTTGCCACCACTGCATATAAAACTAGGCCTAATGAAGCAATTTACCAAAGCACTGCAACATAACAAGCCATGTTTCCAGTATCTCAAAGGGATCTTCCCTAAAATTAGTGATGCCAAGATTAAAGAGGGTATATTTGTAGGCCCTCAGATTCGCAAGCTTATAAATGATGAGGACTTTGAGGCGACAATGGATGAACCTGAGCTAGCGGCCTGGCATGCATTCAAAGATGTATGCAAAGGGCTTCTGGGAAAGCACCAAGAGTCCCAGCGAGAGCGTAAAGTGGAGAGGCTAATCAAATGCTACCAAGATCTCGGATGCAATATGTCACTGAAGATACACTTTCTTCATTCTCATCTGTCCTTTTTCCCAGAGAATGCAGCAGATGTGAGTGATGAACATGGAGAGAGGTTCCATCAAGATATAGCGTCAATGGAAAACAGGTACAAGGGAAAATGGAGCCCTGCTATGCTGGCTGACTTCTGTTGGAACCTGAAGCGTGACACGCCTGAGACGTCTTATAAAAGAAGAAGTAAATAATAGATTGTAGGTTAATACATCATATAAAGCTAACAA
Source organism: Oratosquilla oratoria (assembly GCF_046742065.1). NCBI lineage: Eukaryota > Metazoa > Arthropoda > Malacostraca > Stomatopoda > Squillidae > Oratosquilla > Oratosquilla oratoria. The sequence continues at coordinate 45,623 of NC_134799.1, forward strand.
ACATGCCGATTCATTACACTGGGGAACACTCATTTTGTTGCATTTAAAAAAAGACTTTTCTATAGTCAACTTGAGTGTGCTGATTTCAAATCTGAAGTCGGGTTTTGTCTGCAAGCTACAGATTTTATGCAATTTGACATTTTTATTTATTTTTTAAATTTTCGTTATTATAGGAAATTGCAATATCAGCCACAATTCTTTTGTTCACTTGAATCTTAAAACAGTATGAAAGCCATTTCTGTACATTTATTAAGGCAAAAGAAACAGAACATTAACAGAACATCTATCCCAAAGTTAGATTAGCATCCTTCAGAACATCACCACAGCTGATGGAAGCTTATCAATTTCTTTGTGTATTTTTTTCAGGCAGGAATTTGCGTTTGTAACTTTTGCGTTTGTACATTTCATCTGGGCAATTTCATTTAATGCTCCAGCAGTAGTCAGCCATCATACTTTTGTCCCAGCGCCCTTGGTAGCGTTCTTCCATGATCTTTAGGTCTTGGTGGAATCGTTCTCCTTGTTCGTCACTCACAGCCCCCAGGTTGTCAGGGAACTGATCAAGGTGGCTGTTCAAAATATGAAGCTTGATGCTCATGTTGCACCCGAGATCACGAAAAGCGAGGAGCATTCTGTTCACAAGTTCACTGTAGTTCTCCGCCTTATTGTTTCCAAGGAAGTTCTGAACAACTGCCACAAAGGATAACCATGCTGCCCTTTCTAAAGCGGTCATCTTAGCAACAAACTGATCATCACGAATTAGGGTTCGAATCTGTGGGCCATCAAACACGCCTGCTTTGATCTTCTCAAATGATAACCCTGGTAAAGCTGTGATGATGTGTTGGAAACATTCACCTTCGGTTTCCAGTGCCTTGACAAATTGTTTCATCAAACCTAATTTGATGTGAAGAGGAGGAAAGATGATCTTATCTCTGTTTACAATTGGGTCTTGTATGATATTTGGCATGCCTGCTTCAAGGGTGTCACGAATAGGCCAGTCCTTCTGGACCCAATGTCTGTCTCGTGCTCGGCTGTCCCACATACAGAGGAAACATGGAAACTTGGTGAAACCTTTCTGTTGTCCAAGAAGAAAGTTGACCATCTTTAAGTCTACACAAATTATCCAATTGTGCTCATGATACTTTAATAAGTCCATGACCATTCTCATATCATCATAGTCTTCCCGCAAATGCACTGAGTGACCGACAGGTACTGCTCCATAAACATTGCCATTATGTAAAAGAACACACTTTAGACTGCGTTTTGAACTGTCTAAAAAGAGTCTCCATTCAGCAGGACTATAGTAAGGTACACCCAGTTCTTTGAGAAGCCCTGGGATGTCATGGCAGTAAACAAACTGTCTGTCTTTTGAAAAGAAGGTCACAAAAAGCTGGTCACGCTTTCTGAAATATGATACTTTAACAGAGTGATCAACAAGATTTCTGCCTTGTAATCTTGATGCCAAAAGCTCTGCTGCTTTCTTTGAAAGACCTAAATCCCGCACTAAATCATTCAGTTCAGCCTGGGGAAGAGGCTTAGGGACGGGGAAAGGTTCAGTGTCTGAAGAACAGTCCTCCGATTGTGAACACTTTTCTGACAATTCACTGTCACAACTGTCTTGCTGGCTTGTATCATGTCCAATGTCTTTATCGTCCAATGAAGGCAAGCCTTTGAAAACTGGAACAGGTACTTCTTCAGAGTGCGGAACAGGCCGAATAGCTGAGGGAATGTTCGGATACGTAATCTTATGTCGGTTTTTCTTCCCAACACCCGTTGTGTTTACCATGCAGAAATAACAGTCAGTTACATGGTTGGTGGGTTCGCGCCAAATCATTGGAACTCCAAAAGGCAGACCTTTGCGTTTTCCTTTGGTCCAGTCTCGAAGCATTTCCTCACAATTGTGGCACACAACATGAGGAGCCCATTGCTTGTCTTGATCACCAAGATGAACTTCAAAATATGCCTTGTAGGCACGCTTGATGAACGAGGATATGTTACGTCTCTGACGATTGAGTGTGTAGCATCCACATATGTAGCAGAAGGCATCAGGCTTGTTTCTGCAATGATGTCTCATTCTGGAAGCCATGTTTGAACTGAAACAAAAGAAGAACGATCAAAATATTAGAAGCTATCTATATATATGGACGTTAAAATGCTTATACATGGTTTACGCAAGTTCACATATGTACAATTTCATTAACCTCAAATTGCATACAAACTAGAGCTTGTAGAGAAAAACTAATTTCAGATTTGAAATCAGCGCCTAAAACTCTTTCAAAATCCGTTAAAATATCCAATGTTACTGAAAAAGTGTTCCCCTGTGTTATATATTAATTAAATAAATACAATGAAGACATTTAATCTGACTTTGGGAGCAAAATATATTTATGGAACCTTGGAAATCTCTATTAATTGCATAATTATTAAAACAGCGATTTACAAAAAATTGTGACGTGGCACTGAACTTCATAATAAAACGCACATGAGAACTATGTTTTCTTCTTAATCCTGAAATTTGTTGTACAGTGAAATCGGATCGCAGTCAGGTACTTTATCTAACCTCTTATTAGTAAACACCGAGAGAAAATATTTGTTAAACTCCTCACTCACTTTTTCCTTCGATACTACACCGATACTACCATGACATTTTCATCATTTTTAATTGGTCCTATTCTTTCTTTATTTTTTGTTCTATGGAGATGAAAGCAACGCTTTGGGATCTTGCATGACTGGCAACCTTAATTTCATAATTACGTTTTGCTGTATGTGTATTCTTTTTAACCTGCTCGGCCATTTTGTTTTATCTTGATCTGAGATGCATTTCCCTATTTTCTATTTTTATGTAAAGTCCTCTTTTCATTCCAATTTCATGTTTCAATCTGTCCATCATCCATTTGGGAGTATTACCATTTTTCTGTATTGACTTCAGGGGGATAAATGTATTTTGTGCAGTAATAATTAAATCATTTAGATTGCTATACATTTCATCCAAATCGCTGACATGTCTGTTGAGCCCCTGCCCCCAAGTGACCTGACCCAAGGTATGCATACTACCCTCCGTGACCCGACCCCTGGTCATGTGCCGAGACCTAACCACGCCAATAATGTCTGAAATGTCTGTAACGCCTGTATGACATTTCATATTCAATTTCAAATAGGTTTTTATACTGTCAAAGTTTGCTCTCATGAAGTCTGGTACTTGGACAAAGTTCGTGCTTTTTAATTCTTCCCAAATAATATTAAATCTTATTTCTTGATGATCACTAGAGCCTAGAGCCCTAGACTATCTCCCACTTTTATGTTACTCATTAGGTGCTCATTATTAGTTAAAAGTAAGTCCAGAGTATTTTCTCCCCTCGTGGGATCAGTAATCATTTGTTTTAGGAAATTATCCTGCACCACATCTAAGAATTGTTTTGTTTCCTGATCTCCTACTAAAGTTTCCCAGTCAATGTTTCTATAAAAAAAATCTCCCGTGATAATGTTTTTGTACTGGGATACTCTGCAAATTTCATGAATCAGGGGATCAGTCTGCTCAATGCTGAGGTTAGGCCTATACAAGACACCAATAATAACTTTCTTATTCTTGCCTATAATCTCTACCCAAATAGATTCTGTACAGTCCTCTACCTCAATCGAATTGTTGATACATACATATATATACTAGGTACGGGATCAAAATTTTCAAAAAAAATTTAACCCTCAACTTATTGTTGCATATGAAAGACAACTTTATTAGAAACAAAATGCTTTTTAAATCTTTGAAATAGCTTGAAAAATAAAGGAAATGCGATTTTTTTAAATTATTTTTTTAGCCCTTTAGGTATGGAAGGCAGATGTGGAGGGAGTGAACATGAGGGGACGTCCTAGGATGAGGTGGATGGATGGGGTGAAGGGGGCTTTGGGGAAGAGGGGAATGTCTGTTGAGGAAGGAAGGGAGAGGACGGAAGACAGAGGTGAGTGGAGAATGGTTGTATATGGATGATGTTGTGATTGCATGAGGAGGAATGGGCAGGGGGGTGGGGGGTGGGGTAGTATGTGTGAGTAAATTTTGACGCAGCCCGAAGAGATTTCTCCCCGTCCTCTCCTTATATGCAAGGGGGGACGGAGAGGGGGGGTCGCCGATTAAATGAAGCGGCCTTGCTGTGGATGTGCTGTGTCTTGCGACACTGCTTCTGACCCAGGGCGGTGGGCAGGGTGCAGGGATGACCCGTCATCCAGGAGGTGCTCAGATGAGAGGGAGGGTGGGAGGGATGTGGAGTGTATGTAGGGATGAAATGGGTGGGAGTGTTTTTATCCCTTTCCCTTTTTGGCTACCTCCCTTGTAAGGGGGAAAAAGCCTTGGTATATGTATGTATGTATGTATTTTTTAGTCTGCATTTTTGGCTAGACTTTACCATAACAAAATGTTAGAATTAAGGGTAGTAATTTGTAAAGATTCCGGTAAAGAAATATACATTAACTCTAAACCACTGGTCCAATTTTATTGAAATTCGGTAAACTTGGGTTTTAAGGATCAACAAATCACATGAGCATGTCAAAAACAATGCAAGACATCTCCATCATACCATATTTGCCTTTTCATGGCAACCATGAAGTTGTAAATTTTCAGATTATCATCAATAAAATCCAAACCACTGGCCCAATTGACATGCAACTTAGCATGTAAAGGTTTTATGGGCCAATAAATCACCTGAGCATGTCAACAGCATTGCAGGACCCTCTTCTTATACCATTCTTACTAACACCTATCATGTGGTACTCCCCCAGGTAGGCGTAGCTCCTCCTTGGGGATCGGTGCCATCTGCGTAGAGCTGATGGCCAGGGGTGGTTGCTGCTGATTGGCCCCCAACTCTTGGGGTTGGGGGGTGGTCCCACGACGTAGACGTTGCAGCTCCAGGAATGCTCATGTGTCATATAATGGCCAATCATCGCACATCAGAAACATTAAGAACGGAGTACCACAGGGCTCAGTTCTATCCCCCACATTATTTAATCTATACATGCATGACTTACCCACACCAGACACCTCAGAAATACAAATCTCTTCCTACGCAGATGACATAACAATCACATGCACACATCGTAACACAGACAAAGCTGCAGAAATAATCCAGCCTTACCTTGACACACTCAACACATGGTTCATCACAAACAGACTCAAAATAGCTCCAACCAAATCTACAGCAACACTTCTCACCAACTGGACAAAAGAACACAAATACATACCTCATCTCTACATCAACAACACTCTAATACCACACACAAACACACCGAAAATTCTTGGTGTAACATACGATACATCGATGTCTTTCAAACAACACATCACAAACATAAAAAACAAATGCACACCTAGACTTAACGCACTTAAGTCAATCACTGGAACAACATTTGGACAAACTAATATAACAATATACAAACAATGCATACGCTCAGTGATGAATTATGCGAGTCCTGCATGGGCTCCTAATCTCAGTGAGACACACCACAACACCCTTCAAATCATACAAAACAAAGCCCGAAAAACAATTACAGGCTGCACAAATACAACACCTACAGACCATTTACACCATGAAACAAAAGTCCTCAAAGTCAAGGACCACCTCGACATGAGAGGCACACAAACACTTGCTGCAGCCACCACAAACACATCACACCCGCTACACTACATAGCAGAACACCCACACACACCAAGAAACATTAAAACTACACCCAAAGACCTTTATTACGCACAGATACTCTCTTCTCTTCCTCCACAACCACCAAATACCAGCCTCCGGAAACATATTCATAATCATATCACTCACCGCTCCATTAACACACTGAAAGACAACACACTGCTGCATGCCAGACCCCCTGATATCCACCCTTCTGAATCCTCTCTCCCACGAAAGGACAGAATCCACTTGGCCAGACTGCGATGCGGTCACCACCCAGCACTTCTAAGCTACCAGAAGAGGCTGGACGACTGTGTTGTGAACAGCTGCCCAGGATGTAACACTTCACCCCATACCATACAACACATAATGGAAGACTGCATTATACACAATCATGCACGCAAACAACACAACATACACTCTATAAAGGATTTGTGGGAAAACCCAGTTTCGGCTGTGGCCTTCCTTGGGGAGACGGGACTGCTCGGACAGACAGTCTAGGGAACGACAACAACAACAACACCACCACCTATCATGTTGCCATGGCAACTGTTGTCAATTAAGAAATAATCAATAAAATCCAAACCACTGGACCAATTGACATGCAACTTGGCATGTGAAGGTTTTATAGGTCAACAAATCACCTTGCAGGGCCTTCTTCTTATACCATTCTTACTAACACCTATCATGTTGCCATGGCAACTGTTGTCAATTTAGAAATAATCTATAAAATCCAAACAGCTGGCCCAATTGACATGCAACTTGGCATGTGAAGGTTTTATGGGTTAACAAATCACCTGAGCATGTCATTAACATTGCAGGACCTTCTTTTTGTACCATTCTTACTAACACCTATCATGTTGCCATGGCAACTGTTGTCAATTTAGAAATAATAAAATCCAAACCGCTGGCCCAATTGACATGCAACTTGGTATGTGAAGACTTTATGGGTCAATAAATCACCTGAGCATGTCATTAACATTGCAGGACCTTCTTCTTATACCATTCTTACTAACACCTATCATGTTGCCATGGCAACTGTTGTCAATTTAGAAATAATCTATAAAATCCAAACTGCTGACCCAATTGACATGCAACTTGGCATGTGAAGGTTTTATCATAAAGCCCGATTCTTCAAAAGCAAACAAATATTCACCGATTCAAACGCAAATTTGGTTATCAACCTCGGCAAATTAATTTTCTTAGTAAAAATATTAAGGTAAGGCATCAATAAAATATTATTTAAATGTAAGAAAATTGTTTTTTGATTTATTTTCTCCCGGTTATGAGCAGCTTAAGATCGTTGTGTATTATACACTTGGTGATTTGTTGACCCAAAAACCATTACATGCCTAGTTGCATGTCAATTGGGCCAGTGGTTTGGATTTTATTGATTATTTCTAAATTGACAACAGTTGCCATGGCAACATGATAGGTGTTAGTAAGGATGGTATAAGAAGGTCCTGCAATGTTAATGACATGCTCAGGTGATTTATTGACCCATAAAATTTATGGGTCAATAAATCACCTGAGCATTAATATTGAAGGACCTTCTTATACCATTCTTACTAACATCTATCATGTTGTCATGGCAACTGTTGTCAATTTAGAAATAATCAATAAAATTCAAACCACTGGCCCAATTGACATGCAACTTGGTTGATTGATTGATTTGTGGAATTGTTGCCTTAAAAGGCCAAACGGCGGAGCCGGGCCATTCGGCGCACATGCAACTTGGCATGCGAAGATTTTTGGGTAAAAAAATCACCAAGTGTATATTACCCAATGATACTGAGCTGCTAATATATGGGAGAAAATGGGTTAAAAAACAACATTATCACATTAAAATATAATGTTATTGAAGTCTTACCTTAATATTTTTACTCGAAAAACCAAATTTGCGTTTGAATTGGTGAATATTTATTTGCTTTTGAAGAATCAGGTATACACTTGCACAATAACAAGATAATTTGAATATCACGCGCATACTCTGAACGCTTAAAGCATTCAAACTAAGCCAAACAAAATCCAACGGGTCGCAAAATTATGGCGATGTAAACAGTACCAGTGCGATCGTAGTGCCGCGCTTGTTTTCGCGCGTACCTATATATACCAAGGCTTTTTCCCCCTTACAAGGGGGGTAGCCAAAAAGAAAAGGCAAAAAATCATTCCCACCCATTCCATTCCTAAATATATTCCACTCCCCTTCACCCTCCCTCTTATCTTAGCACCTCCTGGATGACGGGTCATCCCTGCACCTTGTCCACTGCCCTGGATCAGAGGCAGTGTTGCAAGGCACAGCACATCCACAGCAAGGCCGCTTCATTAAATTGGCACCCCCCCCTCTCCGTCCCCCCATTGCATAAAAGGAGAGGACGGGGAGAAATCCCTTCGGGCTGCGTCAAATTTTGCTCACACATACTACCTCACACATATCCCCCCACACATTCCACCTCATGCAATCACATCATCCATATACAACCATTCTCCATTCACCCGTCTTCTGTCCTCTCCCGTCCTTCCTCAACAGACATTCCCCTCTTCCCCAAAGCCCCCTTCACCCCATCCATCCACCTCATCCTAGGACGTCTCCTCATGTTCACTCCCTCCACATCTGCCTTCCATACCTCTTTTACTAGTCTTTTTTCACTCATTCTTTCCATGTGTCCAAACCATCCTAATATTCTTTCATCAACCCTATCTCCCAACTCCCTTTCCACCTGTTCTCCTCCTCACCTCCTCATTTCTCACTCTATCTAGCCTAGTAACCCCTATCATACTTCTCAGACACCTCATCTCAAACACATTCAAACTCCTTCTCTCTTCCTCTCTTATGTTCCATGTTTCTGCTTCATACGGTGCTGTTGGCACAATCACTCCTTCATACAGTCTCCTCTTAGCATCCATTCCCAGATGTCTATTCCTCATTACACTTTTTAATCCACCAAGGCATTTACTTGCTCCTTTCAATCTACATTCTACCTCCACCTTCACTCCATCTTTTCCTGCCATATTTGCACCCATGTATCTAAAACCATCCACTTCCTCCAGTCACTCTCCCTTAACCACTTCCATACGGTGACGCCTACGTAGGCGGCTTGAGGAGCAAGTGGGTACTCGTTGCCGATGTTGCCATATTGATTATATTTATTGTAGTCGTACCTACTTAATTTTCATTCTCTCTAAACTGGCTTCATCAGTTTTCTATGGTTATCAAAATACAAGGTGAAAGAGAACAAACGATTGAGCACTGACTTTATTTTCTATAATGCGATTATTATGACGCAACATCGCACGTCGGGCAGCTAATGCTGCCAGACATGTGATGTGCCCCGTAGTGAAGAGGTTAATGCTCACTTCCAGTCTGCTGCCACTTTCACCCCTTGTACATCTCATCACCTTACTTTTACCCACATTTATCCTCTGATCGTGCCACAAGCGCAGTGTCGTCCGCAAACAACAGCTGGCTCACCTCCCACTTTTCTCCATTTTCTTTAACCATCTCCAATCCCTGACCCAATACCCTTGCATTTACCTCTCGCACCACCCCATCCATGTATAAGTTGAACAGCCAGGGAGACATAACACATCCCTGACAAAGTCCCACCTTTACCTCAAACCACTCACTCTCTCCATTTCTAATCCTGACACATGCTCTACTACTCCCGTAAAAACTCTTGACAGCTCCTAGAACCTTTCCTCCTATCCCGTATATCTGCAGAACCTCCCACAATGCCTTCCTGTCTACCCTGTCATAAGCCTTTTCCAGATCCATAAAAGCCAAAAAAACATCCTTCCCCTTTCCTATAGCCTTTTCACATATCTGTCTTTCCACAAAAATTTGATCTACACAACCTCTACCCGTCCTAAATCCACACTGTTCCTCACCAATTACTCCCTCTGTTCCTCTCCTAATCCTCTCAATCAAGATCCTCCCATAAGCCTTCCCAACTACACTTAACAAGCTAATCCCTCTGAAACTACTACACTCACACTTTTACCCTTTTCCCTTGTAAAGTGGAACTATACAGGCACTTCTCTAGTCCTCCGGCACTCTACCCTCTCTCCAGCAAATATTAAATAACCTCACCAGCCAGTCCACCATCACTGTACCTTCTTTTTTTAGACATTCTGCATGGCAGAGTAATAAAAAGATGTTTTGGAAAGAAATTAAGAGAGGAAGAGGAGGCAAATCAAGTAGAGAAGAAAAGGTAAATGGTGCAGATGGAGAGATGATAATGGAAGAGAAGGCAGTAAGGGGAAGATGGGCAGAATATTTTAGGGAGTTGCTAAATGTGAAGGAGGATAGGGAGGGAAAGATAGCTGCAGTGGGAAATGCGAAGAAAATAAGAGTGATGAGTGAGGAGAATGGAGGAGAATTAAGGAAGGATGAGGTGAAGGCAGTTGTTAAGATGATGAAAGCAGGTAAGGCACGAGTGCCTGTATAGTTCCTCTTTACAAGGGAAAAGGGAACAAGTGTGAATGTAGTAGTTTCAGAGGGATTAGCTTGTTAAGTGTAGTTGGGAAGGCTTATGGGAGGATCTTGATTGAGAGGATTAGGAGAGGAACAGAAGGAGTAATTGGTGAGGAACAGTGTGGATTTAGGACGGGTAGAGGTTGTATAGATCAGATCTTTGTGGTAAGACAGATATGTGAGAAAGCTATAGGAAAGGGGAAGGATGTTTTTTGGGCTTTTATGGATCTGGAAAAGGCTTATGATAGGGTAGACAGAAAGGCACTGTGAGAGGTTATGCACATATACGGGATAGGAGGAAAGCTTCTCGGAGCTGTCAAGAGTTTTTATGAGAGTAGTAGAGCTTGTGTCAGGATTGGAAATGGAGAGAGTGAATGGTTCGAGGTAAAGGTGGGACTTCATCAAGGATGCGTTATGTTGCCCTGGCTGTTCAACTTATACATGGATGGGGTGGTGCGAGAGGTAAATGCAAGGGTAGTGGGTCAGGGATTGGAGATGGTTAAAGAAAATGGAGAAAAGTGGGAGGTGAGCCAGCTGTTGTTTGCAGACGACACTGCATTTGTGGCAGGATCGGAGGAGGGATTGAGGAAGTTGGTGGCAGAGTTTGGGAGAGTATGTGATAGAAGAAAGCTAAAGATAAATGTAGGTAAAAGTAAGGTGATGAGATGTACAGAGGGTGAAAGTGGCAGCAGACTTGAAGTGAGCATTCAGGGAGAGTGACTGGAGGAAGTAGATAGTTTTAGATACTTGGGTGCAAATGTGGCAGGAAAAGGTGGAGTGGAGGTGGAGGCAGAATGTAGATTGAGAGAGGCGAGTAAATGCCTTGGTGGATTAAAGTGTAATGAGGAATAGACATTTGGGAATGGATGCTAAGAGAAGACTGTATGAAGGAGTGATTGTGCCAACAGCACTGTATGGGGCAGAAACATGGAACATAAGAGAAGAAGAGAGAAGGAGTTTGAATGTGTTTGAGATGAGGTGTCTGAGAAGTATGATGGGGGCTACTAGGCTAGATAGAGTGAGAAATGAGGAGGTGAGGAGAACAGGGGTGGAAAAGGAGCTGGGAGATAGGGTTGATGAAAGAATATTAGGATGGTTTGGACACATGGAAAGAATGAGTGAAGAAAGACTAGTAAAAGAGGTATGGAAGGCAGATGTGGAGGGAGTGAACATGAGGGAACGTCCTAGGATGAGGTGGATGGATGGGGTGAAGGGGGCTTTGGGGAAGAGGGGAATGTCTGTTGAGGAAGGACGGGAGAGGACACACAACAGGGGTGAATGGAGAATGGTTGTATATGGATGATGTTGTGATTGCATGAGGTGGAATGTATGGGGGGATGGGGGGTGAGGTAGTATGTGTGAGCAAAATTTGACGCAGCCTGAAGGGATTTCTCCCTGTCCTCTCCTTTTATGCAATGGGGGAACGGAGAGGGGGGGGGGCGCGGATTTAATGAAGCGGCCTTGCTGTGGATGTGCTGTGTCTTGCGACACTGCTTCTGACCCAGGGCAGTGGACAAGGTGCAGGGATGACCCATCATCCAGGAGGTGCTCAGTTAAGAGGGAGGGTGGAGGGGTGTGGAGTGTATTCAGGGTTGGAATGGGTGGAAATGATTTTATGCCTTTCCCTTTTTGGCTACCTCCCTTGTAAGGGGGAAAAAGCCTTGGTATATGTATGTATGTATGCATGGCATCCATCCACACCAGGTGCCTTACCTGCTTTCATCATCTTAACAACTGCCGTTATTTCATCCTTCCTTATTTCTCCTCCATTATCCTCACTCATCACCATCATTTTCTTAGCATTTCCCACTGAAGCTATCTTTCCCTCCCTATCCTCCTTCACATTTAGCAACTCCCTAAAATACTCTGCCCATCTTCCTCTCACTGCCTTCTCTTCCATTATCATCTCTCCATCTGCACCTTTTATCTTTTCTTCTCTACTTGATTCGCCTCCTCTTCCTCTTTTAATTTCTTTCCAAAACATTTTTTTATTACTTTCAAAATTTTCTGTCATATGCTTACCCCATTTCACGTCTGCTCTCCTCTTTGCCTCTTAGCTTTACTTCTCTTCTCTTTACTTTGTACCTCTCATATGATTCCCTCGTCCTAATTTATAACCAATCTATGAAAGCCTGCTTCTTCTCTTCTACACCCTTCTTTGCTTTCTCATCCCACCACTCACTACCCATCCTTCTATTTCCTCCCACCCTCCTTGTTCCACACACCATCTTTGCACACCTTATGACTCCCTCCTTGAACCATCCCCATTCCTCCTCCACTCCTAGTTCTACTCTATCCTTTACTCCCTCCCACTCCTCTCTCAGCTTCTTCTAATACTCCTTCTCCTTTTCTTTCTCATTTAAGCAGTTCACTCTAAATACCTCCCTACCTTCTGCCCTTTTCCTCTTTCTCCACCTATTCTCCACTCTCAACTTACCTTCAATCCAAAAAATTATCTAATTATTCCCCTACTCTCTCCCCTTAGAATATGTACATTCTTAACTCTTCCTACTATATTCCTGGTTACCACTATATGGTCCATTAATGCTCTACCACCCTTCCATCCACCACCCTCTACCATGTGTACTTATGCTCAACTTTCTTACTAAACACTATTTGCTCTCATCAACTCTCTTTTGAGACACATCTCCACCATCAACTCTCCACTATGATTTTTTCCTGGAACTCCATACTACCCTATCGCTCCATCTATTGGTTTATTTCCTACTCTAGAATTAGGGTCTTCCAATACCACTATATTTACATTTCCCCCCAATCCCTCTATGCACTCATTTAAATCCATTCAAAATGCCTCCCTTTCCTCTACACATTTCTCACTACCCGCCCCAGACGCACTTACAAAAACCCACATATCCCTTCCCAGCTTCACCTTCATCCACATTAAGCTTGAAGAAACCTCCTTTCACTCCACTACACGCTTACCTATTTCTTCACTTATTAGTACAGCCACCCCTTCTCTCCCTCATCCATCTCTTCTCTCCTGAGAACCTCCCAACTACACTCCCAAACTCACACTCACCCTTCCCTTTCAACTTAGTTTCACTCAATGCCAACCCATCCATCTTTCTTTTCACAAACATACTGCCTTTCTCTTCCCTTGTACTCTCATCTGTACCACATCCACACACATTAAAAGACCCAAACCTTAGGGCATTGGTTAGAAAACTCCTGGACCCTCTTATTCCTTTACTTTTATCTAGGAATGTCCCCTTTGGGGCTACAGGTAGCAGGATTCCTAGTCCTATCCCCATCCCGTTTTTTGTCTCCTCATACAACTCAAGTGTGAAGACTTGGTGGCAGCATTCTTTTCCCCCACCACAGGGTAGGTGAAAAAAGGAAATGAATATTCAGAGAAATGGTATAGGACAGTAACAAAGGGTGGGGGGACAGTAACAAAGGGTGGGGGGACAGCCTAATGGAGGGACAGTCACAGTACAATAAGTGTCATCATTTTTCTATGAATAGAGACTTCCTCTATCACAGACAAAATGATGTGTGGCTCTGATCCATAGGGGTGCCCCATATAGACCCTAAAGTATCAACTGCATGCTACTTTGCCACAATAACATGCAGCCAATACCCCAGAGCATCGACGAAGATGGCACACTCTCCAAATTGACATATGATCAAAGATTGTCCAAATTGGAACTACCAACTCTGGAACAAAGAGAAAGAGGATATCTACTGTAGCAACTATTTATAGAATCATGAAAGGAATGGAAGTCCTAGATAGAGATGATTTATTAAAGTAGGACAAGAGAAAAACAAAAGGACATGAAAAGAAACTCAAAAAGGATAGTTATAGATGAAATCTGAAAAAGAATAGCTTCCCACACAGAGTGGTGGATATCTGGTAAACAACTGCCCCCACCCCATCCCTCCCCATTTCTCTTCCATTTTCATCACTCATTTTCTTAGTGCTTTCCACTGCAACCATCCCTCTCTCGTCATCCTCCTTCACATTTAGTAACTCCCTTAACTACTCTGCCCATCTTCTGCTTACTGCCATCTCCTACACCATACTCTCCATCTGCACCCTTCACCCTTTCTCACTTAATTCCCCTCCTCTTTCTCTTTGTTTATTTCCAAAATATCTTTTTATTACTTTCAAAATTTTCTCTCATACTCTTACCCCATTTCACATCTGCTCTCCTCTTTGCCTCTTTTATCTTATGCTTTACTTCTCTTTTCTTTTCTTTGTACCTCTCATATGATCCCCTTGTCCTATTTTGTAACCAATCTGTGAAAGCTCATTCTTCTCTTCTAGAACCTTCTTTGCTTCCTCATCCCACCACTCACTACCCTTTCTACTATTTCCTCCCATCCTCCTTGTTCCACACAGATTTTGCACACCATGCAACTCCCTCCTTGTACCATCCCCATTCCTCCTCCACTAGTGAGGTTGTTTAATGTGTCTCTAATGGAGGGTAGAGTGCCAGAGGACTGGAGGAGTGCCTAAATATTTCTGCTTTACAAGGGAAAAGGGGACAAATGTGAGTAGTAGTTTCAGAGGAATTAGTTTGTTTGAGTGTAGTTGAGAAGATATATGGGAGGGTTTTGAGAGGTTTAGGAGAGGAACATAGGGAGTAATTGTTGAGGAACAGTGTGGGTTTAGGAAAGGTAGGGGTTACGTGGATTAGATATTTGTGGTAAGGCAGATATATGAGAAACCTTTAACAAAATGTAAGGATCTTTTCTGGGCCTTTAAGGATCAGAAAAAGGTTTATGACAGAATAGAGAGGCATTATGAGAGGTTTTGCAGATATACGGCATTGGAGGAAGCTGTCAAGGGCATTCAAGAGATTCTATGAGAGTTGTAGACCCTTTGTTAGAATTAGAAATGGAAAGAGTTAGTGGTTAGAGGTAAAGGTGGGACTGTGACAGGGATGCGTCATGTTGGTATGGCTGTTCAATGTGTACATGAATGGGATGTTGCAGAAGGTAAATGTGAGGGTAATGGGCAGGGGACTGGAGGTGGTTAAAGAAAATGGAGAAAAGTGAGAGGTGAGTCTGTTGCTCTTTGAGGACACTGCACTTGTGGTTTGGTGAGAGGGGGGATTAAGGTTGTTAGTGATGGAGTTTGGGAAGGTATGCAAAAGGAGAAAATTTGAAGGTAAATATGGGTAAAAGTAAAGTGATGAGATGTACAAGGAGACAGGATGGCAGCAAGTTGGAAGTCTTAAAGGAGAAAGGCTGGAGGTATTTGGGGTCACATGTGGTAGGATTGGGGGAAGTGGAGGTGGAGATAATCCATTGGGGGATTAAGTTTGTGGTACATGATCTTCCACTTTGAGATGAAATGTCTAAAAAGTATGGTAGGAGTTACAAGATTGGTTAGAGTGAGAAACAAGCTGAGGAGGGGTGCAGGAACGGAAAAGGAGATAGCAGATAAGGCTGATGAAAGAGTACTGGGATGGTTTGGACATACAGAAAGAATGAGTGAAGATAGATAAATAAAGGAGATGTGTTAGGCAGAGGTGGATGGAGTGAACTTAAGGGGACAACCAAGAATGAGATGGATATTTGGGGTGAAGGAGGCAGTGAGCAATGTGGGAATGTCTGTTGGGCAAGGAAGGGAGAAGACAGGAGATAGGGGTGAGTGGAGAATGGCTATGTAGAAATGTCTACATGTCATATAATGTCCAATCATTGCACACCAGAAACTTTAGGAACAGTACCACAGGGATCAGTTCAATCTCCCACACTCTTTAATCTTTATATGTACAATATACCTACACCCAACACCTCAGAAATGAAAATTTATTCTTACACAGATGACATAACTATTACATGCACACACCATGATGCAAGGATGGGAACAGGTGGGGGATAGGGGGATGGAGTTGTTAAGTGTCAATGATATTTTGATGCAGCCCAAAGAGGTGATGAAGAGGTAGGTAGGTTGCTGACTAAGTAGAATGGCCTTGCTGTAGATGCACTGTGTCGTGTTACAATGCTTCTGAACCAGGGCAGTAGGCACAATACAGGGCTGACTCATCTAATATATCCTAACTTAACCTAACATAACCATTTCATAGAAAAAATACATCTCTGAAATGCAAAAACAAAGAAGTGAGAAATGTGTTTGTGTGACACTGGAAAAATACCAACAACAACAACAAGATAACCTACATATGATGGGGATGAGTATGGCTAGAGTGAGGCATAACTGCTGGCACCTGGCTGCAGAACAGGGTCACTGCAGGCATCTTGCTGCAGAACAGGGGTACTGCTGGAGCCTGGCTGTAGAACAGGGGTACTGGTACTGCTATCCCTTGCTGCTGTCACCTGCAATATTTCTTGTTTGTCACATACCTAACATACTGCTTAATGGCAATACACACACACGCACACAGAGATGAAAAGAGAAACTATGAAAAAGAAATAATAGAAAAATGCAAAGAACCTAAACTGTTTTACACATATGTAAGTGGTAAACTAAATAAACAAGAAATAGAAAAGCTGTGCCAGGAAAATTATGAATATACAGAACTAGAAATGGCAGAAATTATGAGCAATCATTTAAAATTGGTATTCACAATTGATCTTTCAATGAAAAGGAAAAGGAGAATGAGTACAAGAAGAAGCTGAGAGAAGAGTGGGAGGGAGTGAAGGATAGACTAAAGCTAGGAGTGGAGGAGGAATGGGGATGGTTCAAGGAGGGAGTCACAAAGTGTGCAAAGATGGTGTGTGGAACAAGAAGGACAGGAGGAAATAGAAGGATGAGGAAACAAAGAAGGTTGTAGAAGAGAAGAAGCGAGCTTTCACAGATTGGCTACAAAATAGGACGAGGGAGTCATATGAGAGGTACAAAGAAAAGAAAAGAGAAGTAAAGCAAAAGGTAAAGGAGGCAAAGAGGAGAGCAGATGTGAAATGGGATAAGTGTATGACAGAAAATTTTGAAAGTAATAAAAAGATATTTTGGAAAGAAATTAAAAGAGTAAGAGGAGGCGAATCTAGTAGAGAAGAAAAGGTAAAAGGTGTAGATGGAGAGATGATAATGGAAGAGAAGGCTGTAAGGGGAAGATGGGCAGAGTATTTTTGGGAGTTGCTAAATGTGAAGGAGGATAGGGAGGGAAAGATAGTTGCAGTGGGAAGTGCTAAGAAAATGACTGGGATGAGTGAGGAAAATGGAGTACAAATAAGGAAGGATGAAGTGAAGGCAGTTGTTAAGATGATGAGAGCAGGTAAGGCACCTGGTCTGGATGGATGCCATGCAGAATCTCTAAAAAAAAAAAGGAGGTACAATGATGGTGGACTGGCTGGGGAGGTTATTTAATGTTTGCTGGAGAGAGGGTAGAGTTCCGGAGGACTGGAGGAGTGCCTGTATAGTTCCACTTTACAAGGGAAAAGGGGACAAGTGTGAGTGTAGTAGTTGGGAAGGCTTATGGGAGGATCTTGACTGAGAGGATTAGGAGAGGAACAGAGGGAGTAATTGGTGAGGAGCAGTGTAGATTTAGGACAGGTAGAAGTTGCGTAGATCATATTTTTGTGGTAAGACAGATATGTGAGAAAGCTATAGGAAAAGATATGGACATTTTTTGGGCAGAGAGGGGGGGTCACCGATTTAATGAAGCGGCCTTGCTGTGGATGTGCTGTGTCTTGCGACACTGCTTCTGACCCAGGGCAGTGGAGAAGGTGCAGGGATGACCCGTCATCCAGAAGGTGCTAAGATAAGAGGGAGGGTGGAGGGGTGTGGAGTGTATTCAGGGATGGAATGGGTGGGAATGATTTTATGCCTTTTCCTTTTTGGCTACCTCCCTTGTAAGGAGGAAAAAGCCTTGGTATATGTATATGTATGTATATATATATATATATATAAACTTGCAAACATTTGGCCTAAATATAAATCTATATATATATATGAAATGCCTAAATTAAATGAAATACCAAACAACCTTAGTGAGATATAAAATGCTGTCACATCTACCAATCTGGCCTCAATTTTGAAACACTTTGGGGAAGAAATGTACAACTAACCCTCTTTTCATCCAATCAGCACTTTTCTTATGCCATGCACCCCATTTTCATCCTGATTAGATTTGTGTCTTTACATTTTGAGATTTGCTTTACTCTCTGGCTTTTAAGCAAGACTAAGCTCAAAATTATTTATTTCCTCTTTTAAGTTCTCACAGAAACAGTGTCCATCCATGTTGTGGGCCAAAAGTTGGCACATGGCAATAATTGATAATGGCATTTATAAACTTGAATTCTTCCCTTAATATATGAAATGCTTTGGACATAAGAGTACAGTATTGACAATTGTATCAACTTACAAAAATTAAAGAAATTAAATTTCCATTGTGATAATGATCCTCCCATTCCTGGAATGATTAGGTCAACCTTTTCAACACTGGCACACTTCAGAGACTTTGCACCACCCAAGGACATGTGCTTCTATACAGCTAAATGGTGGACTCTCGACTAAAATAGGTCTTGTAGTATCCAAGTGTTCTTCATTTAGCCATGCCCTAGCTCTATGAAATCACTAATCTTTGCTCAAAACAAACACTATAAAGTACACCACCAGAGTGAAGGGGTTTATCAGCAAAATGGAGGACTGAATCCAAACTATATGAGAAAGATAATGTGGACCCCTCTCAGCATTATGCAATTATAGCAACTAACACCTGGTTGTATCCCAGCCATGAATTGTCATTCCCAGCTAAAATAGTATTTCTTAATACCTCTGGCCATAGAAACAATGTTAGCAGCTAACCATATAACAGCAGATTAAATCAACACAATCTACACTATTGTCTCTGACATCAATGATATAAACACATTAATGTAAAGAGTTAGGCTAACACAACTGATACAGTGATTATCCAATCCTAGCCACCAGTACTCTCCTCTCCATTTAGTGGTGTGGTCATAATCACTTTGCCTGAGCAAAAGCCTGCTCCTCCTCTTGATCTTCTTCAGATAAAGATAGGTGCACTTTCTTCTCTGACCACTTCCTTTGTTATATGCACACTCACCATGTCTGATCCAGGGATTTCAAACATGGCATCGAACAGAAGGGTTTCCTGCAACAGATAAGGTGAAGCTATAAACTTTCATCTAAAACACCTGCTACTACCTGTCACCTGAAAACTTTGAGAAAAAATTCATGTCAGAACACATATTGTAACACCACATACAACATTTCAGACAGAAAAATGTTTCGGCATACTTCAGCACAACTACCCCTTTCAACCCCATAGATGGTTTCATCGACCCCCTAGCAATCTACTGACCCCCTTTTGACCCCTTGGCTATTTGTCGTCGACCCTTTAGATAGTCTCATCGACCCCTGGGGGTTGATATTGACCACTTTGCGAGCCCCTGCCATAGATGGTTTCATCGACCCCCTAGCAATCTACTGACCCCCTTTCAACCCCTTGGCTATTTGTTGACCCCTTGGATGGTCTCATTGACCCCTGGGGGTTGATATCGACCACTTTGGGAACCCCTACAGTAAAACGATGCTTCCCCACCATCCTCAAAACGTAACAGCCAATGTTGTACTGAACGCACTGTAACTCCTGTATTTTCAAAGATTTCTTCAGAGAATGCCCTGCCTTAAACAGTGCCACTATAGCAGCAATCTTGTCACATTCGATTTCACATCCACTACCCATAGCCGGCAACACAAATGCCAAACCACTGAGAATTTACATAAAATCGTAGACAAAGCACAGAGTTCCAGAAACATAATCCTCCCCAGTTGAATCTCAAATAGCACTGAGCCTGGAAACAATGCATGCCCTGGTGGCAGCCAACCTTGGTCTCACTGCCAAGCATACAAAAAAATATCTGGCTCACTCACGATATTGAGAGCGAGGGACTTCAAATTTATGGCATAAGTACTGACATCAGCATTATCGCATCCAAACATATGGCGGTTTTGGTGTGTGTGTGTGTGTGTGTGTGTCTATATGTGTTTATATATATATATATATATATATGCAGACAAACCACTGGGAAAATGAAAGAGATGAGACCGAGCGCTTTCGTCGATTAAGACATTTTAAATGTGAAAATGTCTGAATAGACGAAAGCGCTCGGTCTCATCTTTTTCATTTTCCCAGTGGTTTGTCTGCATACTAGTATCACGCGTTCAAGTGATTTCTTCTGCAATATATATATATATATATATGGAACCAGGTGTGGAAAATAAACTTTAAAAAAATGAAGGGCATTATAATTGGGCAAAAATGAAAAAGACCGTCAATGAATTACTCAATGGAAATTTAGACAATTACAAAAAAAAAAATAATAATAATAATAAAAGAGAGAGAAGGACCTGGGAGTGTTGGTCATGGAAAACTTGTCACCCAACAAACATATCAGTAAAATCACTGAGGCATAAAGACTTATGGTCAATATTAATGACTCACTATACATTTAAGGAGATATGGAAAAAAATCATAAGATGCTTGATCAGTCCTAGATTTGAATATACAGAAGTGGTGTGGTATCCACACACAGTGAAGGGCAAAAACTTGAAAATATAAAAGAGCAACAACCAAAACTGATTTCCAGCCTTGCAGTAGTGGTGTGGTATCCACACAGAGTGATGGGTATAAACTAGCAAATACAAAACCAACAACAAAATTGGCTTCTTGCCTTGTAAATAAAACATACAAGGAGAAGCTAGAGGCCTTAAATCTATCATCATTAAAAGAAAGTTCAGGTCATCTTTTTCAGTTTTGTGCAACTCTTTTTAAGGTGTGCACAAAACTGACAAAGATTCTGGTTTAGAATGGGAGGGTATCACAAGGCCATGGGAACAAAATGAAGACCACATGTCTATTGGATACCAAGAAGCAATATTCCATACAGATGCATCAATTACTGGAATAGCCTAAAGGTGATATCCCAAGCTAAAATTGTAAGGAAATATTAAATTAGGTATGATACTTGGAGAAAAAGGGATAGGACATCACACACAATTTTTTTCTTATATACTACAACAGAATAAAATCATAAAATAAAGTCAATATTCTAAGGTTTCTTTCCAGAGAGTATCCATGGAATGTTGCTAGTTGGCTCTAGTCAGTGAAAATCAAAGCAATAATTGTTATCATTATTACAATCTTCATGACAATTAACACCTCTCCAAGTGAGTCAATCTCCAACAGCTAGCAGTGATTACCACTAACTTTGGCAGTTTAACACACAAGAGTCAAGGTGATGACTCAAGCTACTCTTAAGCACCTACTGGCCTAAGCTCTTCACTTAGGATTACA
The DNA here is from genome assembly GCF_046742065.1 of Oratosquilla oratoria. NCBI lineage: Eukaryota > Metazoa > Arthropoda > Malacostraca > Stomatopoda > Squillidae > Oratosquilla > Oratosquilla oratoria. The sequence continues at coordinate 67,006 of NC_134799.1, forward strand.
TGACATTGTCACACACTCAGTTAAATTCACTCCTGATCCAGGGGGATGACAGTGAGATCACATATGCATCCGGCAAAAGGCAGGGTCAGCAGTCTAGATATGTAGTGTGAGGTCAGCAATACAGTTGGGGGTCTAGCCCTGGGTTGTGTTGTGGTGGAAGATGGGGGGCCTCCTAGTGAGATTACATACGAGGTGGACTTGGATGTCCATATTGGAATCAAAGGTATAGATGAAATGTACAATAGCCTAACTACTAGGATTTTGTACCCAGCATAAATTTATACCCCAAAAGTTATAAGAGGAAATATTAATACTCCCAAATGGATATGATGTTGAAAAATGAGATTGGAATAAAAAGAGGGCAAAAGAGGGCTTTATGTTTGGATGAAAATTGAGGAAACACACCTTAGGTATAAGTATAACAAAATGGCTAGACTGGTTAAAAAGAACACACACAGAGTGAAATGTAACAATGAAATTAAGGTTGCCAGATAAGTGGGATCTAACCCAAAGGGCCTCTTTCATCTCTTCAGAACTAAAAATAAGGAAAGGATATGCTCATTTAAATCTAACAAGGATGTCTTGATAGTTTCAGAGGAAAAAATGAGTGAGGCATTTAATAAGTATTTTCTCTCAGTATTTACAAGAGAGGATAGATATGGTACTTGAGTGTGACCAGATGTTTTGTGGGGATGAGGGAAGATTAGCTAGCATCAGTATTAGTAAGGATGAAGTAGTCAAACAGACTGATAGACACAAAACCACATAATCCCTGGGTCCAAACAAAATATTTCATAGTACTAAAAGAGTGTAAATTTGAAATGTATGACCAGTTAACAGAGGTATCTAATAAGCCAGGAGACACTGAATTCATACCTATTTCTTGGGGGCAGGCAAACATCGTTCTTGTTTTTGAAGAGGGTGATAAATTTTCTATGCACACCTACAGGCCAATCAGTTTTACATTGTTTATGGGTAAAGTGCTGGAATCAATAATAACTAATAGAATCAGGGTTCTCACCAAGAGACATGATTTGGTTTGTGATTCTCAGCATGGTTTCACAAAGGGTAGGTCATGTGTACCTAATATTATATTCTTTCACACCTTCTACAATGTGGCAAATAACAATGATAGTTACAATGTTATTTACCTTGACTTTGGCAAAGCATTCAACAGGCTACCACCAGAGACTAAAATAAAGTCAAAGTCCATAACATAGAAGGAAAGGTGTTTGAATGGATTTGAGTATGGCTTTGTAACGGAAATCAGCAGGTCACCATACATGGTGTAAAATCCAAATGAGGGAGTGTTACTAGCAGAATTCCCCAGAGTTTGGATTTAGGTTCCTTATTCATTATATATATATAATCAACTTGGACAATGAGATTATTAGTGATATCACCCGTACAGCGTCGGATAAGCTTCGTTAGAATTTCAGAGAGTGAAGGAATTTTACATTTGTGATGTTTCAAATCAATGTACAGTCACCCATAATAGTCTGACACTTGCAAAAAATGTGTTTATAAATAGTTTTTGTGGATTTTTTGCACTTTGTTATATGGTAAATTGAGTTTTGTTTTTTTTATAATTTCATGGAGGATACGTGATCATGGTGTTTCTTATTGTTTTGGTAAATTTTTTAGTAAGCATCCATCACATCATTATTGCCTTGCCATATTTTGTATTATGCATTTATTACAAAAAATTGGCATTGCAAAATTGCCAGTTCTATATGTCTGAATATGACTAAATAGCACTTGCCTAACTCTCAAAGTACAACTTCACCTTTCGTGCACCAGTCACCTAAATTATGTCCTAGAGGCCAATTTTATACCCCAAGTTACCCCCGAAAAATTGCTGCCGGGGTTGCCAGTTTTGTTAATAAATAAAAAAAATTGGGAGTCTTTTATAGCCAATGGATAGGGCTACTTGGTCATTACCACAGATCCCTTGAAGAAGTGATAAAGTATGGATAGCTTTAAGATTTTAAAAGGGAATTGACAACATCAAAAGTGACCAAATTTTCACATTGAATGAGAATCAGACAAGAAACAATGGTCTCAAACTGTCCGGAAATAGATTCAATTTGGAAGTAGGTAGAAACAACTTTGCCAACCGTGTAGTTAATGAATGGAATAAACTTCCTGCACAGGTAGTGCAATGTAGTTCAGTTCGAAGCTTTAAGAATCATTTAGATAAATACCTAAGTAAGATGCTGTAATGATTATAATTTATGTTATATTATTTGTTTTTGTTTTGTTATAATTTGTCTGTCTGATTTTAATTTATTATTAGTTATATGTCAATTTATAATCATTTACTATTTACCTTTTTGTTTGTTATTCAACTATACCTATGCATTTATTTATGTATTTTATTTGTTATTTTTACATTATTATAGTTTTAATTTATTATTAATATGATTTTTTTTTTTTTTTCCATCCGACCTAGATATGGATCAAAAGGTCTCCTGTCGGCATGCTCCGCCTTTGTAATCCTTTGTAATCCTTTGGATAGGTGGTACATATTATCTAAATGATCAAACAATGATACCTGATGGGCAGCATTTCAGCTTGCTATGCCACTGATTAGTATGCTTTACCTAGAAACATAATTAATAGCATATACATTAGGCCTATACAATTTTAATTCAGTTATGAACATTATTCACATATATGATAAAATTTTCAAAATAAAGTAGCACAACTTTAAAAATCAGCCTAATTCACTATTTGCAGCCAAATCTGGCAACCCTGGTCCTCTCCACTGCAATTCGTCACCTCCACCTTCAGCATTTTTCTCTTTCCTCCATCTCACCTTGTATCTGTTTTGTCATTGAAAAATTACTGTATGTGCAATTATCACACCAGTTTTGCCAAACAGAATAGTGAGGAAACTTCTGAGAAGGTGCAGGCAAAAATAAAATAAAAATTGCTTACTTGTGGATATATGTAATTTCCCATTCACAGAAAATCCATCAATAATTAAAACAGTCTATACAAAGCCATTGATAATGAGGGCCAACTGTGTTTTTTCAAGCATGGAAGGCTCCAGTAACTGCTCTCTCTTCCTATGAGTACAACTTTCAGCCAGTGACTGGGAAACAGTCTCACACTCATACAGCACAGACAACAGTCTGAATTTTTTCCCAGAGACCTGTGGGAGGTTCTGAAGACTGTTGCCAGCCACTGTGTGGCTGGAGGTTTTACACTTAGTGAAACTCAAGGCAATGACTGAATGATTAACCTTAAGTATTTACTCAGAGTTTTGCGACATTCCCAAGTGGACGTTTTAATGCCGCAGAATTTGGAACTGTCAATCTTCCTACTTCACCTTGACACATATTCTTGACTTGGGTGAGTCATACACATAACTCAGTGCAAGAGAAAAATTCATAACAACATATGTACAATGTAAATGTGTGTGTATATCATATATGCAATCATCCCTTAACATTCATGACTTTAAAATTTGTTGTTTGGATTAATTATTTGTGAATTGCTACTAAAGAATTAAAAAATTACAGTGTTTCAACAATTCCATACCAGCAGCTATAGAACAGCAGCTGAGATCACTCAAACTCACTATGACAAACTACAAAAGTAGCTAAGACAAAACAGAATGAAAACCTCCCATAAAAGATTATCAGTGAGATTATTATCACCAGACAACTATGAACCCTTTGTCTACTCAATTATCTATTCCCCTGTGATGCCCATTTCCCTCCCAAAAATAAGAATTGTCAAATGTACATGAACTGTGCTGTCCCTAGGTAATTGATGTCTGAGTTTTATGAATATGGCACTAATTTCCATGTAAAGTCAGTAGAAATTGAGGTTTTCATGGATATTAATTTTTTTCACTTTTTTGTTTGAAAAAGAACTATGAGAAAATAGGGATATCTGCATTTGTTATTTACATATATGCTGCTTATTTGTACAAATGTATTTACTTGTATGAATGCATAAAAATAGTAAAATCTAGCTTTCAATGAATATCATTAGAAGAATTATGCATACAAATATATGTACCCATATGGGTATGCACATAATCATTTTTACAGAAACAACGAAGAGCCGTCAAAACTAGATTTAATTTTTACAAAAGAACCTGAAATTGTGGATAAAATCCAATGCAAGACACCAATTGGAAAGAGTGACCATATACTCATTGAAACTGAACTAAAGGAAGAAATATACATGGAGAGAAATGAAAAGCATGGGAAAGGAAGATTGATGTACAACAGTACATTGCAATTATACAAAAAACAAAACTAAGACACTCTCACAAAACACCATCATTTCATAATTACACCACCATCAGACAAGACCGGACCGACAGCAATGGCGGTGGACTCATCACCCAGATCCACCACTCCATCTGTTTTGTGGACACAAGTGCCACAACCAAAATTCTCCTCCCTACCACAGATAACACTATAGAAATCCAATCCATTCGAATCCACACAGGCAACAAATCAACACTGACAATAGGGAATCGGTGCCATCTGCGTAGAGCTGATGGCCAGGGGTGGATGCTGCTGTTTGGCCCCCAACTCTTGGGATTGGGGGGTGGTCCCACGACGTATTATCACCAAACAACTATGAACCCTTTGGCTACTCAATTATCTATTCCCCTGTGATGCCCATTTCCCTCCCAAAAATAAGAATTGTCAAATGTCCATGAACTGTGCTGTCCCTAGGTAACTGATGTCTGTGGCCCCACCACAGAACACTTCTTATAACATTGGACATTAGTAAAGCTTTTGATGCTATCCCCCGCCACAACCTAACAAATAAAATATATAACACAGACATGCACAATAACACCAAAAGATGGCTGGCCAATTATCTGGCAGGCAGGAATGCTCATGTGTCATATAATGGCCAATCATCGCACATCAGAAACATTAAGAACGGAGTACCACAGGGCTCAGTTCTATCCCCCACATTATTTAATCTATACATGCATGACTTACCCACGCCAGACACCTCAGAAATACAAATCTCTTCCTACGCAGACGACATAACAATCACATGCACACATCGTAACACAGACAAAGCCGCAGAAATAATCCAGCCTTACCTTGACACACTCAACACATGGTTCATCACAAACAGACTCAAAATAGCTCCAACCAAATCTACAGCAACACTCATCACCAACTGGACAAAAGAACACAAATACATACCTCATCTCTACATCAACAACACTCTAATACCACACACAAACACACCGAAAATTCTTGGTGTAACATACGATACATCCATGTCTTTCAAACAACACCTCACAAACATAAAAAACAAATGCACACCTAGACTTAACGCACTTAAGTCAATCACTGGAACAACATTTGGACAAAACAAAGAAACTAATATAACAATATACAAACAATGCATACGCTCAGTGATGAATTATGCGAGTCCTGCATGGGCTCCTGATCTCAGTGAGACACACCACAACACCCTTCAAATCATACAAAACAAAGCCCTAAAAACAATTACAGGCTGCACAAATACATCACCTACAGACCATTTACACCATGAAACAAAAGTCCTCAAAGTCAAGGACCACCTCGACATGAGAGGCACACAAACACTTGCCGCAGCCACCACAAACACATCACACCCGCTACACTACATAGCAGAACACCCACACACACCAAGAAACATTAAAACTACACCCAAAGACCTTTATTACACACAGATACTCTCTTCTCTTCCTCCACAACCACCAAATACCAGCCTCCGGAAACATATTCATAATCATATCACTCACCGCTCCATTAACACACTGAAAGACAACACACTGCTGCATGCCAGACCCCCTGATATCCACCCTTCTGAATCCTCTCTCCCACCAAAGGACAGAGTCCACTTGGCCAGACTGCGATGCGGTCACCACCCAGCACTTCTAAGCTACCAGAAGAGGCTGGACGACCGTGTTGTGAACAGCTGCCCAGGATGTAACACTTCACCCCATACCATACAACACATAATGGAAGACTGCATTATACACAATCATGCACGCAAACAACACAACATACACTCTATAAAGGATTTGTGGGAAAACCCAGTTTCGGCTGTGGCCTTCCTTGGGGAGACGGGACTGCTCGGACAGACAGTCTAGGGAACGACAACAACAACAACAACAACACTATACCCGACATCTGGAAGCGTGGTAAAATAATCACCATTCCAAAACCGAACAAAGACCCAACAATCCCAACATCGCACCGCCCAATCACACTTCTCTGCACCCCCTCTAAAGTCATTGAACGCCTAATACTTAAACTTGTCACACCACATATTACCCTTGCTGACTCACAACACGGTTTTAGGCCACTACACTCCACAAACATTCTTCTGATAAACCTCACACAAAGATTTTAGATGGCATCAATTCAGATAGGCCCCACCACAGAACACTTCTTATTACATTAGACATTAGTAAAGCTTTTGATGCTATCCCCCGCCATATCCTAACAAATAAAATATATAACACAGACATGCACAATAATACCAAAAGATGGCTGGCCAATTATCTGGCAGGTAGGAATGCTTACGTGTCATATAATGGCCAATCATCGCACATCAGAAACATTAAGAATGGGGTACCACAGGGCAGTTCTATCCCCCACACTATTTAATCTATACATGCATGACTTACCCACACCAGACACCTCAGAAATACAAATCTCTTCCTACGCAGACGACATAACAATCACATGCACACATCGTAACACAGACAAAGCTGCAGAAATAATCAAGCCATACCTTGATACACTCAACACATGGTTCATCACAAACAGACTCAAAATAGCTCCAACCAAATTTACAGCGACACTTCTCACCATCTGGAGAAAAGAACACAAATACACACCTCATCACTACATCAACAACACTCTAATACCACACACAAACACACCGAAAATTCTTGGTGTAACATATGATACATCCATGTCTTTCAAACAACACATCACAAACATAAAAAACAAATGCACACCTAGACTTAACGCACTTAAGTCAATCACTGGAACAACATTTGGACAAAACAAAGACACTAATATAACAATATACAAACAATGCATACGCTCAGTGATGAATTATGCGAGTCCTGCATAGGGTCCTAATCTCAGTGAGACACACCACAACACCCTTCAAATCATACAAAACAAAGCCCTAAAAACAATTATAGGCTGCACAAGTACAACACCTACAGACCATTTACACCATGAAACAAAAATCCTCGAAGTCAAGGACCACCTCGACATGAGAGGCACACAAACACTTGCTGCAGCCACCACAAACACATCACACCCGCTACACTACATAGCAGAACACCCACACACACCAAGAAACATTGAAACAACACCTAAAGACCTGTACCACACACAGATACTCTCTTCTCTTCCTCCACAACCACCAAATACCAGCCTCCGGAAACATATTCATAATCATATCACTCACCGCTCCATTAACACACTGAAAGACAACACACTGCTGCATGCCAGACCCCCTGATATCCACCCTTCTGAATCCTCTCTCCCACCAAAGGACAGAGTCCACCTGGCCAGACTTCGGTGCGGCCACCACCCAGCACTTCTAAGCTATCAGAAGAGGCTGGATGACCGCATTGTGAACAGCTGCCCAGGATGTAACACTTCACCCCATACCATACAACACATAATGGAAGACTGCATTATACACAATCATGCACGCAAACAACATAACATACACTCTATAAAGGATTTGTGGGAAAACCCAGTTTCGGCAGTGGCATTCCTTGGGGAGATGGGACTGCTCGGACAGACAGTCTAGGGAATGACAACAAGAACACTGACAATAGTTAACATGTACATTCCCCTCCAATCATCCCCCACAGTTCCAAACACCTTCAGACCTCAATTTATCCAACTAGCCTCAATCCCCAACCTGATCATGGGTGGTGACTTCAACGCCAAGTCGTCTGCCTGGTACGTCGACAACCCTGACACAGACAGAGGGCTTGATATACAGACTCAGTTTGACTTATTGACTATCATGAACAACACACATAATCATACATATATCCCACACCAAGCCCTCTACACTCCCTCCTCTCCTGATATCACCCTCTGCTCCCCCTGCCTAACCCCAACAACATCATGGAGAGTGGTCGGGACCCTTGGTTCTGACCACCTTCCAATCATCATCACCACCAAAACAAGATGCACCCCAGTTGGCCACAGACACACATACATCAATTACAAGAGAGCTAACTGGAAGCTTTTACTGAAGAGACAGAACAACATTTTGAAACACTTAACAGTACACCAATCACAAACATAAACAATGCTGTGCACACTTTTAATACAATCATACAAAACACAGACAAGAGATACATCCCTAGAGGCAATAGAAAATCACACAACCCCAACTTCACACCAGAAATCCAAGGCCTCATCAGACAATGAGACGCACTTAAACACAATACCCCCACACCTATCCCTCAAAACATAGCAGACCAAATACAAACACTAAACAGCATTACACTATCCAACAGTAACACAACACGCTCTCACGCAGCAATAATCACAACAACAGACAATCTACCCTCAAACAGACAACAAGCAAACACACTCATAAATCATTTTGCACAGACAAACCATCTCATTTCTCACCTTGACGACCGATGCACTATTCGACGTAATAAAGACTTTCCCACAGACTCAGACTATACACCCTTCATAGACAGTCAGACAAAACACATAATACATAATCTCAAGCACTCATCCGCCTGTGGTCCTGATACCATAAATAACATCCACCTAAAACACATTGGACCACAAGGTATACACGCACTCACAAACATTGCAAACTACAGCTATTCACACAACACTATACCCGACATCTGGAAGCATGGTAAAATAATCACCATTCCAAAACCGAACAAAGACCCAACAATCCCAACATCACACCGCCCAATCACACTTCTCTGCACCCCCTCTAAAGTCATTGAACGCCTAATACTTAAACTTGTCACACCACATATTCCCCTTGCTGACTCACAACACGGTTTTAAGCCACTACACTCCACAAACACTCTTCTGATAAACCTCACACAAAGAATTTTAGATGGCATCAATTCAGATAGGCCCCACCACAGAACACTTCTTATAACATTAGACATTAGTAAAGCTTTTGATGCTATCCCCCGCCACAACCTAACAAATAAAATATATAACACAGACATGCACAATAATACCAAAAGATGGCTGGCCAATTATCTGACAGGTAGGAATGCTTACGTGTCATATAATGGCCAATCATCGCACATCAGAAACATTAAGAATGGAATACCACAGGGCTCTGTTCTATCACCCACGCTCTTTAATCTATACATGCATGACTTACCCACACCAGACACCTCAGAAATACAAATCTCTTCCTACGCAGACGACATAACAATCACATGCACACATCGTAACACAGACAAAGCTGCAGAAATAATCAAGCCATACCTTGATACACTCAACACATGGTTCATCACAAACAGACTCAAAATAGCTCCATCCAAATCTACAGCAACACTTCTCACCATCTGGACAAAAGAACACAAATACACAACTCATCTCTACATAAACAACACTAATACCACACACAAACACACCAACAATTCTTGGTGTAACATATGATACATCCATGTCTTTCAAACAACACATCACAAACATAAAAAACAAATGCACACCTAGACTTAACGCACTTAAGTCAATCACTGGAACAACATTTGGACAAAACAAAGAAACTAATACAACAATATACAAACTATGCATATGCTCAGTGATGAATTATGTGAGTCCTGCATGGGCTCCTAATCTCAGTGAGACACACCACAACACCCTTCAAATCATACAAAACAAAGCCCTAAAAACAATTATAGGCTGCACAAATACAACACCTACAGACCATTTACACCATGAAACAAAAGTCCTCAAAGTCAAGGACCACCTCAACATGAGAGGCACACAAACACTTGCTGCAGCCACCACAAACACATCACACCCGCTACACTACATAGCAGAACACCCACACACACCAAGAAACATTGAAACAACACCTAAAGACCTGTACCACACACAGATACTCTCTTCTCTTCCTCCACAACCACCAAATACCAGCCTCCGGAAACATATTCATAATCATATCACTCACCGCTCCATTAACACACTGAAAGACAACACACTGCTGCATGCCAGACCCCCTGATATCCACCCTTCTGAATCCTCTCTCCCACCAAAGGACAGAGTCCACCTGGCCAGACTTCGGTGCGGCCACCACCCAGCACTTCTAAGCTATCAGAAGAGGCTGGATGACCGCATTGTGAACAGCTGCCCAGGATGTAACACTTCACCCCATACCATACAACACATAATGGAAGACTGCATTATACACAATCATGCACGCAAACAACATAACATACACTCTATAAAGGATTTGTGGGAAAACCCAGTTTCGGCAGTGGCATTCCTTGGGGAGATGGGACTGCTCGGACAGACAGTCTAGGGAATGACAACAAGAACACTGACAATAGTTAACATGTACATTCCCCTCCAATCATCCCCCACAGTTCCAAACACCTTCAGACCTCAATTTATCCAACTAGCCTCAATCCCCAACCTGATCATGGGTGGTGACTTCAACGCCAAGTCGTCTGCCTGGTACGTCGACAACCCTGACACAGACAGAGGGCTTGATATACAGACTCAGTTTGACTTATTGACTATCATGAACAACACACATAATCATACATATATCCCACACCAAGCCCTCTACACTCCCTCCTCTCCTGATATCACCCTCTGCTCCCCCTGCCTAACCCCAACAACATCATGGAGAGTGGTCGGGACCCTTGGTTCTGACCACCTTCCAATCATCATCACCACCAAAACAAGATGCACCCCAGTTGGCCACAGACACACATACATCAATTACAAGAGAGCTAACTGGAAGCTTTTACTGAAGAGACAGAACAACATTTTGAAACACTTAACAGTACACCAATCACAAACATAAACAATGCTGTGCACACTTTTAATACAATCATACAAAACACAGACAAGAGATACATCCCTAGAGGCAATAGAAAATCACACAACCCCAACTTCACACCAGAAATCCAAGGCCTCATCAGACAATGAGACGCACTTAAACACAATACCCCCACACCTATCCCTCAAAACATAGCAGACCAAATACAAACACTAAACAGCATTACACTATCCAACAGTAACACAACACGCTCTCACGCAGCAATAATCACAACAACAGACAATCTACCCTCAAACAGACAACAAGCAAACACACTCATAAATCATTTTGCACAGACAAACCATCTCATTTCTCACCTTGACGACCGATGCACTATTCGACGTAATAAAGACTTTCCCACAGACTCAGACTATACACCCTTCATAGACAGTCAGACAAAACACATAATACATAATCTCAAGCACTCATCCGCCTGTGGCCCTGATACCATAAATAACATCCACCTAAAACACATTGGACCACAAGGTATACACGCACTCACAAACATTGCAAACTACAGCTATTCACACAACACTATACCCGACATCTGGAAGCATGGTAAAATAATCACCATTCCAAAACCGAACAAAGTCCCAACAATCCCAACATCACACCGCCCAATCACACTTCTCTGCACCCCCTCTAAAGTCATTGAACGCCTGATACTTAAACTTGTCACACCACATATTACCCTTGCTGACTCACAACACGGTTTTAAGCCACTACACTCCACAAACACTCTTCTGATAAACCTCACACAAAGAATTTTAGATGGCATCAATTCAGATAGGCCCCACCACAGAACACTTCTTATAACATTAGACATTAGTAAAGCTTTTGATGCTATCCCCCGCCACAACCTAACAAATAAAATATATAACACAGACATGCACAATAACACCAAAAGATGGCTGGCCAATTATCTGGCAGGTAGGAATGCTTACGTGTCATATAATGGCCAATCATCGCACATCAGAAACATTAAGAATGGAGTACCACAGGGCTCTGTTCTATCACCCACGCTCTTTAATCTATACATGCATGACTTACCCACACCAGACACCTCAGAAATACAAATCTCTTCCTACGCAGACGACATAACAATCACATGCACACATCGTAACACAGACAAAGCTGCAGAAATAATCAAGCCATACCTTGATACACTCAACACATGGTTCATCAGACTCAAAATAGCTCCATCCAAATCTACAGCAACACTTCTCACCATCTGGACAAAAGAACACAAATACACACCTCATCTCTACATAAACAACACTAATACCACACACAAACACACCGAAAATTCTTGGTGTAACATATGATACATCCATGTCTTTCAAACAACACATCACAAACATAAAAAACAAATGCACACCTAGACTTAACGCACTTAAGTCAATCACTGGAACAACATTTGGACAAAACAAAGAAACTAATACAACAATATACAAACTATGCATATGCTCAGTGATGAATTATGAGTCCTGCATGGGCTCCTAATCTCAGTGAGACACACCACAACACCCTTCAAATCATACAAAACAAAGCCCGAAAAACAATTACAGGCTGCACAAATACAACACCTACAGACCATTTACACCATGAAACAAAAGTCCTCAAAGTCAAGGACCACCTCAACATGAGAGGCACACAAACACTTGCTGCAGCCACCACAAACACATCACACCCGCTACACTACATAGCAGAACACCCACACACACCAAGAAACATTAAAACAACACCTAAAGACCTGTACCACACACAGATACTCTCTTCTCTTCCTCCACAACCACCAAATACCAGCCTCCGGAAACATATTCATAATCATATCACTCACCGCTCCATTAACACACTGAAAGACAACACACTGCTGCATGCCAGACCCCCTGATATCCACCCTTCTGAATCCTCTCTCCCACCAAAGGACAGAGTCCACCTGGCCAGACTGCGGTGCAGTCACCACCCAGCACTTCTAAGCTACCAAAAGAGGCTGGATGACTACATTGTGAACAGCTTCCCAGGATGTAACACTTCACTCCATACCATACAACACATAATGGAAGACTGCATTATACACAATCATGCACGCAAACAACACAACATACACTCTATAAAGGATTTGTGGGAAAACCCAGTTTCGGCTATGGCATTCCTTGGGGAGACGGGACTGCTCGGACAGACAGTCTAGGGAACAACAACAACAACAACCTTTACAGTTAGCACGAATGGTTCTATGGGCCCCAACATTTTTCATCCTGAGTGCTTGCTTCAAAGAGTGGAGTATAAGAATAGAACTTATCAATATAGACAACATGCCCCTTTTCTTCATAGCCTGTCAGTAAAGACTGGACTACCCTTGAACCAAATCCCCCTTCAACTTGAGCAACTGTTTCATCCTTACCTGTGTAAATGTCAAACTTTAGGAGAAATCCTGTGTTACCATCACAAAGAGACACCCCACTTTGTTTAAGGTTTCAATAATAGATAATGTTTGAAAAACAGCTTTCATCAACATGGTTTCATCAACAGAGAATTCTTTCCCAGGGCTATAAGTGAGGTGTAAGTACCCTGAACCATATCCATTATAGGTCTAATTCTATATATTCTATCATCCTGATTTCCTTCATTATCTGCAAAAGGTATCCTTGACCTTTTCAACTCATAATCTTTTACACCAAATACATTAGCAAAACATGGAGTGGCAGTAAGAAACTATCTACATGGAAATCAAAACATGTGTACTTCAACTTATCTTCTTCCATTTACATGCTTGAAAGTGACTATAATTGTTAGAAACATTTTTTAATGAAAATTACAAAAAAAAATGATGAAAAATAAGGTATTGCTGACTTTAGAGGGTACTTGACTGAAAACAGGAAACGTGAAGTGGTTGGTCATCATAATTTTGTAGAGACCAATGTCCCAACTATCTTAGGAAAAGTAGAGCCACAACAACATAAACCATAAAATCTGAAAAAAAATTGGAGATAATTATTTTGACTTTGTGATACTGAAGAATCTAATTGGAGTCATTGCAGATGGGGGTTAAAATGTTCCTGACACACTGGTCTTTTGCAGTGTATGCAATAGTTACCCAGAATAACGACAGATTAAAAAAAAAAGAAATGATAATGAACATAAAACTATGATTCCCTAGTCAACACAATTACGATGCATTCCAAATAATACCATCACCATCGAAAACAAACAAAATTCAACATATCAGTCATAAGAAATGATAAAAAAGAAGAAATTCTTATTTACCCATAAGTATAAATGATAAAACATATATATGACATGAAAAAACCTCAGGTAAAGTGGGGTTTAACAAACCCCACGCTACTCACACCTAAGGTAAAGTGGGGTCTGACGGGCCCAAAAGCTCTATAAAGCTTATACAGGTAGTCGTCGACTTACGACCGAGTTCGGTTCCGACAGACAGGTCGTAAGTCGATCTGGACGCAAGTCGGTCTATATATATATATACAGTATATATTACCCTTTATATAATATATATATATATTGTATATTTAGCATACTGAAATAATCTTAGCATCTTTGAACTATGTTGTATAGTATTTTTAACCTTTTTATAATTTCATCTGATTTTCTTTGGGAAACGTAGCCTAGGCCTAAGCATATTGAATAAAATCCTATCATCTTTGACCTAGGTGGAGGTAGAATGTAGATTGAGAGAAGCGAGTAAATGCCTTGGTGGATTAAAGAGTGTAATGAGGAATAGACATTTGGGAATGGATGCGAAGAGGAGACTGTATGAAGGAGTGATTGTGCCAACAGCACTGTATGGGGCAGAAACGTGGAACATAAGAGAAGAAGAGAGAAGGAGTTTGAATGTGTTTGAGATGAGGTGTCTGAGAAGTATGGTGGGGGTTACTAGGCTGGATAGAGTGAGAAAGGAGGAGGTGAGGAGGAGAACAGGGGTGAAAAAGGATTTAGGAGATAGGGTTGATGAAAGAATATTAGGATGGTTTGGACACATGGAAAGAATGAGTGAAGAAAGACTAGTAAAAGAGGTATGGAAGGCAGATGTGGAGGGAGTGAACATGAGGGGACGTCCTAGGATGAGGTGGATGGATGGGGTGAAGGGGGCTTTGGGGAAGAGGGGAATGTCTGTTGAGGAAGGAAGGGAGAGGACGGAAGACAGAGGGGAGTGGAGAATGGTTGTATATGGATGATGTTGTGATTGCATGAGGAGGAATGGGCGGGGGGGTGGGGTAGTATGTGTGAGTAAATTGTGACGCAGCCCGAAGGGATTTCTCCCCGTCCTCTCCTTATATGCAAGGGGGGACGGAGAGGGGGGGTCGCCGATTAAATGAAGCGGCCTTGCTGTGGATGTGCTGTGTCTTGCGACACTGCTTCTGACCCAGGGAGGTGGGCAGGGTGCAGGGATGACCCGTCATCCAGGAGGTGCTCAGATGAGAGGGAGGGTGGGAGGGGTGTGGAGTGTATTTAGGGATGAAATGGGTGGGAGTGTTTTTATGCCTTTCCCTTTTTGGCTACCTCCCTTGGAAGGGGGAAAAAGCCTTGGTATATGTATGTATGTATCTTTGACCTATGATATTTAATACTGTATTGTTAACCTTTGTATTATTTTACCATCAGACTTTCTTTAGGAAACATATGCATACTGAATAAAATCTTATTATCTTTGAGCTACGTTGTTTAATATTCATTAACTTTTTATCATTTTCGTTAGGAAAGCCTAGGCCTACACATACTGAATAAAGTCCTGTCATCTTTGACCTACAAATCCTTTTTTGTTGGTTACAATAAAATCATTGTAAAGCAAAATTAGGAAAAAAATATTTCGAAACGCATTCTTTTCGTTTACGTACTGTACCGAAAATATTGTTATCGACAACAGACTAGGCATAAACAAAGTTTACTGTTACATTTCATTAATCGCAAAACATAAAAATACAAAATGCTGTGCCAAACATTTTGTCATCGACAACAGACTAGGCATAAAAAAATACTGTTACATTTTATTAATTGCAAAACATTAAAATACAAAATGTAAGGCAAAATTAGGATTTTTTTATTTCAACAAAACACATTCTTTTCGTTTAAGTACTGTACTGAACATATTGTTATCGACAAGAAAGTAGCCTAGGCATAAAAAGTTTATATTTTATTAATTTTAGTAATTTCAGAGGGATTAGCCTGTTGAGTGTAGTAGGGAAGGCTTATGGGAGGATCTTAATTGAGAGGATTAGGAGAGCAACAGCAGTAATTGGTGAGGAACAGTGTGGATTTAGGACGGGTAGAGGTTGTGTAGATCAGATCTTTGTGGTAAGACAGATATGTGAGAAAGCTATAGGAAAAGGGAAGGATGTTTTTTGGGCTTTTATGGATCTGGAAAAGGCTTATGATAGGGTAGACAGAAAGGCACTGTGGGAGGTTATGCAGATTTATGGGATAGGAGGAAAGCTTTTGGGAGCTGTCAAGAGTTTTTATGAGAGTAGTAGAGCATGTTTTAGGATTAGAAATGGAGAGAGTGAGTGGTTTGAAGTAAAGGTGGGACTTCATCAAGGATGCGTTATGTCGCCCTGGCTGTTCAACTTATACATGGATGGGGTGGTGCGAGAGGTGAATGCTAGGGTAGTGAGTCTGGGATTGGAGATGGTTAAAGAAAATGGAGAAAAGTGGGAGGTGAGCCAGCTGTTGTTTGCGGACGACACTGCGCTTGTGGCAGGGTCAGAGGAGGGATTGAGGAAGTTGGTGGCAGAGTTTGGGAGAGTATGTGATAGAAGAAAGCTAAAGATAAATGTGGGTAAAAGTAAGGTGATGAGATGTACAAGGGGTGAAAGTGGCAGTAGACTGGAAGTGAACATTAAGGGAGAGCGACTGGAGGAAGTGGATAGTTTTAGATACTTGGGTGCAAGTGTAGCAGGAAAAGGTGGAGTGAAAGTGGAGGTAGAATGTAGATTGAGAGAAGCGAGTAAATGCCTTGGTGGTTTAAAGAGTGTAATGAGGAATAGACATTTGGGAATGGATGCGAAGAGGAGACTGTATGAAGGAGTGATTGTGCCAACAGCACTGTATGGGGCAGAAACGTGGAACATAAGAGAAGAAGAGAGAAGGAGTTTGAATGTGTTTGAGATGAGGTGTCTGAGAAGTATGGTGGGGGTTACTAGGCTGGATAGAGTGAGAAATGAGGAGGTGAGGAGGAGGACAGGGGTGAAAAAGGATTTGGGAGATAGGGTTGATGAAAGAATATTAGGATAGTTTGGACACATGGAAAGAATGAGTGAAGAAAGACTAGTAAAAGAGGTATGGAAGGCAGATGTGGAGGGAGTGAACATGAGGGGACGTCCTAGGATGAGGTGGATGGATGGGGTGAAGGGGGCTTTGGGGAGGAGGGGAATGTCTATTGAGGAAGAAAGGGAGAGGACGGAAGACAGAGGTGAGTGGAGAATGGTTGTATATGGATGATGTTGTGACTGCATGAGGAGGAATGGGCAGGGGGGTGGGGTAGTATGTGTGAGTAAATTTTGACGCAGCCCGAAGGGATTTCTCCCCGTCCTCGCCTTATATGCAAAGGGGGACGGAGAGGGGGGGTCGCCGATTAAATGAAGCGGCCTTGCTGTGGATGTACTGTGTCTTGCGACACTGCTTCTGACCCAGGGAGGTGGGCAGGGTGCAGGGATGACCCGTCATCCAGGAGGTGCTCAGATGAGAGGGAGGGTGGGAGGGGTGTGGAGTGTATTTAGGGATGAAATGGGTGGGAGTGTTTTTATGCCTTTCCCTTTTTGGCTACCTCCCTTGGAAGGGGGAAAAAGCCTTGGTATATGTATGTATGTATGTATTTTATTAATTGCAAAACATACAAAAATACAAAATGCAATGCAAAATTAGGAAACATTTTACTTCAAACAAACAAAATGAAAGAATATTTAGCTGGCTGGGATGCTGACGCTGCAGGCAGCCTGCAAAAACTATCATACTCGCGTCTTGCAGCGTACGGGGTAATGTACTGCACTGCCAGGCATAACATTGCAATTCTATTACTCTATTAAATGTTAGATATTGCACCATCTCGTGGTCGTAAAGTCGATCAGTCGCATAGGTCGTAAGTCGACGACTACCTGTATAGAGCAAGATTCAGGAATGACCCTATCACCCCCTTAAACTACTCCACTCGTCAAGAAGGTATATGGGAGAACATATCTATATGCAATATATTAGTATATTAAAAGTAAAAAACAAAAAAGCATGGGGTCTGTCTGACCCCACTTTACCTAAGTCGGGTTATGGTTGGTTTATAGATGAGACCCATGCCTATTTCAGCAGGTGTCACATCATTCCATTTGTGAAAGCTAGAATTAGGTGATTGAGGCATTACTTTTCTCATTTCAGCACCATACTTATTAGTCTGTGTAACAGTATTGGTGTATTGCATCTGGAAAAGACCAAAACTCGAGTACGCAGCAACACTATGGACACCCAGTACCAAAAAGAATATAAAGTAGTTAGAAAGAATACAAAGAGCAACAACAAAGCTGGCACCAATTCTTTCCAAAATGACATATGAACAAAGACTGTCCAAATTAGAATTACCAACTTTGAAACAAAGTAGGGAAAGAGGAGACCTACCATCTATAGAATTATGAAAGGAATTGAAATCTTAGATAAGAATGACTTATTGAAATGGGACAATGGAAAAACATGAGAACACAAAAAACAAATAATAATAATAATTACAGAAGAGATCTGGAAAAAAAAAAAAATAATAATAATTATAATAATACATACATACATATACCAAGGCTTTTTCCCCCTTACAAGGGAGGTAGCCAAAAAGGGAAAGGAATAAAATAATTTCCACCCATTCCATCCCTGAATACACTCCACAATAAATAATAAATAATAATAGTAATAAATAAATAAATAAATAAACAGCTTCCCACACAGAGTAGTAGTAGTATTGTATGGCTTTCTTACACCTCCAACTTCGTATTTGCTAGCCAGTCTATGAATGTCTGATTTGCTTCGTAGATAGTCTGGTAACCCCCAGGCACTGCTGTGATTGGGCAGTGCAGTACGAGATGGTCTGTATCTTGGGGTGAGTTATGACAAGATGGGCACATTGGGGAGTCTTTGTAGCCCCAGCGATGCAGGTTAACGGCTGTTCTGCCTTGTTGTGATATCAGCCTGTTGGCTTGTGTCCATTCTCTTCTGGTTAGGTTGGAAAATCCAGGTAGTATTTCGGTTGGGTCTGTTACTAAGTTTCCCCCAGTGGGTAGTTTAGTGTCCATTCTTCTTGCCAGGCTTCTTTTAGGTTGAAATTTTCGTTTTTTGTTTTAAAGAAAGGTTTTCTTGATTTTAGCCTCGTTGTTACTGGGGCCTCCCCTATTATTTGTTTGAGGGGTATATCTGCTGGAAGGTTGTCTATGCGTTGGTGTTTTTTTTTGTATGGCATCCTCGCATCGTATATTTGGTGGTGCTATGCTACTCATCGTTGGCAGCCAAATGAGTGGTGTTGGTTTAAGGGCCCAATATTATCCGCATGGTTGCGTGGAGTTTAGTGTCAATTTTATTTATGTGTGCACTCTGAGCCCACACTGGTGTCCCATATTCTGCTACACTGTAGCACAGGGCAAGTGCTGCAGTTTTAAGCTTTGTTTGTTTTGCTCCCCAGGTGGTTCCAGCTAGTTTTCTGATCAAGCAGTTTCTTTGGTTCAATTTGTGCGCTGTGCTTTCTATATGCTTTTTATATGTTAGAGTCCTGTCTAGGGTTATGCCAAGGCAGAGTGATTGGTACTTGGAACATACATACATACATATACCAAGGCTTTTTCCCCCTTACTAGGAAGGTAGCCAAAAAGGAAAAGGCATAGAATCATTTCCACCCATTCCATCCCTGAATACACTCCATACCCCTCCACCCTCCCTCTTATCTGAGCACCTGGATGACGGGTCATCCCTGCACCTTGTCCACTGCCCTGGGTCAGAAGCAGTGTCGCAAGACACAGCACATCCACAGCAAGGCCGCTTCATTAAATCGGCGACCCCCCCTCTCTGTCCCCCCATTGCATAAAAGGAGATGGGGAGAAATCCCTTCAGGCTGCGTCAAATTTTGCTCACACATACTACCTCACCCCCCATCCCCCCGCCCATTCCACCTCATGCAATCACATCATCATCCATATACAACCATTCTCCATTCATCCCTGTCTTCTGTCCTCTCCCATCCTTCCTCAACAGACATTCCCCTCTTCCCCAAAGCCTCCTTCACACCATCCATCCACCTCATCCTAGGACGTCCCCTCATGTTCACTCCCTCCACATCTGCCTTCCATACTTCTTTTACTAGTCTTTCTTCACTCATTCTTTCCATGTGTCCAAACCACTCTAATAAGCTTTCATCAACCCTATCTCCCAGCTACCTTTCCACTCCTGTTCTCCTCCTCACCTCCTCATTTCTCACTCTATCTAACCTAGTAACCCCCATCATACTTCTCAGACACCTCATCTCAAACACATTCAAACTCCTTCTCTCTTCTTCTCTTATGTTCCATGTTTCTGCCCCATACAGTGCTTTTGGCACAATCACTTCTTCATACAGTCTCCTCTTAGCATCCTTTCCCAAATGTCTATTCATCATTACACTCTTTAATCCACCAAGGCATTTACTCGCTTCTCTCAATCTACATTCTACCTCCACCTTCACTCCACCTTTTCCTGCCACATTTGCACCCAAGTATCTAAAACTATCCACTTCCTCCAGTCGCTCTCCCTTAATGCTCACTTCCAGTCTACTGCCACTTTCACCCTTTGTACATCTCATCACCTTACTTTTACCCACATTTATCTTTAGCTTTCTTCTATCACATACTCTCCCAAACTCTGCCACCAACTTCCTCAATCCCTCCTCCAATCCTGGCACAAGCGCAGTGTCATCTGCAAACAACAGCTGGCTCACCTCCCACTTTTCTCCATTTTCTTTAACCATCTCCAATCCATGACCCACTACCCCTGCATTTACCTCTCGCACCACCCCATCCATGTACAAGTTGAACAGCCAGGAAGACATAATGCATCCTTAATGAAGTCCCACCTTTATCTCGAACCACTCATTCTCTCCACTTCTAATCCTGACACAAGCTCTACTACTCTCATAAAAACTCTTGACAGCTCTTAGAAGCTTTCCTCCTATCCCATATATCTGCATAACCTCCCACAGTGCCTTTCTGTCTACCCTATCATAAGCCTTTTCCAGATCCACAAAAGCCCAGAAAACCATCCTTCCCCTTTCCTATAGCCTTCTCACAAAGATCTGATCTACACAACCTCTACCTGTCCTAAATCCACACTGTTCCTCACCAATTACTCCTTCTGTTCCTCTCCTAATCCTCTCAATCAAGATCCTCCCATAAGCCTTCCCAATTAGACTTAACAGGCTAATCCCTCTGAAACTACTACATTCACACTTGTCCCCTTTTCCCTTGTAAAGTGGAACTATACAGGCACTCCTCCGGCACTCTACCCTCTCTCCAGCAAACATTAAATAACCTCACCAACCAGTCCACCATCACTGTACCTCCCTTTTTCAGACATTCTGCACGGCATCCATCCAGACCAGGTGCCTTACCTGCTTTCATCATCTTAACAGCTGCCTTCACCTCATCCTTCCTTATTTCTCCTCCATTCTCCTCACTCTTATTTTCTTCGCATTTCCCTATCCTCCTTCACATTTAGCAACTCCCTAAAATATTCTGCCCATCTTCCCCTTACTGCCTTCTCTTCCATTATCATCTCTCCATCTGCACCTTTTACCTTTTCTTCACTACTTGATTCGCCTCCTCTTCCTCTTAATTTCTTTCCAAAACATCTTTTTATTACTTTCAAAATTTTCTGTCACACTCTTACCCCATTTCACATCTGCTCTCCTCTATGCCGCCTTTAACCTTTTGTTTTACTTCACTTTTCTTTTCTTTGTACCTCTCATATGACTCCCTCGTCCTATTTTGTAGCCAATCTGTGAAAGCTCGCTTCTTCTCTTCTACAACCTTCTTTGTTTCCTCATCCCACCATTCACTACCCTTCCTTCTATTTCCTCCTGTCCTTCTTATTCCACACACCATCCTTGCACACTTTGTGACTCCCTCCTTGAACCATTCCCATTCCTCCTCCACACCTAGCTCTATTCTATCCTTCACTCCCTCCCACTCCTCCTTCAACTTCTTTCCGTACTCCTTCTCCTTTTCCTTTTCATTCAAAGAGTTCACTCTAAGCACCTCCCTACCTTTTGTCCCTTTCCTCTTTCTCCATCTATCCTCCACTCTCAACTTACCTTCCACCAAAAAATGATCTGATATTCCCCCACCCTCTCCCCTTAGCACATGTACATCCTTAACTCTTCCTATCATAATCCTATTTACCACTACATAATCCATTAGCGCTCTATTTACCACCCTTCCCTCCACCACCCTCTCCCATGTGTACTTATGCTTGACTTTCTTCCGAAACACTGTATTTGCTATCATCAACTCTCTTTCTAGACACATTTCCACCATCAACTCTCCACTACGATTCTTTCCTGGAACTCCACATTTCCCCACCACTCCATCAATTGGAACATTTCCTACCCTAGCATTAAGGTCTCCCAGTACTATTACATTGACATTTCTTCCTAAATCCTCTATGCACTCATTTAAATCTATCCAAAAGGCCTCCCTTTCTTCTACACTCTTCTCACTGCCAGGCCCATATGCACTTACAAAGACCCACATCTCCTTTCCCAGTTTCACCTTCATCCACATTATACTTCAGGAAACCTCATTCCATTCCACTATCCGTTTACCTATCCCTTCACTTACTAGAATAGCCACCCCTTCCCTCCCTCGCCCTCTCTTCACTCCTGATAACCTCCCACTTACACTCCCAAAGTTACACTCGCCCTTCCCTTTCAACTTAATTTCACTCAAAGCCAACACATCCATCTTTCTTCTCACAAACATACTACCTATCTCTTCCCTTTTACTCTCATCTGTACCACATCCACGCACATTAAAAGACCCAAACCTTAGGGTGCTGATCCGAAAACTCCCAGACCCTCTCATGCCTTTACTTCCTCTTTTGGGAATGTCCCCTGTGGGGCTACAAGGAGAAGGATGCCCACATAGGCTAAATACCTGTTCCAGGCATTTGATCACAGTTGTCATATTCATATTGGGACACGGAAAAGCAAAGGGGAAATGGGAGTATTCATCTACAACAGTAAGTATATAGGAATTACGTGAGGCGGTTGGGACAGGTCCTTTGAAGTCGACGCTTAACCTCTCCATAGGCTGAGTAGCCTTGATGAGTGTTCCTTCTTGAGGTTTATAGAATCTTGGCTTTACCTCTGCACAAATCTTGCAAGAAGTACAAACCTTCCTGACATCTTCAGTGGAAAAGGGATGGTTTTTAGATCTCACAAAGTGCAATAAATAAGTCACTCCTGGATGACATAGACCCTCATGTAGTTCAGTGACAGTAGAAGATGCAGAGACAGTAGAACAACAGAAGGCTCGAGAGAAGGCATCAGGAACCACATTCTCTTTACCAGGGCGATAATGTACGGTATAAAGGCAGCGAGTTCCATCCGCCACTCCTGGATCTTGGTATTCTTGATCTTTGTGCGTTTCTGGTTATCGAACATAAAGGCTACTGAATGCTGGTCAGTAATAAGATCGAAATGTTGTCTAGAAAGGAAGTGGCCCCATTTACGGACAGCTTCAATTATAGCCATGGCCTCCTTTTCTACAATGTGATAACATGTTTCGCTTCCTTGTAGAGTCCTAGACATGAAAGCTACTGGTCTCCCACCCTGGTTAATCACAGCCGAAATAGCTACTTCAGAAGCATCACATTCGACTTCAAAGGGCAACTTTTCATCCACAGAGTATAACGTTGTTCTTTCAAGTTCTAACTTGAGCAGAATGAAAGCCTGTAGAGCTTCTTTATCTAAAGGAAACTTCTTTGCACTTGCTAATGGTCTTACTTTGGTTGAAAAATCTTGTATCCATTTGGCATAGTAAGCAAACATACCCAGTGCTCTCTTTAAAGATCCACAACTTGTGGGGGGTGGGAGTTCTTGTAGTGGACGAAGCCTCTCAGGCTCAGGTTTTATAATCCCATTTCCTACACAGTAACCAAGGATATTAATGGAGCGAACAGACTTAATAGTTTTAGAGTTATTGAGGGTTAAATTTCTGTTATGGATGACTTCAAGAAAGTGTTGTACATTACGATCGTGTTCTTCTTGAGTGCAGCCAGCGATAGTTATATTGTCAAGATATGGAAATGCACATTGTAAGTTTTCTTCTTTCACAAGCTTATCCATGGTTCGTTGAAAGACAGCTACTCCATTTGTCACTCCGAACGGAACCCTACAAAATTGATATAGGCGTCCATTGGCCTCAAAGGCTGTGTATTTCTTGTCCAATTCTTTCAGCGGAATTTAGTGATATGCGCTTTTTAAGTCAAAAGTTGAGAACACATGGTATGTTGATAGTTCATTCACCATAGTGTCTATTCTTGGCAATGGATAAGCGTCTAGCTCTGTGTATAAATTCACAGTTTTTGAGTAATCCACACACATCCTTTGCTTATGTCGGTTCATTGGGTCCTTCACTACAACAACTTGGGCACTCCATGGGGATAAGCTACTCTCAATAATACCCTCAGCAAGTAGACAGTTTATTTCCATTTCAATGAATTCTGTCATCTTTACTATAACATCTCGACTTAGTGAGTATGGGCTTACAGTTAGGTGACAAATGTTGAAAAAGAGAAGGCTTATCTACAGCAGCAGCTGCCAGAGAACAATATGAGACAGTATCAGGTAACTTGAGCATAGGTTTTGGTCCACCATATTCAATGACTATACTCTAGTGCTGTTTTTGGAAATCCTGACCAAGCAGTACCCCACAGCACAAATTTTTCATCAAGGCAAGACGAGTGGAAGGATAAGACATAACCATGAGAGTTAGTGTGTGATGACTTCTGAGCTAAAGTGACATCTTCACCTGTTCGATGTATTAGAAGTTTCAAGTCCCGTGCAATTTCCTCATCTATGTAACTGTCATCACTGCTGGAATCGACAAGTGCCGATAACTTTCGTCCATTTGTTAGGGGGAAAAGTTACCCCCTTTAAAATTTTGGAAATACTTAGAAATTGATTCATCATCCAGTTCTAATATTTTTAATTTACTATTGTAATGATTAGAATTAATTATAAAGAAATCCACAAAAAGAACTGGATTCGTTAACAAATGATGAAAAAAATGTTACTACGTAAACATTAAGTCCTAATCTCGCTATCGGACACGAAGGGTAAAGAAAGGGCTCATTGTTTTGAACTAGTCTATCTACGTGGCATATTGGAGAAGCCACGAAAACTTCAAGACAGCCGACCCAGGCTGCTAAATCATAATCCGAAATAATCCCTTCACGAAGGTAAGAGTTAGTCAGAACCATTAATTAACATTTAAAGAAATTTAATTGGGAAGCCCTTGTCCAATAGAAGAGTGAGGGGAATGAGACAATAGAGGGGAATGCAAGTCGAATGCTACGTATTTGAATAACCCTTTACGTTCTCATAACTAGGTTATATAATTTTTTTAAATATGTATCAAACCCAATTCTCATTTATAGTCAGTTTTGAGGTCTTAAGGTGTCACGACATAACTACGGTATAGGGGGTTAGCCCTAACCTACCTAGCCTAACATAAAATAATTTGTAAACTTTAAGTAGGGTAATTTAAAGATTTCTGAAGAGGCGTTTCCTATGTTATATTTCAGGAAGAGGCATATTAACCTCTTGTTACCTCCCTATAGTCTCGTAAGGATTTATTCTGCCTCACGAATCTTTCAGCTACCCTACGCCGTTTCTTATTGATGTAGTAGTGTTTCTGAAGACGGGTTATAAAATTTTACAGGGAACCAGTCCTGGAGTACAATGTACTATTGAAAGAGAACACAAGTTCGCAATTCCCTCCCTTCCCCGGTTTGGGAAGTTTATGGAAGTTCTGGAAGAATAAATACAGAGAAAAGATCGAGTTTCCTTTCAACCAAGAATGGAAAAGTGGACTAGGACCCACTTACCCAATCCCCATGTCCTACCAGACGACTAATCTGCAGTCCAGTACCAACCCTCATCCTTCGGTTTGCGTGTCATTGACACAAGGAGCAGCGGAAAAATGATCGCTTACCCGGAGGGAGCGTTGCAATCTCTATCAACTGAATCAGTGTTGATCGGAACCTATGGTATTTTGATGTATTGATATGTCTGTCGCGTTTTGCCGCGACAGAATGGTGGCAGCGTGTTTGGATTCTTTAGCTTATGCTATTGATTCCTCTTACCCACGAGACCTAATTACAGTAAAGAAGGTCACATAGTGTAGTAGTAGAAACTTCTTTAATTTTTTTTAAGCTTGATCTTTGTCATGATTTATACTTTGCATGTCTCAAGTATTGTTATTGAACAGATATGTCTTATGTTAGATGTTCACCTTTCTAAGAATTTTTTAGTGGTTAAAGCACACTTGGAAACATGATGCCTAATGATGTGGATGACTCCTTTGCGGAGTTCAATCAATTGGAAAAGGAAGTCCAACAAACAGAAACAGAAACACAAAATTTTACACAGTCCCATCAGGAAGCTTGTTCACAAGTAAGGGATTTAGAACAACAGATTAGCGATATGAACAGGGAAATGTCTCATCTACAGGGGACAATACGACACTTAATGCAAATGCATAATAACACGCAACCACCAGTAACACCAACACCTCATACACCTCACAGTCCATACAACCCCTCCGCAAGTGTTCACCCCAATCACGTAGCAGGGACACCACAATCCAGACCCCCAGTACCACCGCGTAATATTGCACAAAACACACCACAAGGTGCACCTGCATTCATTGGTACAGAATCCCTATCACCTATAAGAGCCTGGCCAGCATCACATAACCTTACCATCACCACACCCTTCCCTAATCCACCCCCAGCCTATCCACCTCCGCAACCTCCTGGTAATCAGACAAACCCTTCCAATCTACACCAAAGCAATCAGACTGTTATAGCCAGTCCTTCTGGTGGATCACCTAATTGTCCCCTTAATAACACAAACCCCTTCCTTTATTCAAACATTATCCCAATGCCAATCCCTCAGGAAAGGGTATTCAAGCTAAAGGATGTTGGTCTCCTCAAACTTAGTGAGCTAAGGGGAGTTAGCGCCGATAATAGGTTGAATACTTTCTTCAGGCAGGTGGAGTCATGTACCAGCTCAGATGAAGAGAGAAAGGAAGTAGCATTAACAAAATCTGAGCCAGATATAGCTGCGCTCTTAACAGCGGAGCTAGCCACGAAGGGTAACAATCTAGCTTGGGATGAGATGAAGAGGATCATGAAACGTCAGTTTTTAGGTTCGGCTACACTGGTGCAGGCATGGCAAGAGGTAAATGCCCTGGCTTATTATTTTGATGAACCTCCTAGCTCCTTTGTCACTAAACTACAGTGTAGAATTGCAGCTTTAACACTGAAGTTCCCCAATGAACAAATCCCAACATCAGATAAATTCCTTAAGACAAAGATATATGAGGGATTGAGTTCAGAAGCTCAAGCTAGATTAGTTGACTTCCTAGCAGATCATATTCCCTTGGCAAAATTTATGCTATATGCTGAAGAGGAATACTATCGAGCTCAAGGAATGAACCGAGGTAATAGAAACAGGGCCATGCCCATTTCAGGTGCTGGGAGTTCCCAGTCACCAACCCCAGTAACAGGTACTCCTCAAGTGGGAACTCCAAGTAGTGAAATAGATAAACTGACAAAGGAAGTAAGGGAATTAAGCAAAAGGGTTGAGAAAATATCCATGAGGACACCACAGAGTAGTAACACTTACTGTGCCTTTTGCAGAGTAACTGACCATAACCTGTCAGCTTGTCCTCGTAATCCACCTAGGGGAGTATGTTTTGATTGCAATAGACCCAATAGTCGAAGAGGGCACACAGGATGCCCAGGACAGGCAAATAGGAATAACACACAATGACTGGGAGGTCTAGCAAGATCTCCAAGTATAAGTTTAATGGTTAATGATTCCATAGTTACAGCTTTAGTTGATACGGGTAGTTGTGCCAGTATAGCCAAGAAATCCTTTGTGGACAGTTTAGGTTTGAAGCCTGATAAGATGAGAAATTTACCTAGTTTAACGGGAGTCACAGACACAGTTGTACCGGTATTAGGATCTGTTTATTTGGGTGTTAGTATTGGCCATCGAGTAGTTACTCACTTATTTTATGTTGTGCCAGACCCTCTTTTAGATACAGAAGTCCTTTTGGGTGCAGATTTACTGGGAAGTGCCCGTCTAACCTGGGATCATAAGAAGGGTATACTAGTTTGGGATAGTATTACCTACAAGGTGCGGCTTCTTAAACGGAGACCTTCCACAAGGAGAATTAAGAGTCTCAAGATAGTTCAACCATCAGACCCTGATGTAAGGGAGATTAGGTTGAAGAAACCAATTATCCTACCTCCTTCCTCGGCAAGGATATATGCCATTAAAGTTAAGGAAGATATAGATAGTGTACTTGAATTTGAGTCGGGATTGAAACATAGTGGTGCTATGAAAGCTTTATGCCTTAAAGTCAATAAGGATCAGGAAGTCCCCCCCACCTCTAATAAACAGTACAAAGGGTATAGTTAAGTTAAAGATAGGAACATTAATAGGTACTTATAATAAGATTAATGAAAGGGACTTCAGTTCAGTAACTCCCATCTGTAGAAAGATTGATATTAAGAATGATCTTATCCCTGAAAGCATGCGTGTTGCACCAGGACGAGGAAGCACTAGAGAGGAGAAATTAGAGAATCTGATTGAACAACAGGATTGGTCACATCTAGATAGGGGACAACAAGCCCAATTAAAGGACCTAGTAATGGAGAACCACCAGATTTTCATAGTAGAAAGTAATGAATTAGGGAAATTCCAGGGGGTTCAAGGGCATATTAATGTTAGTGATCCACAGCCCATTAGGAACCCAATGTATAGATATCCCGAGAAGGCTAAGCAGATTATCTCCGATCTGTTAGAGGATATGGAGGCCAAAGATATAATTGAGCCATCCACAGCTGCTTGGTTGAGTCCTATAGTGCTCGTCAGAAAACCCGATAACTCTCAAAGAATGTGTCTGGACTATAGAAAAGTTAACACTCACCTTCAGACTGATATTCATCCATTACCTAGATTGGAAGAATTAGTTGAAACTGCATCTGGAAATCATTTTTATGCCTCTTTAGACATGAAGGATGCTTATTACCAGGTGGAGTTAGATGAAGACAGTAGAGATTTGACTACTTTTAGTGATGGAGTTACATTATATCGATTCAGGAGACTCCCCTTTGGCCTGAGTTGTAGTCCAGCCATTTTCTCAAGAGTAATTGGAAATATCTTAGCCCCCTTATTAAAGAAGGGCTGGGTCAAGAATTACTTAGATGACATTGTAGTATGGGCTCCTAGCTTAGAAGAATTAATTGAGAGATTGGGAGAGTTGTTCCAATTATTTGGTGAAAAGGGTGTGAAATTGAATATCAAGAAGTGCCAGTTCGCTCAAAGAGAGATCAAATTCCTTGGCCACATCATATCCAAGGAAGGATGCAGACCTTGTCCTGACAACCTGAGTGCAATCAGAGATATGAAAGCTCCTACCAATATCAAGGAAATTAGAAGGTTTTTAGGTATGTGTGGATTTTACCGTAAACACATACGCAATTTTGCAAAAGTTGCTGTCCCCTTAACCAATCTTCTGAGAGGGAAAGAACCATTTAGTTGGACACCAGTGTGTCAATCTAGTTTTGAACAGCTAAAGCAACTTTTGATGACAGCTCCGATACTTATTAAAGCAGATACAACAAAGCCTTTTCAGCTATTTACAGATGCTAGTTTAGATCATATAGGTGCAGTATTGATGCAAGAGAGTGATGGTCTTCTGAAGCCAGTTGGATATTTTTCAAAGAAATTAAAGCCGGTAGAACAGAGATATTCCACTACCGATCGAGAAGCTCTAGCCATAGTACTGGCCTGTAGACGCTTCCATCATTTCCTTTGGGGTAACATGTTCACAATACAGACAGACCATCAGCCACTTGTATCAGTATTCAAGCGAAAGACAAAATCTCCTAGAATGAATAGATGGGTTATTGAAATGCAAGACTACCGTTTCAAAGTTGTGTATAGGCCAGGAAAACACAATGAAGTAGCAGATCAGCTAAGTAGACCAGTTAGAGCCATCTTTCACAATAATCAAGACAATTATCTTGGATTGAGTAAGGAAGAATATAAGGATAGCCAGCTAAGTGAACCAAGATGGGGTGACCTGATTGCTTATTTAGAAGGAGGAAAATTGCCTAGAAAGAGGTTTCCCCGAGCTTTAATTCATCAGTTCATACTATATGAAGGTTTGCTGTACCTGAGTGCGGACAGGCAAGATAATAGTATACAGTTAAGGCTTGTAGTACCTCAAGAGCTTAGGAAAACAGCACTAAAATTTGGTCATGAACATGTTGCAAGTCACTTAGGTAGGAGGAAGACTATTGATGCTTTGGAGACATACTTCTATTGGCCTTCACTTAGATCAGATGTAGTTAAATATGTCAAAGAATGCATCACCTGCCAAGTCCACAAAGGCAGTCCCTCCTTACAGCAGAGGTTCCAAGAACTACCTCCAGTAAACAAACCCTTGGAGCGTATCAGTATTGATTTGACCGACATGGTGTCTGGGGCAAATGGGTACAGATACGTTCTTACTATCATTGATCACTACTCACGCTATGTGAAGTTTCACCCACTTAGGAACAAGACTACAGAAATTGTCAGTAAAAACTTTGAGAAATATTTGAATGATTTTGGAGTTCCAAAGTGTGTAATTCTTGACAATGGCGCTGAATTCACGTCCCAGCAGTTTAGAGACCTTTGCAAGTCACACAGCATAAGCACTGGTTTCATTACTCCCTACCATCCCGAGGGTAATAGTATCTCTGAAAGGATGCACGGAACCATGAAAACTTTGCTAAATGTCATGTGCCAGGGTCATCCACATCAATGGCCAAAATATTTAGGAGAGACTCAGAGGACCCTTAATTGTGCTATACATGCAACAACAGGTGAACAACCTCATTACGTATTTTTTAGTAGGAGGCCTTTTAGACAGATACTTAGTGAATTACCCTCAATAGATGATGAAGTGATGGACTCTGATATTGCTCGAGCTCACGACATCATCCAAAAGACCCATGCAAAAATGTCAAAAACCTTTATCCATTATGCAAATAGAAAAAGACGGAACAAGAGTGTTGAACTAAACTCTTTAGTTTGGGTGAAAAATGAAACCCAGTTACCTGGAACAAGTCGCAAACTAAATGTGAAATGGCTTGGGCCTTACAAAGTTATTGAAAGTGTTCGTGATGGGTCAACTTATGTACTACAAAATCTGTTTGATGAAACTTTCCTAGAACGTGCTGCTGATAAACTTAAGCCGTTCCATGGTGATGAACAGTACTTACTTAACCTACAGGAGCACGCAGAAACAGTGCCTGACATAGTGAGTGAAGGAATTCGCACAAGAGGTGCTAGAAATATTGTGCCTCCTTCCCGTTTAATAGAAGAGATCTAGACTCTGGTGATGAATATTACTGAAGTGAAGGACCATCCCTCAGCAGGATGGTGAATTAATCTGTCCCTAGTTGTAAGGACATACTATTTTTATACTTTTATACTTTTGTACTTGCTTGTAACTTTTGTGTAGTACCATAGAATTAGTCAAAGTAGATATTCCTCTAGGTTTAAGTTGGAAGGAAAGAAGTTTGTAATGGAAATTTTGTAATGTGTCACAGAAACTTTTCATAAATGTGAATGTTTTAGTGGTATTATGGATCTTGTCTTAAGTCTTGCTCTTGTGGTACCTGGTTGGTACATTTCTTAGGATGGAGTGCGCCCCTTTCCAAACCCCTTTGAAACTCAATTTTTACGAGTTGTTTCTGGCAAGGAAGTCTGGACGGATAGTCATTAGGACGCCTAGATAAGAGCCAAGTTTGTCTTCTTAAATGGAGAAGCTCTTTTGAGGTAGAGTGCCGTGATCTCCTGTGTAAGTGGAGTCAATCCAACCCCAGCATTAGGCCAGGCAAAGCTACTAGGAAAGCAGTTTGAATGCACACCTATAGGGTAGTGTCCACATTTAAGCGCTCCAATATATCCACGTTTTTATGTTGTTACAAGAGTAAAATATTTTTTTTTGGTGTGCTAGACTGAGTTGGTTAGACAAAGATCTATATTCCACTGGAGCAGACACATAGTAAAGGTTATGCCAGCCCATGACGGAAAGGGCTTGATATTAGAGTGGACATGAATCAATTTTTCCCCAAGGGAAAAGCTATGTCAGGGGGAAAATTTTGGAAATACTTAGAAATTGATTCATCATCCAGCTCTAATATTTTTAATTTACTATTGTAATGATTAGAATTAATTATAAAGAAATCCATAAAAAGAACTGGATTCGTTAACAAATGATGAAAAAAATGTTACTACGTAAACATTAAGTCCTAATCTCGCTATCGGACACGAAGGGTAAAGAAAGGGCTCATTGTTTTGAACTAGTCTATCTACGTGGCATATTGGAGAAGCCACGAAAACTTCAAGACAGCCGACCCAGGCTGCTAAATCATAATCCGAAATAATCCCTTCACGAAGGTAAGAGTTAGTCAGAACCATTAATTAACATTTAAAGAAATTTAATTGGGAAGCCCTTGTCCAATAGAAGAGTGAGGGGAATGAGACAATAGAGGGGAATGCAAGTCGAATGCTAGCAATAACTCCCTTGGAGTGTTGCTACGTATTTGAATAACCCTTTACGTTCTCATAACTAGGTTATATAATTTTTTTAAATATGTATCAAACCCAATTCTCATTTATAGTCAGTTTTGAGGTCTTAAGGTGTCATGACATAACTACAGTATAGGGGGTTAGCCCTAACCTACCTAGCCTAACATAAAATAATTTGTAAACTTTAAGTAGGGTAATTTAAAGATTTCTGAAGAGGCGTTTCCTATGTTATATTTCAGGAAGAGGCATATTAACCTCTTGTTACCTCCCTATAGTCTCGTAAGGATTTATTCTGCCTCACGAATCTTTCAGCTACCCTATGCCGTTTCTTATTGATGTAGTAGTGTTTCTGAAGGCGGGTTATAAAATTTTACAGGGAACCAGTCCTGGAGTACAATGTACTATTGAAAGAGAACACAAGTTCGCAATTCCCTCCCTTCCCCGGTTTGGGAAGTTTATGGAAGTTCTGGAAGAATAAATACAGAGAAAAGATCGAGTTTCCTTTCAACCAAGAATGGAAAAGTGGACTAGGACCCACTTACCCAATCCCCATGTCCTACCAGACGACTAATCTGCAGTCCAGTACCAACCCTCATCCTTCGGTTTGCGTGTCATTGACACAAGGAACAGCGGAAAAATGATCGCTTACCCGGAGGGAGCGTTGCAATCTCTATCAACTGAATCAGTGTTGATCGGAACCTATGGTATTTTGATGTATTGATATGTCTGTTGCGTTTCGCCGCGACACATTGATAGTTGTCAAGGTGGCCGCTAGATGGATGCTCTGAGGGAAAGTGGTACCAGAGATGGTGGCAAGGACTGAAGGTTGGGAAGAGTCAAACATAGTAGCTGTAGGGGTCTTACCTGAAGGGGCCGACACCTTGGACATGCACACACGAGCAAAATGACCTTGCTTACCACACTTATTACAAGTAGCATTTCGAGCGGGACAAGTAATATGTTTATGGCGCAGTCCTCCACAGAAGCAACACCTACTCTTCATGGATAGGGTAGCTGCCAATACCAGATCTTCAGCAGTCATCACACAATCCTTAGACATAGGTTTATTCTTCACAGTCTCATCCCAAGTCTGAGTATGATCAGGGGTCATCACAGTGGCGCTGGGCACAAACTGAGGAGTTACGGGACCGTAAGAGTTGGCATTGCTTTGAGCTAAGTCTAAAAAAATAAGCTTGATCATAAGCAGCCTGTAAATCTAAAGTCTTGTTTCCAAGAGACGTTGGCAAATCAAAGGCAAGGTTAGACCATTAATAAAGGCATCCCTAATTAACTCTTCCTTGTACTGTTCAGCACTAACTGCCTTTAGGTTACAATCCTTACCTAACTTATGTAGTTCTCTTAAAAATTCATCTAAGGATTCACCGGGCTTTTGTTGACAAGTTGCGAGTAAATGCCTAGCGAATATTTCGTTGGGCGTCTTTACATACAATTTCTGTAGAACAGAAATAGCCGAATCATAATTAGTACATTCCTCGATGTATTCATAGACATTATGACTAACACAGTTCACAAGAGTTCTTAGTTTGTCAGGTGCATTTTCTCCACACTCTTGTATGAAGTTGGAGAAGGTTTTATACCAGTGCCTCCACTCTCGCGCTGCAGTTGAGGAGCTGGGGTCCAGATCCAGACGAGCCGGCTTTAATAGTTTTTTCATGTTCTAGTTGATTAATTTGTCATAATAATAAGACTTGGTAGCTACTCCCAAGCTTTAATCAACTAGAACACCTGGAAATACATTACAAAATATAGTTTACACAATATATACAGTATATATATAATGAACATATAGGACTTATCATATGAGTAGACCACATAATTGAACAAGTAAAGCAAGGAAAGCAACTTACGAGGAGAGTCACGACTGTTTCTCTAACTGGTCCCAGACAGAATGCGACGACATAGCTAGTCAGCTTCGTCTACAGTTTACCGAGTATGACGCGCAACCAAAACAAACGACGTAGCCAGACAGACAGACAGAGTATGATGCGCAAGCAAACAAACTATTCAAAGTTAAATGACAAAATATGACAATATATATATATATATATATATATATATATAAAAAGTGGCTAAAGACAGAGTGATGCTGTGTGGCAATGCAGCAGGGCACATGATAAGCCTGTGATGACCTCAGGCTGCATGACCTCAGGCTCTCAAAAATAAAAACATAAACATGCTAACTGTATTCTACAGGCACAACAAAAAAAAACATAGATGATGTCTAGAATGGTCATGCATTGACTCAAGAACTGTTTGGCAGAAGAGGTAAAATATTATATCAATGGACTTGGCATTGAATTCAATGTGGTGTTGTATCTTGACAACTGCCCTGGCCACCCTGAGGAACTCAAGACTGCCCACCCCAACAATAAAGTTAAGTTCCTCCCTAAAAACATCACTTCAATCCTCCAGCCCATGGGCCAGGGAGTTGTTGCCATTTTTATTGGCAAAATAAGCAGCATGGTTTGTGGGTCCCTTGATGAAGAACTGATGTTACTGTTAGGGAAATGTGGAAGAGATTTGATATTGGTTAATGCATAAACTTCATAGCTGAGAGCCACAACGAGCTCTCAGAGTACTGCATCAGATCATGTTGGGTGAAACTGGCCTGACCTCAGGTACACAGCATATTGAATATGGCAAAGGAAGTTGGAGGTAAGGGATTCATTGACATGACAGCAGAGGAGGTGGAAGAAGAGATATTGGGGAATGTTGGAGATCCTTTCACAGATGAAGAACTGGAACAACTGGCAGAGGTGCACGATGAAACAGGAGAATGCAATGAGTGATGATGATGAATACCAGGCCCTAACTCTAGATAATCCTGGGAAAGTAATAAGAATGAATAAGGCCAACACAGCTTGTCTCTTATGATATTGATCTTTCCCTTGAAAGGTCCCTTAAAGCCAAGAGAATTATAGTGCTATGCTGCCCTACACTGAACTCCAGAGGGAAAAGAGGAGTAAAGTATCCCATACCACAACCGCCCAAATCTTCAAACACACGAGTGCCTGCTCAAGAGACCCCAGGACTTGCCCCACCCTCTACTTCTGAAAATAGTCACCTGTCAGGCTTCTCTGATGCTAATAAACCTCATTCATCACAATTCATCATCATCTATCATCATTCATTATTCATCATTTACTGGCCTACCAAGAATTGAGGACAATAATTATACACTATTCTGCATTATCAGGATACATTAATGTACATACTGAACTGAGGATATAATATACACTTTACAGATTCATCTACATTTCACTAATGGAATCTTATGTTTACTATTTTTCTTTTTTTTTTTACCCAACAAGTATGAGTGTAGTAGTTTCAGCTTGTTGAGTGTAGTTGGGAGGGCTTATGGGAGGGTCTTGATTGAGAGGATTAGGAGAGGAACAGAGGGAGTAATTGGTGAGGAACAGTGTGGGTTTAGGATAGGTAGGGGTTCTGTAGATCAGATTTTTGTGGTAAAACAGATATGTGAGAAAGCTATAGGAAAAGGTAAGGATGTTTTTTGGGCTTTTATGGATCTGGAAAAGGCTTATGACAGGGTAGACAGGAAGGCATTGTGGGAGGTACTACAGATATATGGGATAGGAGGAAAGCTGTTAAGAGCAGTCAAGAGTTTTTACGAGAGTAGTAGAGCTTGTGTTAGGATTAGAAATGGAGAGAGTGAATGGTTTGAGGTAAAGGTGGGACTTCGTCAGGGATATGTTATGTCACCCTGGCTGTTCAATCTTTACATGGATGAGGTGGTGCGAGAGGTGAATGGAAGGGTAGTGGGTCAGGGGTTGGAGATGATTAAAGAAAATGGAGAAAAGTGGGAGATAAGCCAGTTGTTGTTTGCTGATGACACTGCGCTTGTAGCAGGATCAGAGGAGGGATTGAGGAAGTTAGTGACAGAGTTTGAGAAGGTGTGTGAAAGAAGGAAGCTGAAGATAAATGTGGGTAAAAGTAAGGTGATAAGCTGTACAAAGGGAGAGAGTGACAGCAGGCTGGAGGTGAGCATTAAGAGTGAAAGACTGGAGGAAGTGGATAGTTTTAGATACTTGGGTGCAAATGTGGCAGGAAAAGGTGGAGTGAAGGTGGAGGTAGAATGTAGATTGAGAGAAGCAAGTAAATGCCTTGGTGGATTGAAAAGTGTAATGAGAAAAAGACATCTGGGAATGGATGCTAAGAGGAGGTTATATGAAGGAGTGATTGTGCCAACAGCATTGTATGGGCCAGAAACATGGAACATAAGAGAGGAAGAGAGGAGTTTGAATGTGTTTGAGATGAAATGTCTGAGAAGTATGATAAGGGTTACTAGGCTAGATAGAGTGAGAAATGAGGAGGTGAGGAGGAGAACAGTGGTGGAAAGGAAACTGGGAGATAGGATTGATGAAAGAGTATTAGGATGGTTTGGACACATGGAAAGAATGAGTGAAGAAAGATTAGTAAAAGAAGTGTGGAAGGCAGAGGTGGAAGGAGTGAATATGAGGGGGCATCCTGGGATGAGATAGATGGATGGAGTGAAAGGGGCATTACAAAAGAGAGGAATGTCTGTGGAGGAAGGATGGGAGAGGACAGAAGATAGGGGTGAATGGAGAGGGGTTGTATAAAGATGATGCTGTGATGCATGAGGGGGAGTGGGTGGGGGATGGGGGGGGGGTGAGGAAGTATGTATGAGAAAAAAATTGACACAGCCCGAAGGGATTTCTCCCCGTCTTCTCCTTTTCTGCATGAGGGGACGGAGAGGGGGGGGTCGCCGAATTTATGAAGCGGCCTTGCTGTGGATGTGCTGTGTCTTGCCACACTGCTTCTGACCCAGGGCAGTGGACAGGATGCAGGGATGACCAGTCATCCAGGAGGTGCCAAGATAAGAGGGAGGGAGGAGGGTGGAGGGGAGTGGAATATATAGGAAATGGAATTGGTGGAAGTGGTTTCAATGCCTTTTTCTTTTTGGCTACCCACCCATGTAAGGAGAAAAGTCTTTGGTATATGTATGTATTATTTTTACTTTTATATATTTATTTAGCATACTTTGTGAAGCAAAAAAAAAAAATTAATATTTGATAGTACATTTAACATACTTTGAGTATGGAGACCCATGCCAGGATTTAAATAGTTACCAGTAAGTGACCGTATTGGTATTGTCACAACTTTGGGGTTGTGACACACCGTCCATTTTCCCAATTTTACATCTGTTTTCAAACCATAGTTTGCAAATACTTTCATTCAAGGACCTAGCCGACATAGTGGGCTTTACATTTGTATCTTTATTTCCTATAAGTTGTCATTTCCTCTATTCTGTGAAATTACCGAAATTCTTAGAATCTTTAGCTACTACTTGTTATTTTTCTCACCATTATTCTTATTGTCTGTTGCACCAAATTGGCCATCAGTTGTAGAGCCTTAACGAGTTTAAAGAATTGCCTATTCATAGGAATTTCCCACCCTTTGTACACGGTGCCCATTTATGACGAAATACAGAGATGCCACGAATGTTTAATGATTGAGCCTGGGATATGTCAACCTTGCAAATCTATTGTCTCACCATGTAATTATAATTTGGTGTCTTATGTTCAAAAGTAACATTTCAACCAAGCATTACTTTGCAGTTTTTGTTTCAACTGTTCAAATTTGCCAATACCTGCGCACTTGCCACTTCTCATATAAGTTAAGTAATTAGGCTAGTTGTTTATGTTAGTTAGGTTTTACAATTCTCTCTCATCTCTAGTGATTGTCTCAAAGGGACTATTAGAGATGAATCAACTCCTGCAGACACATTACACTCCATACCCTTCAGAAGCAATGATTTGAAACCAAGAAACTTGACAACATTGTATGGCTTCCTGCCATACCCCGCATTGGGTATCGTTAGTTACGTCCGAGTCCTCAAAGAATGAAGTGCACGCCTTGCGTATTCGGTGAAGAAATTTACACTAATTGCGTGGGCGACTATTAGAACTGTTCCACCTCATCCCCAACTCGTGTGATCATCAACCTTACATTAGAAATGTGTAACAGAGCTTGTAATAGAAGATATGTTCCTGTTGCAAATAGAACGGACTCATTCAGTGCATAAACCTCCCATTAGCTTTGTGGTTTCCTCAAGGAGGACGGCCATTGCATCGTCATTCTATGTGAATCCATTTTCGGCAGCCGCATCCTTCTAGATTGGAGGCCCACCGTTTGTTGGAACCTGAATCAAGGAATGCAGTCTGCATGGAGAGTTCCTCAGAGCTCTAGAGGTATTGATTGAGTGAATTCTTGATAGTGCGCAGGGTTAGTTAGGTAGAACCGGTAAACTATAGGTACATGATATGTTATACTTCATTTAAATCACATGCTCTTGTTTCATGTTAACTTACCTACATTCTCAAATTGTACTTATTTAATGTGCAACATTTTGTTTAAAATCACATGCTTGTTTCATGTTAACTTACATTTTCAAATTGTACTTAATGTGCAACATTTTGTTTAAAATCACATGCTCTTGTTTCATGCTAACTTACATTCTCAAATTGTGCTTACTTAATATGCAACATTTTGTTTAAAATCATACCAACTTATCCACATTCACATTTTTAACTGTTTGTCTTTAAATTGTGTTTATTTAATGGGAAGCATTAAAGTGTTGGGTCGCTTGTTTCTAAATGTACTTTCTGTGGAATTCATGCTATTAAATTGATTTCTTCAAGTTTATCTAATTAGCCTAGGGTTGTGATTAGCTAAATGAGTTGAAGGATTCTGTATCCCCTTTCAAGTGTTGAAATTTATACACGCCACTCAGAGGGAAGCGAGCGTGGTCCCGGTCGGTGATGCAAATTTTCTGGACCTCGGCTCCCATTGTAGCTATCCTCCCTCATCCATTCCTCGAAAAATTGAGGATGATCACAACCCCACATCCACAACCTCTCCTTTCCACTGTCCAGAGATTTGTTTGGTTGATTGATTTATGAGTTTTTGGCCGACGGCCAGGCACTGGGACCAAAATGATCATTCAGCGCCACAATGAATTTATGAAAATTGAAATTAATGAGATGTTAATGGAATGAATTTAAAATAAAGATAAGTTGCATAGTAAGACTATGCATATGAATAAAAATCAAAATGAATTTAAAAATTTGAATGAATAAAATCAAAATGAATTTAAAAATTTGAATGAATAAAAACCAAAATGAATTTAAAAATTTGAATGGATAAAAACCAAAATGAATTTACAAATTTGAAAAAATTAAATTCATATATATGATGATAATGAATTAACGAATACATAAAATAAAGTAAGATCTAGATAATATTTACATAAAAGTTAGAGCTTATAAAACAAATTAATTTCTTTTAAAAATTTAACTAGTCCAGCTACATCTGCGTCATCCCCTAAAAGATTTGGCATGGGCTTGCCAGCAAGTCCATATTTACGTCGAGCTCTAGCATACAGCTGACAGTGCATCAGAATGTGACCAATTGTCAGAGGACTGCCACAATCACACTCGGGTGCATCTGATCCTTCTAACAGGAACTTATGTGTCAGATGGGTATGACCCATTCTCAACCTACTTAGGACTATTTCAGTTCTCCTATCAGCATGGAACACAGAAGGCCAGTATGATGTGTTAGGCCTAATGCTTTTACATTTCCTGTTAGTGGCAAGAAGAGGATCAAACCAACGGTCCTGCCACTTCTGTCTGATGTAAGACTTGATAGGTTTATACAGATCAGAATGGGGCAATTTTCGCACATCAATTCTGCTTTTCTTACTAGCTTCCTTAGCTTCTTCATCAGCCATTTCATTCCCTCTTATTCCCACATGGGAAAGGATCCAGCAAAAACATACAGATTTATGACGGGAGTGAATGAATTGTAGCCACTCTTGTGCTTTTTGTCCTAGCGGGTGGGAAGTATTGAACTGGCATACAACATCTATGGCACTTTTTGAATCTGTATATATAACAAATTTCTTAGCTTTAGTTAATGAAGCTTCTTTTAAGGCATGGACAATTCCTGTTAGTTCAGCTGTGAATGACGACGCTGCATTGGACAGCCGTCCCAATCTCGAGTGGTCTTTGGTGACAACTGCACAACCAACACCTTCATTCGATTTAGAGCCATCGGTAAAAAGTTTAAAATCTTTGACATGCTGTCGGTCATGTTCTAAGAACTTTGCTCGAACTTCTGGAGGAGAATTCTTTTTGACAATATTAACTGAGCAACGCTCAACTTCTGGTACCAGCCATGAAGGGTTGTCTGGATATTTAACAGGTAAAATATGTTCATCAAGCAAACTGCTATTTCCCAGTTGATCTTTAGAACGAACATGGAGAGGCTTTGTATTAGCTCTATAGTTTACTGACAGGTTCTGATTTATCAGTTTGAAGGTTGGATTCTCTGGAGAACTTTTAATTCTTGCTAGATATCATAGACCTAGCTCCTCCCGACGAAGGTCTAAAGGAAGCTGATGACAGTCTACATAAATACTCTCCACAGGAGATGTTCTGAATGCTCCAGAGCAGATCCTTAAACCCATATTGTGAATAACATCCAGTTCCTTCAGTCTTGTTTTACATGCTGAAGAATATATTTGGCAACCATAATCCAACTTAGAGCGACATAAAGCATCATAAAGGCGCAGTAATGATTTTTTATCTGCCCCCCCAATCAAAACTGGACACGACTTTCAAAATATCCAAAGATTTTCTTACTTTTCGCTTCAAGTTATCTATATGACTTTCCCAGGTTAGTTTTTTGTCAAATGTTAACCCTAAAAATTTAACTTCATCCTCATAAGGTAAAATTTCCCCATTTAAAATCAGATTTGGAACTTCCTCCTGACGTCTACCTCTGGTAAACCGTACTGCCACAGTCTTGGTGGTAGAAAATTTAAGACCATTATTCAAAGCCCATTTTGATGTATTATTTATAGATCTTTGTAGGTCATGACATGCAGAAAGGGCATCATATGATGAAACATATATGACAAAGTCATCAACATATAATGACCCTTTAACTCGGGGGCCAAGTGTGTTCATTATTCCATTTATAGCAACAGCAAAACAAGTAACGCTTAAAACGCTACCTTGTGGGACCCCTTCCTCTTGACAAAAGGAAGATGATAAAGTGTTTCCCACTCGTACTTTGAGATACCGATTAGATAAAAAGGAACTTAAAAATCTCAACATATTTCCCCTTACACCCATTTTATAAAACTTTTTAAGTATACCATGTTGCCAAGTGGTGTCATAAGCCTTCTCCATATAAAAAAACACTCCAATAGTTTGTTTGCTTGTAGCAAAACCTTGTTGGATCTCATTAGAGAGTTTTAAAAGAGGATCCAGGGTACTTCGGTTTTTTCGGAATCCGTATTGATGGGGAGAAAGTAAATTCTTAGATTCCAAGTACCATACCAGACGAGTGTTTATCATTTTTTCCATTAATTTACATACGCAGCTAGTCAGTGCTATAGGTCGATAGCTGGTTGGTTGAAAGGGGTCTTTGAAAGGTTTTTGAACTGGAATGATGATGGCAATTTTCCAGCTCCTAGGTAAAGCCCCTGTTTTCCATATTTTATTGATGATTTTCAAGAGAAAGAGCTTAGCTTTAGCAGGGAGTTGGCGTATCATCGAGTACAAAATTCTATCCTCTCCAGGAGACGTGTCTTCAGTTGAAGACAACGCACTATGCAGTTCTTCTAGAGAGAACTCTGTATTATACTCTTCAGAAGAGTTGGATGCGAAATTTATGGTAGCTTGTAAATTTCTTATTTGTTGGAATTCTTCTGAATAATTGTTTGGACTCGAGACATCTGAGAAATGTTTCCCTAGAGTGTTCGCTACCTCACCAGGGTCAGTGATTAGATTGTTGTTTATTTTCAAAGTTGGAAGAGGTGAAGGTATAAATTTTCCACTAAGTTTGCGAATCTTTCTCCAAACAAATCGAGATGGTGTTTTTGAAGATATTCCATTGATATAATATAACCAGGATTCTCTTTTAGCTTTTCTATAATATCGGCGTTTCTTAGCCAATGCACGCTGATAAATTATCTTGGATGTTTGAGATCCAGTGGTTTTATACCTCCTATAACATTTTCTTGTTATCTTACGAAAAACATTACATTTCTTGTTCCACCAAGGAACTGCAGGCCTTCGGGGTTGGTTTCCTGTTTGAGGTATTGATTCTTCAGCACTATTTATGATTTTCTCTGATAGGTATGAATAAGCCTCCAAATGAGAGTCAAAAGAATCAAATTCCCTATCTATTTGTAAAACCTGCCTATACTTATACCAGTCTGCCTCCTTCTCTTTCCACTTGGGTGGGGAGCAAGTAGGGATAT
Organism: Oratosquilla oratoria; assembly: GCF_046742065.1. Taxonomy (NCBI): domain Eukaryota; kingdom Metazoa; phylum Arthropoda; class Malacostraca; order Stomatopoda; family Squillidae; genus Oratosquilla; species Oratosquilla oratoria. The sequence continues at coordinate 110,301 of NC_134799.1, forward strand.
TTTCTGTATATTTCAAATGTATAGGGTAATGATCGCTGCCATGCAAATAATTGTCAACTGACCAATTAAAATCCACAGCAATATTCGATGAGCTTATGCTTAGATCAATGGCTGAATATGTATTAGTATGGATATTATGATAGGTCATTGATCCATCATTATAAAGGATAATGTCATTTGCATTCAAAATGTTTTCAACAATGTTGCCATACATATCTCGATCATTTCCACCCCATAGTGGATTGTGCGCATTAAAATCTCCTAATATTAAGAATGGAGGAGGAAGCTGATTAATAAGGTTCTGTAGATCTACATTAGTGAAACCAGCTGCACCAGGTAGATAGATGGAACAAACAGTAATTGATTTTCCCAATATAGCTTTAATTGCTACAGCCTGAAGAGGTGAATTTAATCTCACAATTGCATGCTGAATGCCTTTATTTATTATAATTGCAGCTCCTCCATGTGCCCTGTCTCCAGGAGGAGGAGTGGAGGTGTAAATATTGTAATTCAACCCAGGATTAATAGATGTATTTCCAAGTTTTGTTTCCTGGAGGCAAATGATACCTGGATTACTATCCTTCATCAGCACTTTCAATTCCTCTGCTCGAGTACGAAGACCCAGGCAGTTCCATTGGAGGATGTTGAACGTGAAATTAATTTATTTTTTCTTGGATCCAGCCAAATTATCTTTGGACTGGAATTCTGGGGTATTTTTATTAAAAGACTTGAAGTTGTAATTTAGTCTCTTTACCTTGGAGCCCTGATCTTTACTTTTAGAATCAGGCGATAATGTCTTTCTCTTTATGTCTTGTTTATTCTTTTGAGGGTTAGATTTTTCAATTTTTTTTCCTTTCAATTCAGAGGTACTTACCCGTCTAACCCCAGAATTACTGTCAGTAGAAATCTCCATTTCAGAAGAGCCCAAAGGTTTAATACTGCTTTTGAAATGTGATGTTCTACTCTGCATCTGATTAGAGTTGTCTGCACCTACCAAATTCAATTCACAGCACGAGCTGGATGATGCCATATCTTTAAAAGGTGTAGTAGAATGTGATGGCCCAAAAGGATCATGGGCAGTAAACTTATTAGATGTTTCTAATACAAAATTTTGAGGAGAAGCTGGTCTACCTTTCTTTGGTCTAGGGGGGGTCCAGAATCCATCTTTGGATTTCGAGATGTTGGTTTTTTGCTTGACTGAAGGTGAGGAGGTTGTTGGAGGGACACTAGGCTTGGAAGAGGTGGTGGGTAGAACTACAATTGTGTTCTCGCTATGAACTGTAGAGGTGTTGTCTAATGAAACAGGGGCATCCCTTTTATTCATTCCAGATTGAACGTTAGGATCATTGTTAGACTTCTTGGCAGCATCTGCATAGGTAAATAGTGGATTTTTGTTTCTTTTAAGCTTATATTTAGCAGCTGCAAAACTGATGTGCTCATTGGCTGCTGTTTCTAGCACTTCACCTTCAAATTTGTAGATTGGGCAGTGACGCCAATTTGGTGAATGGCCACCTCTACAATGAAAACAGAACCTTTCTTTTTCACAAGTTTCACCTAGTGCATGCATACCTGAACATATATAACATCGTGCATTGTTAGGACATTTTTCCTTAATGTGACCAAAGTTAAAGCAATGATGACATTGCATAGGTCGTGCTTTAAATTTCTTAACTTGTAAATTTAAACGACTAATCTTTACATAGTCTGGAAGGTAAGGTGAATGAAAAGTGAGCTGTATGGCACCATTAATTCCTTTAAGTTTTTTTACAGCTAATATAATATCAGGACATCATCTAAGGATCTCTTCTTCATTAAAGTCACACAAATCTTTGCAGTATACAACCCCTCTAGCGGTGTTAAATGATCTATGAGGGGTTATGGCCTCTACAACATTGCTAGGTTGATCTTTAAAAGATGATAATAAAATAGCCTGACTTTTGCTGACTGCCTTAATTAATATTTTCTTTCCATACTTTTTTACATTTCCATCTGGAATGGATCCTACAAATTCTTCCAGATTCTCCCAGGCCTTTATTAGATTACTTTGTCCCTCTTTATATGTAGCGATATGCCAAATGGGAATTTGCATTTTCCTGTTCTTTGGATCTTTGCCATTTGGTTCAGAAATTTTAGGAATAAAATCACCATCTTCATCATCAATATTTCTAACATCCAGTAATTTAGATTGTCTTGAGAATATAAGGTCTTCATCTTCCTTTTTCTTTATATATTCAATTACTTCTTGGGCTGAAAAAGCCTTTTCATATGTAATATAGAGATTAAAAAACTGCTCATTACAAGAAACCTTTAACTTCATTCGTTCTACAGGTCCAAAATTCTTTGCCGTCTCATAACAAACTTTATAATTTAAGTCTAAACCAACATTAGGGCTGAATATGACTCTTAAATTTTCGTTTACATTTTTGACACCTGTTTTGTCATCCTGGTGTCCCGGTGAAGACTTTTCTTTATTTCTATTTTTCCGCTGTGGTTTAGCGGAATAGGGTTCCAGTGTGATGAAAGACTGTGGACTTTCATCTCTAGAACCAGTAGAGGCCTTGCTCATATCCTTGGTCATGTATAGGTCGTCAGCGTTAGGAGAGTTCTCTTTTGAGGGTTTGTCTTGACCGCATTGAGGGTGACCTTACTGGGGGTGGTTCCCCAGTCAGGTGGTTATGAGGCAAACTATGTTTGGGGCACCTTTTCTAGCCCCCTCCCCATGTGGGGTGAGCAGAGTGGATCCTGAGTAGGGCTGCTCAGTCATGTGGGTAGCTACCGAACCGTGCTGTTGCCTCGATCCCAATACGAGAGCGATTTATCTTGCCCACACCGCCTATGTGTAGTTCGTGACTAGAGGCATCCAGAGATCACCTTCTCCTGCCCCCATCGTCACTAGCCATCGCCATAGGGCTTTCTTTTGCCGCTACTGAGAGGGGCGGCTGAAAATTAGGTCGGAGGGATGGAACAGCAAGCGGAAGAGAAGAGAGGAGTGGAAAAGTAAGTTTAAGAGGAAGCCCTGTGTGGGGAAACAAGAGCCCCGCCCGGGGATCGGCATTAGTCGCCTCTTATGACACGCAGCCGACGTGGCGGGGGCTATATTCTATACTACACCCCCTAGCCCCAGGGGGTTCCAGAGATTTGTGACAGGTATCAACAGTTCATCAACAGCAGATTCACCATGTAAAACCTGTCAATAATGAGGGAGTACTGTACAATCAATGTCATATGGAGATATCAACTTCCTGTGGAAGACAAAAATAAATGCCCTCAGAAAAATAGAAAAAGCAAATAAAAAGCACTGCAACAATAATATTATCATAATTCTTAAACAAATATATATATATACTAGTACACACACATTCTATATACCAAAACTTTTTCCCCTTAGAAGGGAGGTAGCCTATTCCCACCCGTTTCACTCCATTCCAACACCCCCTCAAACCCTCCTATCTCAATTCCTCACGGATGATGGGTCATCCCTGCATCCGCCAAGTGCCCTGGGTCAAATGTAATGCAGGATACCATAAGAATATACAGTACGTCCACAGCAAGGCTGCTTCACTTAATCAGCAACCACCCTGTCCATTCCCTTATGCAGAAAAAGAGTGGATGGGGAGAAATCCCTTTGGACTGCATCAAAATATCATTCACACACAAGCAACCCTTACCCCTCCCATCCCATCCCTCCCTTCCTTGCATAAGAGTATCATCCATACACAGTCGTTCTCCACTCACCCATATCTCTTGCCTTCTCCATTCCTTGCTCAAGAGACATTCCCCTCTTGCTCAGCACCCCTTTCACCCTGTCCATCCATTTCATCCTCAGTCGTCCCCTCAAGTTCACTCCCTCCACCTTTGCCTTCCACACCTCTTTTACAAATCTTTCATCTCTTATTCTTTCCATGTGTCCAAACCATAGCATAATATTTCATCAGCTCTATCTGCCATCTCCTTTTCTTCTCGCACTCTCCTCCTCACCTCCTCGTTTCTCACTCTATCCAACCTAGTAACCCCTACCATACTTTTCAGACATTTCATCTCAAACACATTTAAACTTTTCCTCTTTTAAATTCCAAGTCTCTGCTCCATACAATGCCATCAGCACAATCACCAAACTGTTAAGGAAAGTAGAAACTGATAAGGACTGTGAAGCACTGCAAGAAGACCTGAATAGGGTATGGAACTGGAGTCAGAAATGGGAAGTGAACTTTAATACTAAGAAGTGTAGCATAATGGAGTTTGGAAAAAGCAAAAGCAGAATATCAGGAAAATATACAATTGGAACCAAGGAAGTAAAGAAAGTAGGATCCAAAAAAGATTTGGGAGTAATTATCACAAATGACTTGTCCTATGATAAACAGATTAACAAAATTGTCGTGGAGAATTACAACTTGCTAAGACCAATAAAAGTGGCATTTGCATACTTGGACGAAGACATGATAAAAAAAAAATATTGGTTATATTTATAAGGCCTAGACTAGAGTATGCGGCGAAATTGTGGTCCCCTAGGACCAAAAAGAATATAAAGAAAATAGAAAGAATCCAAAGAGCAGCTACAAAAATGGTACCTGCACTTGCAAACCTATCATACGAGGAGAGATTGGCTAAACTGGAGTTACCGACATTGGAGCAAAGAAGAGAGGTGACCTATTGACGATCTACAGAATCACGAAAGGCACAGAGATACTTGATAGAGAGGACTTACTTTACTGGGACAAGAGAAACACAAGAGGACATGGAAAAAATAAAAAACATAGCTATAGAAGAGAACTGAAGAAAAACAGTTTTCCACATAGAGTTTTGGACACTTGGAACAAACTGGATAATGAAATAGTATGCGCAAAAACCATTCATGAGTTTAAAAGCAAACTAGACACTGCGAGATACAATGGCGAGACACCACAAGCATAGCTCCCCTTCCCGCAAAAAAAAATGCAGCCATTCCCAGATGCCTATTTCTCATGACAATTTTTAATCCCCCCCAAGGCTTTTACTTGCTTCTCTTAATCTACAATTTACCTCCAGCTCTACTCCTCCCTTTCCTGCCACATGTGACCCCAAAAACCTAAAGCTATCTATCCACTTCATCTGGGCTCTCTCCTTTTAGACTTACTTCCAACTCACTGCCACTCTCTACCCTTGTACATCTCATCATCTTACTTTTACCCACATTTACCTTCAACTATCTCTTATTGCTTACCTTCCCAAACTCTGTCACTCACTCCCTTAATCCCTCTTTTGATCCTGTCATAAGAGCAGTGTTGTCAGCAAACAGCAACTGGCTCACTTCCCACTTTTCTCCATTTTCTTTAACCATCTCCAGTTCCCTGCCCATTACCCTCTCCTTTACCTCCTGCACCACCCCATCCATGTACACATCGAACAGCCATGGCAACATGACACACCCCTAACATAGTCCCACCTTGACCTCAAAGCACCCGCACACTCTCCATTTCCCATTCTAACACAGGCTCTACTAATCTTGTAAAAACTCTTGACTGCTGCCCTTAACACTTTTCTCCCAATTCCATATGCCTGCAATATCTACCTTGTCAAGCCTTTTCCAAATTCATAGAGACTCAAAAAAACATCCTTGCTTTTTCCTAAAGCTTTCTCACACATCTGCCTTACCACAAAAATCTGATCCATGCAACCCCTACCTTTCCTAAACTCACACTGTCCTTCACCAATTACTCCCTCTGTACCTCTTCTAATCCCCTCACTTAAAACCCTCCCATAAGCCTTCCCAACTACACTCAACAAACCGATCCCTCTGAAACTACTATACTCACAACTGTCCCCTTTTCCCTTATAAAGTGGAACTATATAGGCACTCTACCCTCCTTTAGACAAAATTAAACAGCCTCACTAGCCACTCCACTATTACTGTGCCTCTTTTCTTCAGACACTCTACATGACACCCATCTAACCCAAGTGACTTACCTGTTCTCATCATTTTTAGAGCTATTTGCACCTCTTTTTTCTTTCTTTTTCTTATTTCTCCTCCATTTTCCTCTCCCATTACCTGAAGAGGTGAGGGATAGTTTTATATATGACTCTGAAAGCTGCTAAGGAATACATTGAAAAATGCCCAAGTTCAAGTGGTGGTGTGACATTGCAGGAGACACTGGAGAATATTGAGTTGGGCTGTGCTACCAGAGTGGCTGGGGACCTGGACCAATACAGGGTTCAGAAATGACAGAAAAGAGCTCAGAGGAGCACAATCCAAACAGATGATGATAAGTGTCAGTTGTGGAAGGGTGTAGCCCCTTTGCCAAGTACTTTGGGGACTGGCTGGGCTGCAACAACTACTGCAGCATTACACTTCTCACTGTGCCAGGTGTTTGACTATCCACTGCTGACACAAGTTCGTTCACATCTGATAAAGTTTCAGAGGCCTGAACCATCTTAGTCCAAGAGCTGGGGGCCATTTATTTTCTGGAGAGTACCAAATTTCTTATGGGTGTTTTTGGAAAGGGTCTACCTTAGGACATCTGAAAATGCAGTTCTTAGATTTGGCCAGTGGTGGGTCTGGGTTTTATTAACCCTTTATTCTCGAAAATGGACTTGCCAAATGTACCGAAAAAATGGGGGTAGGGGATACGAAAAGGGCCGTTACACAATTACCTCCTGGTGGTATGGTAACAAACTATATATCAAATTAAAGGTCTTAAAATGCTCTTTAAGATGATATACGACATATGCAAATTAAGTCCATATCTGGGTCACCAGGGGTCAAAAAGTTATGGACAATGCTCAAAGTCCGTCAATTTGGAATGGTTCCATATGTTGGCTAATTATCAGCCCCAGATCAGTAAATAGCCACTAGCTACACTTGAAATGTGAATATTAGATATCTAGGCAGTTTTTAAAACTGATATGATGCCAATAATGCCAATATATGCAATGTAATAGGGCTTTGTATTGATCACTTAATTGCAGCGCCACCACATCAAGTTCAACATTTCGCCACCAGATGGCTATACGTTAGGGAAACATTTTTTCATGCAAATAAGCTTTATTTTTGATGAATATTATTTATTTGCCATCACAAACCCAGACCTAAACATGTTCTACACTACATGTATCCTGTATAAATGAATTCAATAAAGAAAATCTATCCAAACAGCAGTCATTGACAACGTATAAGCCTGAGTTTCATGAACATATTTTTGTCAGGTTGGCACTGCTACATTATGATTCTGCAAGAAAGTTAGCAGCTACCTAAAAGTCTGGGTCTTCTTCTTCGTCGGAGGAATATGACTCCTGGATGTCAATTTCCTCTTCATTATCTTCCTCCGATAGCAAGTCAGAACTTTCAATTTCTATGTTTGCCGGGACACTTGGACCTGAAAACCACAGAAGTTTCATTCTGCCTTTCTCAACTTCCCATCCATGGCCCTCAGGACCAAAAGCCACTGGTTTAGCCTCTCTAGCATTCTTCCAGACAAACGCTACAAAATTGGTTCTTCGGAGCTTTTGCTGAAGAACCTTCTCACAAGGTGGCATGCAGCAAGGATCGCTAGTTTTAAGCTTCTCAAGGGGGTCATTGGTACGTTTAGGTGCATACAATTTATTGAATAGTTGAAGCCTTGCTTCATTGACACCACTGACGTTACGAGCCCCATATACTGAGCACAGGTATTCTTCTACAACTGCTGAGACGTCTTGGTTAGTCACATCGGTATCCCCAAGTTTGCTAATAGCAGCAGTGAATTTTTCACTCTTTTTTCATTATTTCAAATGGTCTCCATTTTGCCTTTCTCATGAAGGATGCAGTATAATCGCACCCCGTCAGCGCGTGGAAGCTGGGGAGGGCATCGCATACTCTAGATGTGAGTATGTTTGCAAGATGTGACACATCTATCATCCGCCTAGTATTCTTAGAGTCCACTCCTGCGTCCATCCAAAGGTGAGACGAGATGAACCTACAATGGTAAACAAGAAGAATGAAGACGTCTGTGTCATCACTGAGAATGACAATCACAGGGGGCTTGTCATGTACTTGTGCAACAAATTGGGCATGAAATATAACTCGGGTGTCAGCTTCAGTGTGACCACTCTCAAGTGGGCGCACTTGGGTCCTACTTATGACTTTCCCATCAGATGTGTATAGGTAACACTCATTCTCAAGGGCAAAGTAGAGCTGAAGCCCTGCAATGATTGGTGCATACGCCTGAGACATCCATTCGTCTCTCAAAAAGATGAAGAGGCCTTTCTTGAATTGAGGAGAACGCCAAGCACTTTTCAGGTCAGCTGGTCTCTTTTGAGATGGCCCTATGCAATATGAAGAACAACTAGGTGACGCATTTTCTTCCCGCAAATCATGTTCAACATCTTTGATGTTAGGACCCTCGGGGTACGTGTCAGCCACAATATGCACCACAGCTGCATTTTTGCAGGCTTGTTGCAGAATTGTCCTGGCCATACCTGCAAAGGTTGGTGGCATGCTAAGGGTTCTCAGCCAAAACATGAAGTCTATTATATACGCATCAGGTTTATCTGGTGGTGTAGCATCTGATGTCCCGGTCGCCTCTAGGTTCGCCCAGAAATTGCTCTTGGATGTCTTGTTCATATCGCCCGTGATATGGCACAAAGACAGTGGAACAGGGGTCAGGGGGTAAGAAAGGACATAGGCAAGGTTGAGTTTCTGAGAAACTGCCAGGTACAACATACGTCCAAAAAGATCGCGTGTACACTTGGCTTCTTTGATTTGTTTGTCCTTGGTGGTCACTTTGAATTTGACGGCATCTTGGCTGAAGTTTTTCACCTTTTGGCGTTTTATGGGGCGTTCAAATCGCCCACCATCTGTTTTGCAGGCATCAACAAACTCTTTGTGCAAGGCGGTTCCCTTGTCAACGCAGTGAAGAAGATCATCTTTTACACTGTTGGAGGCTGCTTTCCCTGTACTGAGACAGTAGAGGGAATCGTTATCAATGCTGAAAGGGTTCAGGGTGTCTTCTATTTGGTGAATTGTGTTTCTAAGGTCACCATCATCCCTATTGATCCTGGATGGCTTCATCTCTTGCACGGAATCATCAGTCAGGATGATACCTGCTTTCTCCAGCAGACAGCTTACGACTGCCCCTCTGAAAGATCTTGTTACTGTCCACCTCTTGCGGGCACTGACGTTCTGCGTGAAAGAAGCAATACCACCATGCCTAGATGCCGCATCACGGTTTGTTTGTTTGTTCCAGTGTGATGTCAACAGCGCTTCTAGAGAAGGGGTGCCTAGACCTTTGAACCGAGAGTGCTCCTCCCTCAAAACTAGCAGTGATTCCAGGATGTGTTGTCTCCATGTTGAGAAGATTCAAATAGTAAAGTGACATCCAACGAGCATAGTTAGGCTTGTGGGTTGAGAAAAACATTGGACACATTAACCCCAAAGCATAGATGAAGAGGGCTACATCATTTGTTCGGCAGGCCCTGTCAAACAGCAGAAAGATGTGCACTAGGTCTATGTACATGAACCAAAACTTAGCTGTAACCCCATGATCTCCCCGACGCGTCTCTTCACAATACTTGTCATACCTCGCAAGAAGACCACAAATTGGTTCAGACTCCAGAAGAGTGGAGAGACTACTAGCTGAAGGTGACATTCTGAATGAGTTAAGCAGGGCAATGCAATCCTCAGGAGTTCCATCAGAAGACTCGAGAAACTGCCTGAAGTGCAGAATCTGCATGGCAGCTGCAAAGAGAGGGTGGATCCGCTTACACCTGTTGTAATGCTTTCCTCCAAGGAAGCCACGCACAGAACCATGTGCCAAGACATCAGCTGAACACAAAACCTCAGTGCAACCAGAAGACTCCAAAATATGACCTATGGCACTGAAAAATGCCATTGCAATATGAAAAGCGCCAAAGCAGACAAAAACATTGTCGAATGCTGGAGATTCTTGAGCTTGAATCTGAAGTGCTGGCTTTGCTATAGCAAGATCATATGTGACGATTGCGTATGTCTCACCACAATCAGAGGCAACCTTCTGAGACCTGACTAAGGTTTCTTTGACCACATCCAACCTGGTGGGAGGGAGTTCAATATTCTCCATATAACCAATTTGGTGCAGTGGAAGACTGTCTTTAGTGACCTGTGAATTCCATCCACGCCACATGATAGTATAGCCATCAGGTGGCGAAATGTTGAACTTGATGTGGTGGCGCTGCAATTAAGTGATCAATACAAAGCCCTATTGCATTGCATATATTGGCATTATTGGCATCATATCAGTTTTAAAAACTGCCTAGATATCTAATATTCACATTTCAAGTGTAGCTAGTGGCTATTTACTGATCTGGGGCTGATAATTAGCCAACATATGGAACCATTCCAAATTGACGGACTTTGAGCATTGTCCATGACCTTTTGACCCCTGGTGACCTAGATATGGACTTAATTTGCATATGTCATATATCATCTTAAAGAGCATTTAAAGACCTTTAATTTGATATATAGTTTGTTACCATACCACCAGGAGGTAATTGTGTAACGGCCCTTTTCGTATCCCCTACCCCCATTTTTTCGGTACATTTGGCAAGTCCATTTTCGAGAATAAAGGGTTAATAAAACCCAGACCCACCACTGGCCAAATCTAAGAACCGCATTTTCAGATGTCCTAAGGTAGACCCTTTCCAAAAACACCCATAAGAAATTTGGTACTCTCCAGAAAATAAATGGCCCCCAGCTCTTGGACTATCTGGGTCCATGCCAGGTAGGTCAACAACTGTTGGATCCTTGTACTTTGTATTCTTGTGGAACCCTGATATGAATTTCAACTGGGTTTTCTTGCAACTTATGTTGATCTCAGGAAGGCATCTGACTTGGTGTATCAAGGAATGCTCTAGGATCTTCTGCAGATTCATAGGATTCCTGCAAGGATTACCGACTTGATACTTGGCTTATACTCTGGGACAGAGATTGCTGTAAAGTACACCTGCATGGACAGGGTTTTTGGAGGTCCTGGTTGCAGCCCTCAAGTCACTGCACACAGGGAGGCAAGACTGATTGGTCCTCAAGTCTCCTGGACCAACACCAAAGTTCAGGTGTTTGGGAGCTTACTGGACAACATGGTTCATGCACGTGGTGAGGGCAGTATGGTCTTGGAAAGCTTTATGTAACTTAGTAATGAAGTGCATAATAGTGGTTGGTCATATCAGGAAGTACTTTGAAGTAGTGGTGTTGCCCATGGTGTTAGGAATTCTCTCAACCAAAGTACATCGTGTTGTCATTATTTATGCAAGACTAAGACTCAAATCTTCAAGTCACATGTGCTCCCTGCCTTGCTGTATGGCTGTATGACTGTGAGATATGGACACTGAATGCTGATTTAAAGAGGAGTCTCAATTTATTTGGTACTAGGTTCCTTCAGAGAATTATGGGATATTGCTGGAATGACTTTGTATGAAACCAGAAACTGTACTGTAAGACTCTGTCTAGGCCAGCTATCAGCATAATTCATTAATGTCAACTCTGGCTATATAAGCATGTGGCACATTTCCATGATGTTGATCCTACTCACAGGATTGTCTCCATAACCCTCAATGGAGGAGATGAAGAATTTATGGCTGAGGCAAGCTGATCAAATATGTCAAGAGTTGTCTAGAGAGGGAAGAGTGGCTGCATGAGAGTTTGTTCACCAAAACTCGAGTACGCAGCATCACTTTGGACACCCAGTACCAAAAAGAATATTAAGAAACTAGAAAGATTACAAAGAGCGACAACATAACTAGCACCGACACTCGCCGAACTAACATATGAGCAAAGACTATCCAAATTGAACCTACCAACTCTGGAACAAAGAAGAGAAAGAGGAGATTTGCTATCTACAGAATAATGAAAGGAATGGAAGTTTTAGACAGGAACAACCTATTGATGTGGGACAACAGTAAAACAAGACACGGAAAAAAATTGAAAAAGGATAGTTATAGAAAAAACTTGAAAAGGAACAGTTTCCCACACAGAGCGATAAATATATGGAACAAATTAGACAACAAAACAGTATGTGCTAACACTATACAAGAATTTAAGATAAAACTTGATGCGGAGAGATACAAAGACGGGTCACCAAGAGCATAGCTCCCCTCCTGTATATCACAACTAGGTAAATACAACTAGGTAGGTAAATACAGAGACTATGCATGGGACTGGAGCTGGCATGTGAGTGAAGCAATGCACCCCTTAGCATATGTCACCAACTGATCATCCATCTCATCCTCAGTCATCCCCTCAAGTTCATTCCATCTGCCTCTGCCTTCCACACCTCTTTTCCTCATCTTTCTCCACTCATTCATTCCATGTGTCCAAATCATCCCAATACTAATTTATCAGCCCTGTTAAATATAGAAATGTAGAATGCAATGACCCAGTAGGTAAAGGAAGTGACTCAGGTAAGAGATGACATTCCCATGAGATTAGATCTGCTACTTATCAAAGAGTCAGACATCATTAGAACCATGAACTACCTTAGCCCCAAAGAAAAAAGTGACCATATAACTACTGAATTTCAGCTGGTGAATGAAGAAATAAACCTAAGGAATAAATTATACAGGCCAGGGATTCAATATTGGCAAGGAATTACTCTAGCTTGAATTCTTTGAAAAAGCTGACTGGTATTCATGAATATCACTGGGATAATGAGGAACTAGGAAATCTTTACATTTACAACCTGAGAATGAACAAACATGGGCCAAGGATTAGGGGATGGAAGAATTAGAAACAAGATTGGTTCAACCAAAAGTGTGGAAAAAAAAAAAGAGAGCAAAAGTAAGGGATATAGCTTGGGGAAAATGGAAGATAAGAAACAATAAAACAAAAGAAGTTTACAAACAAGCTAGAAATGACTATACAAAAGTCCACAGGGAGGAGGGAAGCAATTCTGAAGGGGGTGTTGTAAATAAATACAGAGATGAACATTTTTGAATGCTTACCCTCTTTCAAGAGCCCATTTTTGGGGGCACATAAATCACTACAAACTTCTACTTTTCATGTCACTATCTTCAACTTTTATCATAATCATTTCCACTCTGTTTATACCCTCTGTAACCTTCAACGCATTTAAGTTTTTCTTGGCCAGAAACATGAATCCTCCACCCCGTTTCTCATTTCTATTTTTGATCCAATGTTTATGTAATCCATGTCCAACACTATTTGGTGGTAGTGGACCCCTTATTAATTTTGTCTCTGCAATTCCCACTATCTGTTTTTTCTTTTGACAGGTAATCATTTAGTTCATTTAATACTGAAATCAATCCATCTATGTTACTATAAGACAAGTAGTCAAAGGCCACTTTCATTGATCTTAGGAAATTGGATGCTTCTCTGACTATTTTGTTGACACGTTTGTCTGGTGCCGTGTCAGTGCTGATAATTACTAGGTCCCTTTCCAAGTTGACTTTTTTTTAACTTCCTTTGTACTAATTTTGTATTGTCCAGATATTCTATTTTAATTTTTCCAAATTCCATTATACAGTTCTTGATATTGAAGTTCATTTCACACTTTTGACTTCATTCCCAGACTTTATCCAGGTCTTTTTGTAGTAATTTACAATCTTCCTCTGTACTTACTCTCTTTAGTAGTTTTGCATCATCTGCAAAGAAGTTCATATAACATTCCACACCTTCATACATGTCATTTATATACATGGCAAACATTATGATGTTTGCCATGTTTGCCAATGTAATTATCAAAGGCAATACAGAACCTTGTGGGACTACACTTATCATTTCTTCCCAGGTTGAGTTCTTGTCTCTAAGTACCACTCATTTTTCTCCCGTTCAAGAAATCTTCTATCCATTCCGATAACTTTTCTTGTACTCTACCTATTTCAATTTTTCTTAGTAGCTTTTTGTGTGCTACTTTATCAAATGCTTTTTGTAGATCTAAGAAGGCACAGTCTGCCCATCAGTCCCTTTCTTGTATTATTTCTATTAGCCTTGAGTAAAAGCAAATCAAGTTTGTGGCACATGATCTTCCATGTCTAAATCCAAATTGTTTTGGATTTAGTATACTGTATTATTCTCTTCCAAATGTTTAATCCATTTACTTTTGAAAAAAAAATTCATAAATTTTTGCTATTGTGCTTGTAAGGGAAACCGGTTTATAGTTAGTTGGATTTTCCTTGTCCCCTACTTTGTATACTGATACAATATTTGCATTTTTCCAATCTTGTGGTAATTTTCTTTGAGTGAGAAATAAATTATCTTGTGTATTTTATCCATTGGTTCATCTATACATTCTTTTAATATTCACTTTGCAATTCCATCCGGCCCATGTGATTTTCATTTGGTACCTTGCATGAGGTGGAATGGGCAAGGGGATGGGGGGTGAGGTAGTATGTGTGAGCAAAATTTGACGCAGCCCGAAGGGATTTCTCCCCATCTTCTCCTTTTATGTAATGAGGGGACGGAGAGGGGGGGTCGCCAATTTAATGAAGCGGCCTTGCTGTGGATGTGCTGTGTCTTGCGACACTGCTTCTGACCCAGGGCAGTGGACAAGGTGCAGGGATGACCCGTCATCCAGGAGGTGCTAAGATAAGAGGGAGGGTGGAGGGGTGTGGAGTGTATTCAGGGATGGAATGGGTGGAAATTATTTTATGCCTTTTCCTTTTTGGCTACCTCCCGTGTAAGGGGGAAAAGCCTTGGTATATGTATGTACAGTATGTACCTTCTTTCCTTCTGTGTCACAATTATTTCTTTCATTAGGGGCATCTTTCTCTCTGTCCTTCCTCCCAATTTTGTGTACTTTCAATTGTGAATACAGATTTAAAATGTTTGTTCATAATTTCAGCCATTTCTACATCTTCTATATATTCATTATTCCCTTGATGCAATTTCACTATTTCATGTTTACTTTTTAGTTTGTCATTTGCATACCTGTAGAATAGTTTAGGTTGGTCCTTGCATTTTTCTATTATGTCCTTTTCATAGTTTCTCTTTTCTTCCCTGTGTATTTTTACATATTTATTTCTTAGTTTGATGTATATTTGCCACTTGCTTTTCTTTTTTTTTTTTTTTTGTCCTTTTTCCATCTTTTCAAGGGTTTGTCTCTTTATCTTTAGCCTCATTACATTTTTTGTTGTACCAGCACTTTATGTACACCCAATCTTGTTTCTTCTTTGGTACATATTTGTCTATTCCCTCATTGTAATTTTCTTTTAATATGTTCCATTTCTCTTCCATCTTTGTTTCTTCATTTAAGAAGTTTTCCCTGTTTGCATTTTGAAAGAATTTTCCGAGTTTCTCAAAATCCATTTTGTTGTACATTAGTCTTCCTTTTCTAGGTTTCTCATTTCTTCTCAAATCAATCTGTTCTTTTAGTTCATACTCTATTAGTATGTGGTCACTCTTCCCAATTGGTGTCTTGTATTTCATTTTATCCATGATTTCAGGCTCTGATGTAAATATTAAATCTAATCTCAACAGTTTTTCATCATTTCTACACATAGTATTTTCCTTTACCCATTGAGTCAACATGTATTTAATACCAGAAGAGGCTGGACGACCGTGTTGTGAACAGCTGCCCAGGATGTAACACTTCACCCCATACCATACAACACATAATGGAAGACTGCATTATACACAATCATGCACGCAAACAACACAACATACACTCTATAAAGGATTTGTGGGAAAACCCAGTTTCGGCTGTGGCCTTCCTTGGGGAGACGGGACTGCTCGGACAGACAGTCTAGGGAACGACAACAACAACATGTATTTAATGGTCATATCCAGTAGAATATTTCCCCAAAGGTCTTCTACACCTTTCACTGCCATTTCTTCCAAACATATTTCTTTTGAATTAAAGTCACCCATAATTAATATGTTTCCTCCTTCTTTCAATAATTCAATTAATGCATTCTTTATGTCTTCCAACATTTTGGAATGATCACTATTTGTCCAAGACTGTTTTTGGGGGCACATATATTACTACAAATTTTCTAATTTTCATGTCTCCATTTTCAACTTTAATCATAATCAATTCCACATTATTTTTCCTTCTGATATATTTGTCACATTTAAGCCTTAGTCAAAAAATGATTCCACCCTGTTTCTCCTTTCTATTTTTCACCCAATGGTTGTATAGACCTTGTCCCACAGTATTTGATGATAGTGGACCTTTTAATTTTGTCTCTACAATTCCCATTATGTCTGGTTTCTCTACTGACAGTAATATAACTTGGTTAGTCCTGAAATTATGCCATCTATGTTAGTATATGTTATCTTTTAATTTTTCTTTTCTTCTCTTTTTTTAATGTACCATTTTCTCAGCCTCAGGTCCGGTACTCTCTCTCTCTCATAAAGAAAGAAAGAAAGAAAGAAAAAAAAAAAAAAAAAAAAAAAAAACATTCATTTCAGTCTCCATTCTTCCTTTTTTTTTTTTTTTATTTGCTTCATTTCTAAGTGTCTTTTCTCTCTCTTTTTTCTTATCGCTCTTTTTCTTTTTTATCCATACATTTTTGTAATTTTCACTATTTGCCAGCTTTGCTGCTTTTGATAGTACTTCTTCAGCTATCATTTGAGACCATTAGATTAATTTCAGTGCTCTATACTATTTTTTTCTAGAGTACTGCCCTATCTATGTACTTCTATCTCTTTATCCATTACCTGTCCCTCCTCTTGTATCTCCTTCAGAATTGCTTTTGCTACTTCTCTTCTTTTTCTCTTTGGTATCTGTGTACATTATGTTTTTCTTTAACACCATAAACTACAATGCACTTTTTTTTATCCATTGTGTCTCTTACCCATGGAAATTATTATTTTCACTTTCCATTGTGTTGTTCTTATCTATATTTCTAACCTTAATGCTTTTACTGATATTTTCGATTTCCCCTGTGTCATCAGCAGACCTCTTGTTTACATTTTTTTCTGCTGTCAGGGGGAGCCCGTTTGTCTCCCTACTTATTTCCTTCCATTTCCTTCAGTAATCACTCCCCTTCTCCCCTTTCGTTACCTTTCTATTACACCACGAGCTTTCCCCTTCCCTAATACGAAGAGGTACTTCCTCATAGTTGAAATCCACGAAAATTGCATTTTTTTCTGGAATTCCAATCTTCGCTGTCAATCTGACGATTGTATGTATTTACCTAGTTGTATTTTACGGGAAGGGGAGCTATGCTCGTGGGGTCCCGTCTTCATATCTCATTTTATCTAAACTATTTTTAAATTCATGTATTGTTTTTGCACACACCACTTTCTCATCTAACTTGTTCCAACTGTCTATTACTCTGTGAGGAAAGCTGTTCTTTTTCAAATCTCTTCTATAGCTGTCTTTTTTTATTTTCTTTCCGTGTCCTCTTGTATTTCTGTCATCCCATTTTATCAGATTCTCTCTATCAGTAATTTCTATGCCTTTCATGATTCTGTAAACAGCTATCAAATCTCCTGTCTCTCTTCTTTGCTCTAGTGTCTGTAGTTCAAGTTTTTCTAGTCTCTCTTCATATGATAGTTTTGAGAGTGTTGGTGCCAGTTTTGTAATTGCTCTTTGTATTCTTTCAAGTTTTGTTATACATTTTTTTGTACTTGGTAACCATATCGTTGCTGCATATTCCAATCTTGGTCTTATCAGGGTGATTAGGATTTTCTTCACCATTTTTTCATCCAGGTATGTAAATGCTACTTTGATTGTTCTTATTAAATTATAAGTTTCTCCAAAAATCTTATATGTTTCTCAGGTGACATATTATTCATAACAATGACTCCCAGGTCCTTCTCATTTTCTACTTTTTTTATTCCTTCTTCTCCCAATTTATATGCTCCTGTTATTCTGTTTTTGCTTTTTCCAAATTCCATTATACTACACTTTTTTGTATTGAACTCCATCTCCACTTCCTACTCCATTCCTGTAGTGATTCACAATCTTCTTCAGTTTTCACTCTTTTCAGTAGTTTTGCATCATCTGCAAAGAAGCTCATATAGCTTTCAATTCCTTCATCCATATCATTAATATATATAGCAAACATTATTGGGGCCAGAACTGTTCCCTGCAGAACACCGCTTATTAATTCATCCCATTTTGAGTGCTGGTTTCTTATCACTACTCTCATTTTTCTTTCTTGCAAAAAGTCTTCCATCCAATTTAGTAGTTTGCCCTGTATTCCTCCTTCAGTTTCTAATTTCTTAAGCAACTTCTTATGTGGTACTTTGTCAAAAGCTTTCTTTAGGTCTAAAAATGCACAGTCCGCCCATCCATCTCTTTCTTGTATTATATCTATTAGCCTTGAATAGAAACATATTAAATTGGTGCCGCATGATCGTCCTTGTCTGAATCCAAATTGCCTTGGATTTAACACTTTGTTTTTTTCTAAATATTTTATCCATCTACTTTTGATAATTCTTTCACAAATTTTTGCTATTGTACTTGTTAGAGAGACTGGTCTATAGTTGGTAGGTTCTTCTTTATTTCCTCCTTTATATATAGGTACTATATTTGCTTTTTTCCAATCTTCTGGAACTTTTCCTTCTTTCAAGGAACTATTTAGTATGCTATGTATTTTGTCTGCCAGTTCATTCCTGCATTCTTTCAGTATCCAGTTTGCTATTTCATCTGGTCCATGCGATTTTCTGACATCAAGATTACTCAAGTGTGTTATTATTTCATTCTTTGTTACTTCTATTTCTTCCATAGGGGGGACTTTCTCTTTCCATTCGTTCTCTTCAGGTTGTATGTTCTCCCTTGTAAACACTGATTTAAAATGTTTGTTCATAATTTCCGCCATTTCCATTTCCTCAGTGTATTCAACTCCCTCTTGTCTTAATTTCTCCAAGTCTTGTTTGTTTTTCAGTTTATTGTTTACAAATCTGTAGAATAGTTTTGGTTGATCTTTACACTTTTCTATGATATCTTTTTCATATTTTCTCTTTTCCTCTCTGCACGTTTGTACATATTCATTTCTATAACAGGTATATATTTTCCATTTTTCAGGTCTTCTGTCTTTTTTCCATCTGGTCCAGGCTTTGTCTCTTTTGTCTTTTAACTCCCTACAACTTTTGTTGTACCAGCATTTTACATATTCTTTTTCTTGTTTTTGTCTAGGGACATACTTTTCCACTCCTTTTTTGTAAATTTTTGTCAAAATATTCCATTTCTCTTCTACTGTTGTTTCTTCTTTGTATATTTCTTCCCAGTTTTCCTTTTGAAAGAATTCTCTTATTTTATCAAAGTTTGTTTTTTCATACATCATTCTTCCTTTTCTATATTGTTCATTTCTTTTGATATATTTTTCTTCATTAAGTTCCAGTTCAATCAATATGTGGTCACTTTTACTTATTGGTGTTTTATATTCAATTTTGTCTACTATTCTAGGTTCGGATGTAATTATTAGGTCTAGTCTCGATGGCTCTTCTTCATTTCTATACCTAGTGTTCTCCTGTATCCATTGTGTCATTGTATGGTCAGTAACCATCTCAAGTAGAGCGTTTCCCCATGAGCCGTCTCCACCCTTTACTGTCATTTCTTCCCAGCAGATTTCTTTGCAATTAAAGTCGCCCATCATAACTATTTTTCCTCCCTCTTCCATTATCTTGTTTAATGTTATCTTTGTGTCCTCTAACATACTTTTATGTTCACTCTCTTCCCATGAGGCTGTTTTCGGGGGCACATAATTTATCACAAACTTTCTGCTCTTCTTATCTCTGTCTTCTACTTCCATCATTATCATCTCTACTGTATTCTTTCCATATGTGACACACATCATGTTTATATCCTTCTTAGTCAGGAGCATAACTCCACCCCCTTCCTTTTTCACTCTGTTTCTAATCCAATAATTATATTCATCATGTCCTACACTGTTGGGTGGTAGTGGACCTTTTAATTTTGTTTCTACAATTCCCATTATGTCTGGTTCTTTTTCTTTCAAATAATCATTCAGCTCATTCAATCCTGTTATTAATCCATCTATATTTGTGTAAGACACTCTTAGTTTTCTGTCACTTCCATTGTGTTCTCTGTTTCCCTTTTGTTTTTCTCTTGTATGTCGACTTTCTTTAGTTTCATATTCACTACTCTCCAATAGAATCTCTCTTTTTCTGACTCCGTTCTTATCTCGTTTTTTTCCTTAGCTTCAAGTCTTTTCTGTTTTTCTTCCTCTCTTTCCTCTTTATTCATTTCCCTTTTTATCCGTATCTTTTTATATTGTTCACTTGTTGCTAGTTTCCCTGTTTTGGATAAGATATTCTCAGCCATAGTTTGTGACCTGAATTTAATCTTAATTGGTCTGGTCTTGTCTGTACTATATTTCCCGAGCCTGAATTTCTCTTCGATTTGTTTCATTATTTCTGGTTCATCTTCCTGAACTAATTCTAGTAAATTTCTTACTTTTTCATTTTCCTCTTTGATTCTTGTGGTTCTATCTGGGTTATGTTTCTCTTCCATTCCTAATATAATTATACATTTCTTTCTGTCTGCTAAGTCTCTTACTATATTCTCCTTCTGTCTCATCACTTTAATAACTGAGTTTTCAGTTTGTTCATTCATTTGCTGTCTGATTATGTCAGTGAATGCAACTTTGCTATTTTCTTGGATTTTTTTCCAACCCTCCTTGTTCTCCTTATCATTCTCCTTTAACCCATTCCGTACTGCAGGGACTTTTAAAGTCCCACTTTTTAAAATAATGATATTTATATACTTTTTTATTTTTCCAGCAATATTATTTTTGGATTTGGAAAGAGGAAAGTCTAAACTAATTATCTTTAGCTTCCCAGTCAGAACTGACATCATAAAGCTATAGACTACTCTTTGGAATGTCCGAAAAATCAAAGGAATTTGTGAAGAGACTAAAAAAGTAATTTTTCTAAAATACCAGTCAATATAATTCAAAACTTTTTTAAAGCGTTTTAAGGCTATTGCATCGGGATCAGATATATGTAAGAAAAATTGATGAAATATTTATCACAGTGGCCAAAATTTACATTTGAAATTCTTGGGACTTTAAAGTCCCAGTAAGTTTCCGAGGGCTTAGATGTTTGTTTTTTATTCTTTATTTTTTACACTTTTTACACTTTTTTTGTTGTTTCATGTCAAAAAATCTCACTACTAATGAAATTTTGGACCTGCTGGAAACACTTGATGAAGACGATGATATCTTGGAGGATAAGAACACAGGAGAGTACCGAGTCTACCTGCAACCAGAAGGGCGACACTGACTGTGACGATGATGAGCATGATGAAGATGAAAATGTTCAGCCAGTAAACCCAGAAATTTTACCTCGTCGTGTTCTGCTTGCCCCTGCCGAGGTGGGCATTAGAGCCACCAAGAATCCACAGATTATCGGCATGAGAGGACTCAACGAGGATGATGAAGATGATGAAGATAGCACCAGTCTTGGCACAGGTTCAGGCACAGAAGACCAAAGAAAAAGGAAGTGATGATGAGAACAAGGGCAAAGCCTTTGAGAGCCCAACTGACCGGCCTCCAAGACGTCGTAGTAGGGGACCAAGAGGAGCTGGGGGACCAGCTATTGCACCTACTTGTGGAAGTAAAGCTGCACGTGCAACAAGTCGTGTCCGTGGTGTTCGATCCCGTGGAGGCCAAACCATGAAAGCTGCCCCCCCAGGCTGATTCTGATGGTTGTTCAGAGCAGGATGAGGGAAAGGTTGGCAAGGAAATCCCAGAATTCATGTTTGATGAAAATGATTCCAACTGGCAGCACCTGCAAAGCATGAATATCGGCTCCCCACTGCAGTTTTACTAGGAGATGATGTCCGACAAATTCCTGGAGGAGATTGATCAGTCTAGGCTATATGCCGAGCAACATAAGAACAAGTCGTGGGCCAAATGGCAAGCGGAAGTGACTGTGGACAGCTTGCGTGTGGTTGAGGGTGTCATGCTGCTCTCTGGATACAACAGTTTACCCTCCCGCCGCCTCTACTGGGAGCAGAGGGATGATGTGTACAACAAGATGGTAGCTGAAAACATCAGCAAGAGCAAGTTTGAAGGCATTCTCAGTTGTCTTCACTATGCCAATAATGGCCAGTCTGACAATGACAAATACTTCAAAGTCCGGCCAATCTTCCAGAACCTCAACAAACAGGGCTCCAAGTACAGCAGCTTCATCGACTCCTTTTCTGTTGATGAGTCCATGATACCTTACTTTGGTCGCCACAACACAGAGCAGTACATCAGGGGCAAGCCAATCAGGTATGATCGAATTTTCACATTCATGTTTTTTTTGCAATATTACAGACATTCATTTCGAAAATACACATGTATAGTATTTTATATATATTGAATAATCATATTGTATAATGTTGTCAAATTCTCTTTTCAGGTATGGCTTCAAGGTGTGGACCATCTGTTCGGCCGAAGGTATGGGTCTGTACTTCGAGCCCTATTGTGGGGCTGATACTGGCATCACAGACTTCGGGCTAGGGCAAGGTCCTAATGTCGTGATGAGCTTAGTCGAAAAGTCTGGTGTACAACCTGGCTCTGCGATATACTTCGACAACTTGTTCACTTCCTTCCCTCTGCTGCAAAAGTTGTCCGATCTCGGCATCGGTGGGACAGGGACTGTCCGCAAGAACAGACTGCATCATGTGCCCCTACCTGATGCTAAAACTGTCGAGAAGATGGAGCGGGGCACCTCAAAGTCTGTATATATGAGGGACCAGGTGTGTACAGTTTGGAGAGACAACAAAGCTCTTTATGTAGCCAGCAACATCCACAACGTGACCAGAAAGGACAGAGACAATACGTCCAACCAAGCGCAGGCCAAAAGGTACAGTAAGCAAGCCGGAGGACACATCTTCATCAACAGACCCAATCTCATAGCCAAATACAATGAGGGCATGGGAGGAGTAGACCTGCTGGACGGGATGGTGGCTCTTTACAGATCCACAATCAAGAGGAAGAAATGGTGGTTCGCTTTTGTTCCCTGGTCAATAAATGTGGCGGCTGTAAACGCCTGGCACCTAAGAAACATGGCCCTCAAGACTCATGGGATTGCTTTCAACAAGCATGAGCACAACTACCTCAACTTTGTGAGGGATCTGATGGAAGGGCTCATCAAATGCCACGGCAAGCATTCATCCACCATACCAGTGCAGATGTCGGTGTCTGCGCCACAGTCCAAAAAACTAAAGATGTTTAGGAAAACAATCGACGATGTGCAGTATGATAACCAAGGCCACTGCATCAAAAAACACATGCCAGGGCACAGGGGGAGGTGCAAAAAGTGTACAGAGGACAAATGCCCAGGCGACAACCGATCTACCTACTACTGCCCTAAATGCAATGTGTCGATCCATGTGGACTGCTTCTGGGAGTTCCACAACAAGTAAATGTCAATGTGTACAATATATTGTCATGGATATTGCTGATTTCATGTATTGAATCTGAGTAGTTCCGAAAATAAATGTGTAAGGATGGACCCTCGGAAATTTACTGGGACTTTAAAGTCCCACCTCATAACTCGAAACACAATTCTTGAAACACAAAACTGCTTCATTTGTGTTCTAATGGGACATAAACTGTTTTGTGGAAAAAAATTCATTGATCTTGATGCATTATTTCTATGGGTGGTACGGACTGGGTTAAGACTTTATTCTCTTCTTTTACTTCTTTTAACTGTTTTTTTAATTCTTCAATTTCCTTAGTTAAGTTTTTGTTCGCCTTCTCTAGTTCTTCCAATTTTTCAACCCTCCGTACAATGTTGTTAACATGACCGAACCTACGCTCCAAGTCCTCGAGCATCTTATCGACCTTCTCTTCTAGTCTTGTCAGTCGGGGGGGGTTTGTGTCCCCCCCACCCTCTTTAAATCCCTGGAAAATATTCTCATCACTTTCTACTGTATTGCTCTTATCTATACTTCTAATCTTTATATTTTTATTAGACATTTCATCGTCGCTCAGCTGGTCGGGGGGCCGTTTGTTTACCTTTCGCCTGTCTGCCTGGGCCAAGTCCTCTCCTTCCTCATTTCCTTCCATTTCCCTCAGCAATCCCTCCCCTTCTCCTCTTTCCCTACTTTCCCACTACCCCATGAGCAATTTCCCCCCCACCCTGTAAATACAATAGGCACTTCTCTTTGCGTTGGGATCCACGAAACTTCAATTTTCTTCAGAACGTCTTCTAAGCCGTCCGTTCGTTGAAGTGTGTGTGTGCGTGTGTGTGTGAGAAAATGAAGGTATAAGCTTTGGCTATTACAATCAGTAAAAAAAAAAAAAAAAAATTATGCTGGTATTTTTCATATAATTAATACAAGTGAGTGCCTTATCTATACATTGTCTGTTAACTGTACATATTTTTCATACTTAAAGTGTATAGACAAACTAACGAACAAATTATACAAGATAATAGATTTTCCTCTCAAAGAAGGAAAGGTACTGCAAGATTGGAAAGATGCAAACATAGTACCAATATATAAAGGAGGAAACAAAGATCCTACAGACTTCTGACCAGTATCCCTTACAAGCACAGTAGCAAAATTATGCAAAAATGAATCGAAAACTTGGAAGAGAATAAAATATTAAACCCTAAATAATTTGGCTTTAGAAGTGGAAGATCGTGTACCACAAACTTAATATTCTTTTACTCAAGATTAATTGAGATAATACAAGAAGGAGATGGCTGGG
The DNA here is from genome assembly GCF_046742065.1 of Oratosquilla oratoria. NCBI lineage: Eukaryota > Metazoa > Arthropoda > Malacostraca > Stomatopoda > Squillidae > Oratosquilla > Oratosquilla oratoria. The sequence continues at coordinate 134,862 of NC_134799.1, forward strand.
CAGATTGCACCTTCTTGGATTTGCAGGTTTTTGACAAAGAACTACATAAAAAGTTAATAAGAAAAATTGAAATAATGGGAGGAATATAAGGTAAGCTACTGGAATGGATGAAGGATTTCTTAAATGGGAGAAAAATGAGAATGGTACTTATAGATAAAAATTCGAACTGGGAAGATATTTTGGTTCCTTTAATGTTTGCCATATATATAAACTATATGGATGAGGGAGTGAAGTGTTACCTGAACTTCTTTGCTGACGATGCCAAATTACCCAAGAGAGTAAGCACAGAAAACTGCAGATTGCTACAAGAAGACCTAGACAAATATGGGAATGGAGTCAGAGGTGTGATATGAACTTTAACATTAAGAAATGTAGTATAATGGAATTTGGAAAAAGCAAAAATAGAACATCGGGTCAATATAAATTTGGTAACAAGGAAGTCAAAAGAGTTGATTCAGAAAGGGACCTGGGAGTGATTATCTCAAGTGACTTGACACCTGATAAACATGTCAATAAATTAGTTGGAGAGACTTTTAACTTATTAAGATGCGGGGATGACCCGTCATCCAGGAGGTGCCAAGATATGAGGGAGGGTGGAGGGTGGAGGGGAGTGGAGTGTTTTAGGGATGGAATGGGTGGGAATGGTTTTTATGCCTTTTTCTTTTTGGCTACCTCCCTTGTAAGGGGGAAAATGCCTTTGGTATATGTATGCAAGATCAATGAAAGTAGCCTTTGACTACATGGATGAAGAAATGGTAAAGAAAATAGTGGTTGCACTAATAAGACCTAAACTAGAATAAGCTGCAACAATATGGGCACCTAGCACAAAAAAAAAAAAAAAATATCAGTGCAGTAACAAAAATGGCACCTACACTATCAAATTTGACATACAAAGACTGGAGAAATTACATCTATCAACACTGGAACAAAGAAGAGAAAGAGGTGATTTGTTGGCCATTTACAGAATTATGAAAGAGATGGAAATTCTTGATAGAGACGACTTACTAAAATGGGACAAGAGAAACAAGAGGACACAAAAAGGAGTTAAAGAAGAACAGTTACAAAAATCTTCCCACATAAAGTGATTGATGTCTGGAACAAACTAAATGGAGAAACAGTGAGTGCCAAAACTATACAAGATTTTAAGAATAAACTGGAAGCGGAAAGATACAAAATCGGGTCACTATGAGCGTACCTTGTCCTGTAAAATACAACTAGGTAAATACAAAATAATTCAAATCATATAGTGAACCATAACAGCCATTCTGAAGAACAAAAATTGCATTGACACATATTTCTATAACCAGAATGATATAACACATCAACACACAATACATTCATATACCAAGGGCTTTTCCCCCCTTACAAGGGAGGTGGCCAAACTCAAAGGCATAAATCCACTCCCACCCATTCCATCCCCACATACTTCACACCCACTCACCACCCCTCCGTTGCTAATTTCTTGGTTCCTCTTGGATGATGTGTCATCCCTGTATCTCACCCACTGCCCTGGGTCAAAAGCAATGTAGCAAGACACAGCACCTCCACAGCAAGGCCGCTTCATTTAATTAGCAACGCCCATCTCCGTCCCCTCATGCAGAAAAAGAGAAGAGGCAGAAAAACCCCTTTTGGCTGCATCATTATCCATACACAATTGTTTACTACAATTAGGCAAATACAACTATTCTCCACTCACCCCTATCTTCCATCTTCTCCCTTCCTTCCTCAACAGACATTCCCCTTTTTCCAATACCCCTTTTACCCCATCCATCCATCCATCACATCCTAGGTCGACCTCTTATGTTCACTCCTTCCACCCTTCTTTTACTAGTCCTTCTTCACTCATTCTTTCCATGTGTCCAAACCATCATAAATCCCATCCCCCTTTCCACCCCTGTTCTCCTCCCTCCTCACCCCCTTGTTTCTCACTTTATCCAGCCTAATAACCCCTTATGATAGAGTGAGCAGAACATCTCTATGGAAAATAATGGAAGAATTAGGAATACCACACAAGTACATCAGATTAACAAGAGCATGCTATTGAAAACACAAGTAGCATAGTGAGATGTGGGAGTAAAACTACATCACCTTTTCAGATAGATGACCTAAAACAAGGATGCATACTCTCACCACTGTTATTTAATCTGGCAATGGAAAAAATAATCTGATGTAGTATGAATGGGAGAGACAAAGGAATAAAATTGGAAGATATAACCATAAAACTATTATTAGTGTATGCTGACAACCTTGACATCATGATAGAGAATCTAGCAGAAATGGAAAACCTGGCAGCACTCTTTAATGAAGGTAGCAAGAGAATCTAATTTGCCAGAAAGGGTACAGATTGCAGGGATGGATATAAAGAGTGTTAAAGATTTTAAATACTTAGGAGCAAAGGTGACCAGTGACGGAAGAACAAAACAGGAAGTGGAAGACAGAATCGGAGCAGGAAATCAATGTTACTAGCCTAATAGAATTGTCAATATCAAGAACAACAAAACTGAGACTGTACAACTCAATAGTGAGACCAGTCATATTGTACAGCTGCGAAACATGGGCCCTTACAAAAGCTATGGAGAAGTTTGAAGTTCTAGAAAGTAAGATTTTATGGAGAATTTTAGGACCTGTGTATCACAACCAAAGGCAAAAATGGAGAATAAGACATAACTGGGAAATTTGAGAACAAACAAAACAACCACATATTAAAAATATAATAAGATTAAAAAGACTGAAATTGGCAGGACATGTCACAAGGATGCAAGAAGATAGATGACCAAAGAAAGTGCTCAATAGTGGAGTGTATGGAAGATGACCACTTGGACGACCTAGAAAAGACTGGAGGAGATGCATTAAAGATGTGCAGATATAAAGAATAGAACCAAGAGAATGGAAAGAGGAGGTGACAAAGGACAGAAAGACATGGCGAGACGCTTCAAAAGCGGTTGTAGATCACCAAGTGGCCCGAAGACCAGCAGAGTAAGAGTAAGAAATAACCCTCATCATACTTCTCAAGCATTTCATCTCAAACACATTTAAACTTTTCCTCTCTTATGTTCCATGTTTCTGGCCCATACAGTGCTGTCGGCACAATCACTCCTTCATACAATCTCCTCTTAACATCTATTCCCAAATGTCTATTTCTCATTATGCTGTTCAATTCACCAAGGCATTTTTTTGCTTCTTTCAATCTACATTCTACCTCCACCTCCATTCCTCCCTTTCCTGACACATTTGCACCCAAGTATCTAAAACTGTCCACTTCCTCGTCTCGCTTCCAATTTGCTATCATCCTCTCCCATTGTACATCTCATCACCTTAGTTTTACCCACATTTATCTTCAACTTCCTTCTTTTGCACACCTTCCCAAACTCCATTACTAACTCCCTCCTCTGATCCTGCTACAAGTGCCGTGTCATCAGGAACCAACAGCTGGCTTATCTCCCGTTTTTCTCCATCTTCTCCATCTCCAATCCATGACCCACTACTCTTGCATTTACCTTTTGCACCACCCCATCCATGTATAAATTGAACAACCTGGGTGACATAACACATCCCTGATGAAGTCCCACCTTTGCCTAGAACCACTAACTCTCTCCATTTCTAATCCTAACACACCCTACTGCTCTTGTAAAAATCCTTAACTGCTCTAAACAGCTTTCCCCCTATCTCATATATCTGCAATACTTCCCACAGTGCCATCCTGTCTACTCTGTCATAAGCCTTTTCCAGATCCATAAAAGCCCAAAAAAACATCCTTGCCTTTTCCTATACCTTTCTCACATATGTCTTACCACAAAAATCTGATCTTCGCAACCCCTACCTGTCCTAAACTCACACTGATCTTCACCAATTACTCCCTCTGTTCCTTTCCTAATCCTCTCAATCAAGACTCTCCCATAAGCCTTCCCAATTACACTTAACACTTAACTCGTCTGCCTGGTTTGTCGACAACCCTGACACAGACAGAGGGCTTGATATACAGACTCAATTCGACTCATTGACTATCATGAACAACACGCATAATCATACACATATCCCATACCAAGCCCTCTACACTCCCTCCTCTCCTGATATCACCTTTTGCTCCCCCTGCCTAACCCCAACAACATCATGGAGAGTGGTCGGAGCCCTTGGTTCTGACCACCTTCCAATCATCATCACCACCAAAACAAGATGCACCCCAGCTGGCCACAGACACACTTACACCAATTACAAGAGAGCTAACTGGGAAGCCTTTAATGAAGAGACAGAACAACATTTTGAAACACTTAACAGTACACCAATCACAAACATAAACAATGCTGTGCACGCTTTTAATACAATCATACAAGACGCAGACAAGAGATACATCCCTAGAGGCAACAGAAAATCACACAACCCCAACTTCACACCAGAAATCCAAGGCCTCATCAGACAACGTGACACACTTAAACACGATACCCCCACACCTATCCCTCAAAACAGAGCAGACCAAATACAAACACTAAACACTGTGATTGCCAATAAAATACATGAACAAAAAACACAAAATTGGCAAAACTTTATCAATACACTTGATCACAAAACAAACACCAGCAAATTGTACAAAACACTCAACAGCATCACACTATCCAACACTAACACTACACGCTCTCACGCAGCAATAATCACAACAACAGATAATCTACCCTCAAACAGACAACAAGCAAACGCACTCATACGTCATTTTGCACAGACGAGCCATCTTACATCTCACCCTGACGACCGACGCACCATTCGACGTAAGAAAGACTTTCCCACAGACTCAGACTATACACCCTTCATAGACAGTCAGACAAAACTCATATTGCATAGTCTCAAGCACTCATCTGCCTGTGGCCCTGATAACATAAGCAACATACACCTAAAACACATTGGACCACAAGGTATACACGCACTCACAAACATTGCAAACTACAGCTATTCACACAACACAATACCCGACATCTGGAAGCATGGTAAAATAATCACCATTCCAAAACCGAACAAAGACCCAACAATCCCAACATCGCACCGCCCAATCACACTTCTCTGCACCCCTCTAAAGTCATTGAACGCCTAATACTTAAACTTGTCACACCATATATTCCCCTTGCTGACTCACAACACGGTTTTAGGCCACTACACTCCACAAACACTCTTCTGACAAACCTCACACAAAGAATTTTAGATGGCATCAATTCAGATAGGCCCCACCACAGAACACTTCTTATAACATTGGACATTAGTAAAGCTTTTGATGCTATCCCCCGCCACAACCTAACAAATAAAATATATAACACAGACATGCACAATAACACCAAAAGATGGCTGGCCAATTATCTGGCAGGCAGGAATGCTCATGTGTCATATAATGGCCAATCATCGCACATCAGAAACATTAAGAACGGAGTACCACAGGGCTCGGTTCTATCCCCCACATTATTTAATCTATACATGCATGACTTACCCACGCCAGACACCTCAGAAATACAAATCTCTTCCTACGCAGACGACATAACAATCACATGCACACATCGTAACACAGACAAAGCTGCAGAAATAATCCAGCCTTACCTTGACACACTCAACACATGGTTCATCACAAACAGACTCAAAATAGCTCCAACCAAATCTACAGCAACACTTCTCACCAACTGGACAAAAGAACACAAATACATACCTCATCTCTACATCAACAACACTCTAATACCACACACAAACACACCGAAAATTCTTGGTGTAACATACGATACATCCATGTCTTTCAAACAACACCTCACAAACATAAAAAACAAATGCACACCTAGACTTAACGCACTTAAGTCAATCACTGGAACAACATTTGGACAAAACAAAGAAACTAATATAACAATATACAAACAATGCATACGCTCAGTGATGAATTATGCGAGTCCTGCATGGGCTCCTAATCTCAGTGAGACACACCACAACACCCTTCAAATCATACAAAACAAAGCCCTAAAAACAATTACAGGCTGCACAAATACATCACCTACAGACCATTTACACCATGAAACAAAAGTCCTCAAAGTCAAGGACCACCTCGACATGAGAGGCACACAAACACTTGCTGCAGCCACCACAAACACATCACACCCGCTACACTACATAGCAGAACACCCACACACACCAAGAAACATTAAAACTACACCCAAAGACCTTTATTACACACAGATACTCTCTTCTCTTCCTCCACAACCACCAAATACCAGCCTCCGGAAACATATTCATAATCATATCACTCACTGCTCCATTAACACACTGAAAGACAACACACAACTGCATGCCAGACCCCCTGATATCCACCCTTCTGAATCCTCTCTCCCACGTAAGGACAGAGTCCACTTGGCCAGACTGCGATGCGGTCACCACCCAGCACTTCTAAGCTACCAGAAGAGGCTGGACGACCGTGTTGTGAACAGCTGCCCAGGATGTAACACTTCACCCCATACCATACAACACATAATGGAAGACTGCATTATACACAATCATGCACGCAAACAACACAACATACACTCTATAAAGGATTTGTGGGAAAACCCAGTTTCGGCTGTGGCCTTCCTTGGGGAGACGGGACTGCTCGGACAGACAGTCTAGGGAACGACAACAACAACAACAACAACAACTAGCCTCAACAAGCCGATCCCTTTGAAACTACTACATCCGCATTTGTCCCCTTTTCCCTTGTAAAGTGGAACTATACAGGCACTCCTCCAGTCCTCCGGCACTCTACCCTCTCTCCAGCAAACATTAAATAACCTCACCAGCCAGTCCACCATCACTCTACCTTTTTTTTAGACACTCTGCATGACATCCATCCAGACCATATGCCTTACCTGCTCTCATCATCTTAACAACTGCCTTCACTTCATCTTTCCTTCTTTCTCCTTCGTTTCACTCACTCATCACTGTCACTTTCTTAGCACTTCACACTGCAACTACATTTCCCTCCCTCTCCTTCACATTTAGCAACTCCCTAAAATACATTTTGCATTCTTATTTTTACTATAGTTTTTTATATTGATGTTTGAGTTTGTAGTCTCACCATAAATAAATAGTTTATATCAAAATTTGAAATTACTCTGCTTATTATGTATGTGCTCACATATTCATATTTCTTAATTACAACCAAAGTAAACAAATTTATAGCGTTTATTCAGTGATACATGTATCTATAGGTAGGTATGGGCCTAATATTACAATATTTGCATTCCTACATGGCATGGGTGCAGACACTTATTATACAAGGGGGAGAGGGATTTCAGCCCATCCCCTAAAATTGAGAAAAGTATTAATATTGTATGTATGCAGTTACTCACACACCCCAAAAATTGTGTGTTCGCATCCTTGCTAAATGATCAATTGGTCAAATATAAACAACATTTTGCAAGAAAATGCATATATACATGTAAAATATAGCTATACCTGTCCAGTTTTTTTTTCCATGCTGTTGATCTGTTTCTCTCTTCTTGGCTGCCAAAATCCATTGAGGCCTTTTCTGCAAAATAATTAAAATACTGTATAAATATTTCTATGCATATGTATTAGATATACTACACTGCTGCATAATATGTACATACTATATAACTGCATTATGCTAAGCCAACAAGACACTTAAAAATATGAAAACATATCACAGACCGACACAAATGGTAGGAGACCTATTTGAAAAAGTAGGTAAGTTGGCAAGGAGTGAACATTACAATAAGATATGGATAAAAAGAGAAATGAGTATTGAGGAATTAGAAAAAGAGAAGACACTAAGAGATGAAGCTAAGGAAAAATAATGCCAAGAGAATGGAGACCAAAAACAAGGAATTCTATTGGAGAGTAATCAACGTGAGACTGAGAAAATGGTAGATCAGAATGGGCGAACCAAAGACAGAAAAAAGATGGAAACAAAAAATTTGAAAGTGGCTGATACTAACATTGACGGATTAATTTCAGGACTCAATGAACTTAATGATTACCTGTTAGAAGAAAAACCAGACATAATGGGAACTGTGGAGACGAAATTAAGGGGTTCAATGCCACCCATCAATGTTGGACAAGGGCTATACAATTGCTGGATTAAAAACAGAGACGAGAAATAGTGAGGAGGAATCATGTTCTTGGCCAAGAAAAACTTGAATGTGACAAGAATTACGGAGGGCAAAGGTAATGTAGAACTGATGATGATAAAAGCGAAGACAAGGACATGAAAAGTAGAAAGTTTGTGGTGACTTATGTGCCCCCAAAAATGAATGCTTGGAAAGAGAATTAGCATATGAAAATGCTAGAAGATACAAGGCATTCATTAAATGAGAAATGGGCAGAGGTAACCTGGTAATTACGGGGGCTTTAACTGTAGAGAAATTTGTTGGGAGGACATGACAGTGAAAAGCAGGGAAGACTTGTGGGGTAATTATGGGGGACTTTAACTACAGAGAAATTTTTTGGGAGGACATGACAATGAAAGGGTAATGTATTACTGGACATGACCAAGGAATATATGACACAGTGGGTCAGTGAAAACACCAGATACAGAAATAATGTGGAGCCATCAAGACTAGATTTAATATTTACAACAGAACCTGATATTGTGGATAAAATTCAATATAAGACACCAATTGGAAAGAGTGACCATATACTTACTGAGACTGAACTAAAGGAAGAAATATACATGGAGAGAAATGAAAAGCATAGGAAAGGAAGATTGATGTACAACAAAACAGACTTTGGAAAACTAAAGAAATTCCTTCAGAATGCAAATTGGGAAAAATTTTACATGGAAGAGACAAAAGTGGAAGAGAAATGGAACATCTTGATGGATAATTATTATGGAGTGAATAGGCACGTACCAAGACAGAAGCTAGAGTGTACATTAAATCCTGGTTCAACAGAAGATGCAGTGAGGCAAAATATAGAAGAGCCAAAGCTTGGAAAAGATTGAGAAAAGATAAAAAAAAGGCAAATATATATGAAATATAGAAATGAGTATGTAAAAGTGCAAAGAGAGGAAAAAAGGAACTATGAAAAAGACATTATAGATAAATGCAAAGAGCAGCCCAAACTATTATATACATATGTGAATGGTAAACTTAAAAATAAACAGGAAATGTGAAAGTATGCCAAGGAAATATAGAATACACAGAAGATCTAGAAATGGCCAATGAACCTCGATATTGAAAGAGAACAGTCAGATTACAAGTGACGTGAATATGATAGCTCACAGTTACATCAGATATTCCTTTGTAAAATTTCAATGTACCCAAAATTTAATGTAATACATATTTACTGTGATGGGTCTGTTGTTGGTGAAAAAGCTGAATGTGGTATTGTGATTAGGGAATTCTTTGAATAATGTACAAGTAATGAAGAGCAATACTCCAAAAGAATAGAAGGTACAAACTCCAGCACCACTGCAGAAAATTGCTATATAAATTGGAAACAATAGGAGGCATACATGGAAAACTATTGAATTGGATGAAGGATTTCCTACATGGAAGAAAATTGAGAGTAGTGCTCGGAGGCAAATATTTAAAATAGGAAGAAATGAGTTGTGGCGTCCCACAGGGGTCAGTAATAGCTCCGATAATGTTTGCTATATATGTGAATGACATGGACAAAAGTATTGAATGTTATATGAACTTCTTTGCGGATGACGCAAAGTTATTAAAGAGAATAAACTCCGAAATAGACTGTGACTCATTACAGAGTGAGCTGAACAAAGTCTCAGAGTGGAGCAAGAGATAGGAAGTAGAATTCAACATCAAGAAATGTATTATAATCGAATTTGGGAAAAACAAGAATAGGATAATATCAGGACAGTATAAAATAAATGAAAAAGAAGTAAAGAAAGAAAATTCTGAAAGGGACCTAGGAGTAATTAATCATCACCAAAGACATGTCCTCAGATAAACAAATAAAATAGTTGGAGAAACAAAATTTGTTGAGATCAATAAAGGTGGCCGTTAAATACCTGGATAACGAAATTATCAAAAAAATATTACAAACACTGATAAGGCCAAAACTGGAATACGCAACACTGATATGGTCACCCAGTAAAAAAAAGAATATAAGAAAATTAGAAAGAATACAAAGAGCAATGACAAAGATGGAACCAACACTTTCAAACCTGACATATGAACACACCAAGAAACATTAAAACAACACCTAAAGACCTTTATTACGCACAAATACTCTCTTCTCTTCCTCCACAACCACCAAATACCAGCCTCCAGAAACATATTCATAATCATATCACTCACCGCTCCATTAACACACTGAAAGACATCACACTGCTGCATGCCAGACCCCCCGATATCCACCCTTCTGAATCCTCTCTCCCACCAAAGGACAGAGTCCACTTGGCCAGACTGCGGTGCGGCCACCACCCAGCACTTCTAAGCTACCAGAAGAGGTTGGATGACCGCATTGTGAACAGCTGCCAAGGATGTAACACTTCACTCCATACCATACAACACATAATGGAAGACTGCATTATACACAATCATGCATGCAAACAACACAACATACACTCTATAAAGGATTTGTGGGAAAACCCAGTTTCAGCTGTAGCATTCCTTGGGGAGACGGGACTGCTCGGACAGACAGTCTAGGGAATGACAACAACAAAGACTGGCCGAACTGGAATTGCCGACCCTAGAACAAAAAAGAGAACGAGGGGACCTACTAACCATCTACAGAATTATGAAAAGAAAAGAATGCCTTGATAAGGAGGACTTATTAAAGTGGGACAGAGGAAAAACAAGAGGACATGCAATGAAACTCAAAAAGGCAAACTACAGAAGAGACCTGAAAAAGAACAGCTTTCCACACAGTGATAGATATATGAAACAAATTGGATGAAAAAATAATGTGTGCAAACACATTACAAGAAATTAAGAACAAACTTGATCTTGCGAGATACAAAAAAGGGTCACCATGAGCATAGCTCCCTTTCCTGTAAAATACAATTAGGTACAACTAGGTAAATAAACGCAATATATGAAAGTTTAAAACCAACATCCAACATAGGAAAATCATTATATTTATTTGTAGATAGTCAGTGTATTACTTGCACTTAATTCAAAATTCCTTAGTGATGACAGCCAAGTTGTTTTTCAGTGTAATAAAAAGTTAATCAAGGACATGAAATCCATTAAAATCAATCTAACTTTTGTATGGATACCATCGCACTTTGGAATATATATGAATGATGTCGCTGACGATTTGGCCAAACAAGGAACAGTCACAGAGAAAGGCATCATTGATATCAAAAGTGTCCCAAGTAAGGAAGAAATAAAACTGAAAACGAGAACACAAGGAGATACTTGGGACCAGTCTCCCTATTACTGACCAAACACAACCAAGAACAGTTTTTGCTCAAATGCACAATTTGAATTTCATGTACAAAAAAAAAAAAAAAAAGTAGCATATGGTTGAGCAAAAACTGTACTAGGTCGGGTTTGGTCGGTTGTGGTCAGTAATTAGTGAGACACGTTTGGGACCTAAAAAGAAAAAGAAAAAAATTTCAAAAGGATGTAAATTTTGTTACACAAACTCAGAAACTGTTCTTAACATGGGAAGTGATTAATGTATCATAACAAACAAATATATTCAATATTGTCTTTAAAGCTGCAACATTTCATTTTAGTTGAGTGGGTGCACTAGCAAGCTGTGCACCCCTTTCGCTGTAATTACGAATTATGTTGATAAACACTAATAATAGTAACTTACTCGATCAAGCTCTGCTGTATTGTTTACTACCTGTCGTTCTAATGTACGGTTACACCATGACAGGGCGTTTCGCTGCATCGCATGTTATCAACCAATTTTTCGCTGCATTGAAACTTTATTTTGATTATAAAAATATGTGACCAATATGTAGGTGGAAATGAAACATGACATTACAATCAATGTACACGCATGCACACGATGCATTAGTAACTTGTTGTATAAAGCATGCGTCCATAAATTCAAATTCAAATAGTAGTACCTGGAGCACTTTGTGACTGCGGCCGTCCACACTGCACTTTTACACTCAGCATCAGACCATGGCCATTTGTATTTTTAAAATTCATGTTGCACATGTTCCTTCCTAACAGTTTTGTATTACTTTAATTATTAATTATTTTAATTATTAATATTTATATGAACATGAGCTGCTTTATTAAACATATTTTTTCTTATGCTTAGGGCCAACAGAAAAGCGCTGTTGGATGGCCTTGGGGCACGTGCAGTTGTGCATATTACATCACCATGTATTTTGTTCGGTTTCAGTAAACATAATTGTAATTTGATAAGCCGCACCTATGTCATAAGCTTACTCTTTGCGCTGAATGTGAGCCCTGACAACATAAGTGGAATCCTGCAACCTGATTGCTTCGAGCTTTAAACGGAATATTTTGAATTTTGAAGTTTTTATTAATAAACCAAAACACTTGCAGTTCAACCGATTGTGTTTCCAGGGTCTGACGACGCGACCCGAGACTGGAGGAAGACCCTGGGTACTACGAGGTTGATGCCCCAGGGCCATAGCCAGGAATTTTTGGGAGCTAATCATGCTTTTTTTTTAGGGGGGGGGCGGAGCTGCCGTTGTACTGTACATACACAACTCGTGGTGCAGTTGGTAGAGTTCCCGGCTACCACTACGGAGGTCCGGGTTCGAATCCCGCCCAGGGCTGATATAATTTCAGTATCGATGCGCTGTGGGTTGTTACTCCAACTCTCGTGGGCGGGGAGTTGTGTGTGTGTGTGTGTATTTACCTAGTTGTATTTTACGGGAAGGGGAGCTATGCTCGTGGGGTCCCGTCTTCATATCTCATTTTATCTAAACTATTTTTAAATTCATGTATTGTTTTTGCACACACTACTTTCTCATCTAACTTGTTCCAAATGTCTATTACTCTGTGAGGAAAGCTATTCTTTTTCAGATCTCTTCTATAACTGTCTTTCTTGATTTTCTTTCCGTGTCCTCTTGTATTTCTTTCATCCCATTTTATTAGGTCCTCTCTATCAATAATTTCTATGCCTTTCATGATTCTGTAAATAGTTATCAAATCTCCTCTCTTCTTTGCTATAGTGTCTGTAGCTCAAGTTTTGCTAGTCTCTCTTCATATGATAGTTTTGAGAGTGTTGGTGCCAATTTTGTAATTGCTCTTTGTATTCTTTCAAGTTTTGTTATACATTTTTTTGTATTTGGTGACCCCATCGTTACTGCATATTCCAATCTTGGTCTTATCAGAGTGATTACTATTTTCTTCACCATTTCTTCATCCAGGTATGTAAATGCTACTTTGATTGTTCTTATTAAATTATAAGTTTCTCCTGAAATCTTCTTTATATGTTTCTCAGGTGACATATTATTCATAATAATGACTCCCAGGTCCTTCTTATTTTCTACTTTTTTTTTATTCCTTCTCCCAATTCATATGATCCTTCTATTCTTTTTTTGCTTTTTCCAAATTCCATTATACTACACTTTTTGGTATTGAACTCCATCTCCCACTTCCTACTCCATTCCCAGACTTTATTGAGATCACTCTGTAGTGACTCACAATCTTCTTCCGTGTTCACTTTTTTTTTTAACAGTTTTGCGTCATCTGCAAAGAAGCTCATGTAACTTTCAATTTCTTCATCAATATCATTAATATATATAGCAAACATTATTGGGGCCAGAACTGTTCCTTGGGGAACACCGCTTATTACTTCATCCCAGTTAGAGTGTTTGTCTCTTATCACTACTCTCATTTTTCTTTCTTGCAAAAAGTCTTCCATCCATTTAAGCAGTTTGCCCTGTATTCCTCCTTCAGTTTCTAATTTCAGCAACTTCTTATGTGGTACTTTGTCAAAAGCTTTTTTTAGGTCTAGAAATGCACAATCAGCCCATCCATCTCTTTCTTGTATTATATCTATTAGCCTTGAATAGAAACATATTAAATTGGTGACGCATGATCGTCCTTGTCTGAATCCAAACTACCTTGGATTTAGTACGTTGTTTTTTTCTAGATACTTTACCCATCTACTTTTGATAATTCTTTCACAGATTTTTGCTATTGTACTTGTTAGAGAGACTGGTCTATAGTTTGTAGGGTCCTCTTTATTTCCTCCTTTGTATATAGGTACTATATTTGCTCTTTTCCAATCTTTTGGAACTTTTCCTTCTTTCAAGGAACTATTTATTATGCTTTGTATTTTGTCTGCCAGTTCATTCTTGCATTCTTTCAAAATCCAGTTTGCTATTTCATCTGGTCCATGCGATTTTCTGACATCAAGATTACTCAAGTGTTTCATCATTTCGTTCTTTGTTACTTCTATTTCTTTCATAGGGGGGACTTTCTCTTCCCATTCGATCTCTCCAGGTTGTATGTTCTCCCTTGTAAACACTGATTTAAAATGCTTGTTCATAATTTCTGCTATTTCTATTTCCTCTGTGTATTCAACTCCTCCTTGTCGTAATTTCTCTAATTCTTGTTTGTTTTTCAGTTTGTTGCTTACAAATCTGTAAAATAGTTTTGGTTGATCTTTACATTTTTCTATGATATCTTTTTCATTTTTTCTTTTTTCGTCTCTGCAGACTTGTATATATTCATTTCTATAACTAGTATATATTTTCCATTTTTCAGGTCTTTTGTTTTTCTTCTATTTGGTCCAAGCTTTATCTCTTTTGTCTTTTAACTCCCCACAACTTTTGTTGTACCAGCACTTTACATATTATTTTTCTTGTTTTTTGTCTTGGGACATACTTGTCCACTCCTTTTTTATATTTTTTGTCAAAATATTCTATTTCTCTTCTACTGTTGTATCTTCTTTGTGTATTCTTTCCCAGTTTTCTTTTTGAAAGAATTCTCTTATTTTATCAAAGTTTGTTTTTTCATACATCTTCCTTTCCTATATTGTTCATTCCTTTTCATGTATTTTTCCTCATTTAGTTCTAGTTCTATCAATATGTGGTCACTTTTACTTATTGTAGCCTGGTATTCTATCTTTTCCACTATTTCAGGTTCTGATGTGATTATTAGGTCTAGTCTCGATGGTTCTTAATTTCTATACCTAGTGTTCTCTTGAATCCATTGTGTCATTGTGTGGTCAATAATCATCCCAAGTAGAACATTTCCCCATGAGTCTTCTCCACCCTTTACTGTCATCTCTTCCCAGCAGACTTCTTTGCAATTAAAGTCACCCATCATAACTATTCCTCCATCTTCCATTATCTTATTTAATTTTATTCTTGTGTCTTCTAACATACTTTTATGTTCACTCTCTTCCCACGAGGCTGTTTTTGGGGGCACGTAGTTTATTACAAAATTTCTGCTCTTGTTATCTCTGTCTTCTACTTCTATCATAATCATCTCTACTCTATTCTTTCCATATGTGACACACCTCACGTTTATATCCTTCTTAGTCAGGAACATAACTCCACCCCCTTGTTTTATCTCTCTGTTTCTAATCCAATAATTATATGCATTGTGTCCTATGCTATTGGGTGGTAGTGGACCTTTTAATTTTGTCTCTACAATTCCCATTATGTCCGGTTCTTTTTCCTTCAGATACTCGTTCAGTTCATTCAGTCCTGTTATTAATCCATCTATATTTGTGTAGGACACTCTTAACTTTCTGTTATTTCCATTGTATTTTCTGTTTCTTTTTTGTTTCTCTCTGTTATGGTCCATTTCCTCACTTTCATATTCACTACTCTCCAATAGAATTCTTCTTTTTCTGACTCCGTTCTGTTCTCGTTTTTTTCTTTAGCTTCTTGCCTTTTCATTTTTTTCTTCCTCTCTTTCCTCTTTATTCATTTCTTTTTTTATCCATACCTTTTTACATTGTTCACTTGCTGCTTAGTTTCCCTGTTTTTGCTAAGATACTCTCTGCTGTTGTTTGTGACCTAAATTTAATCTTAATTGGTCTAATCTTATCTGTACTATATTTTCCGAGCCTAAACATCTGTTCAATTTGTTTCATGATTTCAGGTTCATCTTCCTGAACTAATTCTAGTAAACTGTTTATTTTTTCTTTTTCCTCTTTAATTCTTGTGGTTCTATTTTGGTTAAATTTCTCTTCCATTCCTAATATAATTATACATTAATTTTTGTCTGCTAAGTCTCTTACTATATTCTCCTTCTGTCTCATCACTTTAATAACTAAGTCTTCAGTTTCTTTCATTTGTTGCTTAATTATGTCAGTAAATGCAACTTTATTGTTTTCTTGGATTCTTTTCCAGCCCTGTGCTTCCTTTGCTATGGTCTCTTTGTTATCTTTATTATTCCTCTTTAATTCCTCATTCTCTTCTTTAACTTCTATTAACTGTCTTTTTAATTCTTCTATTTCTAAAGTTAAGCTTTTGTTCGCCTTCTCTAGTTCCTCCAATCTTTCAACTCTCTGCGCAATCTTGGCTACGTTACCGAACCTATTTTCCCAATGCTCGGTTATTTCATCAAGTTTTTCCTCTAGTCTTGCTAATCGGGGGAGGTTGGTATCCCCCCCACCCTCTTTAAATCCCTGGAAACTATTAGCATCACCTTCCACTGTGCTGCTCTTTTCCATATTTCTAATCTTTACATTTTTGTTGATCCCGTCATCACCGAAATCATCGTCATCATCGGTCCGTCTTTTGTTTACAAGACGCCTGGCCTCCTGGACCATGTTTCCCTCTTCCTCATTTCCTTCCATTTCCCTCAATAATCCCTCCCCTTCTCCTTTTTTTTATCACTTTCCCACTACACCACGAGGTTTCCCCTTCCCTATAAATACAATAAGGTACTTCCTGGACGTTGAGATCCACGTAGATTTTCCTTTTTCTTCGGAACTCCAATTCTCGCCGTCCATCCGACGAAAGTGTGTGTGTGTGTGTGTGTGTGTGTGTGTGTGTGTGTGTGTGTGTGTGTGTGTGTGTGTGTGTGTGTGTGCGTGTAAGGTCACAGCATTACCCATAGATCGGTCGTATACGAGCTCTGAGCTCTCTTACGGGAGGGAAATAGCTGTCTATCACAAGTCCAACATGTGATCCAAAGACCATAATGAATCCAAAGACCATGGTGAATCACACGCGCGCACGCGCACACACACACAGTAATAGACATTTGGAACAAGTTAGATGAGAAAGTGGTGTGTGCAAAAACAATACACGAATTTAAAAATAGTCTAGATAAAATGAGATATGAGGACGGGACATCACGAGCATAGCTCCCCTTCCCGTAAAATACAACTAAGTAAATACAACTAGGTAGATACACAAACTAGGGCCGTACCCCCAGCCAGCCTCAAGACCTTCCCTTCCGCTCCCCCCAGTGGCCCTCCCTCCCTCCCTCCCTCCCTCTCCTTAACTTTTCTCATCGGTTTCCCTCCATTTCTTCTCCTTCGTTCTTCCCCTTCCTTTTCCCCTTCTCTCCCTTCTCTACCTGTATTTTCCCTCCCTAGTCTGATCTTCCTTGATTTTCCTTCCCCCCCTCCCCCTCAGTTCACCTCTGCTGACCTCTCGCTTCCCACTTTCCCTCCTCCATCGTTCATATTATCCCTAAGCCTTGTGCATTCACCCTTTTCATTTCTTCCCGTTTCTAATCGTTTACCCTTCTTCCCCTCCTCACGATCCATCTTCTCCCTTCGTTCTTCCTTGGTCAGTCTTCCTGTTGTCTGCTCGCTCCCTCTCGAGGGCATCTCAGCATCGGTACTGACTTCTCCTTCATTTTTTTTTTCCATTCATCAACTGCGTTCTTCATCTCCTTCACGACGATGCACCCCTAATTGTTCTCCCCAGCGCCCAACACACAGCTTCCCTTTCTCCCCTCTGTCTCTCTGTCTGTGCTTCTGTCCTGCCTGTCTATTCAGTCCGTCTGTCTGTATGCCTCTCTGTCTCTATCTGTTTGTCTTTCTATATGTATCTATCTCTGTGTCTGTCTCTCAGTCTGCCTCTCTATGCTTGCCTGTCTGTCTTTCCATCTCTCTGTCTTTCTATCACTCTACCCGTCTATATGCCTGTCTGTCAGTCAGTCTGTTCGTGCCCCTGTTTGTCAGTCTCTCTATCTCTCTGTCTGTCCATCTGCCTGTGTGTCCGCCTCTCTGTATGTCCGTCTCTCTGTGCTTCTGTCTCTGTCCGTCTGTTCATCTGTCTGTTTGTCCGTCTCTGTCTGTCCGTCTCTCTGTCTATCTGTATGTCTCTCTCTGTGTCTGTCTCTGTCCGTCTGTTCATCTCTCTGCCTGTCTGTCCGTCTCTCTGTCTGTCTGTACGTCTCTCTGTCTGTCTGTAAGTCCTCCAGTCTCTGTCTTTCTGTCTGTTTGTCTATCTATCTCTCTCTTTCCCTCTCTCCCTCCCTTCCTCCCTCCGTCTCTCTGTATACGACTATGTCTCAAATGGTGTGTATTTACCTAGTTGTATTTACCTAGTTATATTTACCTAGTTGTATCTTACGGGAAGGGGAGCTATGCTCGTGGGGGTCCCGTCTTCATATCTCATTTTATCTAAACTATTTTTAAATTCATGTATTGTTTTTGCACACACTACTTTCTCATCTAACTTGTTCCAACTGTCTATTACTCTGTGAGGAAAGCTGTTCTTTTTCAGATCTCTTCTATAGCTGTTTTTCTTGATTTTCTTTCCATGTCCTCTTGTATTTCTTTCATCCCATTTTATTAGGTCCTCTCTATCAATAATTTCTATGCCTTTCATGATTCTGTAAATAGCTATCAAATCTCCTCTCTCTCTTCTTTGCTCTAGTGTCTATAGCTCAAGTTTTGCTAGTCTCTCTTCATATGATAGTTTTGAGAGTGTTGGTGCCAATTTTGTAATTGCTCTTTGTATTCTTTCAATTTTTTTTATACATTTTTTTGTACTTGGTGACCACATCGTTGCTGCATATTCCAATATTCGTATTATCAGAGTGATTAGTATTTTCTTTACCATTTCTTCATCCAGGTACGTAAATGCCACTTTGATTGTTCTTATTGAACTATAAGTTTCACCAAAAATCTTATTTATTTGTTTCTCAGGTGACATATTATTCATAATAATGACTCCCAGGTCCTTTTCATTTTCAAATTCTTTTATTCTTTCATCCAATTTATATGAAACTGTTATTTTGTTTTTGCTTTTTCCAAATTCCATTATACTACACTTTTTGGTATTGAACTCCATCTCCCACTTCTTACTCCATTCCCAGACTTTATTGAGATCACTCTGTAATGGCTCACAATCTTCTTCCGTGTTCACTTTTTTTTAACAGTTTTGCATCATCTGCAAAGAAGCTCATATAACTTTCAATTTCTTCATCCATATCATTAATATATATAACAAACATTATTGGGGCGAGAACTGTTCCTTGTGGAACACCACTTATTACTTCATCCCATTTTGAGTGTTGGTCTCTTATCACTACTCTCATTTTTCTTTCTTACAAAAAGTCTTCCATCCATTTAAGCAGTTTGCCCTGTATTCCTCCTTCGGTTTCTAATTTATTAAGCAACTTCTTATGTGGTACTTTGTCAAAAGCATTTTTTAGGTCTAGAAATGCACAATCAGCCCATCTCTTTCTTGTATTATATCTATTAGCCTTGAATAGAAACATATTAAATTAGTGACGCATGATCGTCCTTGTCTGAATCCAAATTGCCTTGGATTTAGCATTTTTTTTTTCTAAATATTTTACCCGTCTACTTTTGACAATTCTTTCACAGATTTTTGCTATTGTACTTGTTAGAGAGACTGGTCAATAGTTTGTAGGGTCTTCCTTATTTCCCCCTTTATATATAGGTACTATATATATTTTTTCAATCTTCTGGAACTTTTCCTTCTTTCAAGGAACTATTTATTATGCTTTGTATTTTGTCTGCCAGTTCATTCTTTCAAAATCCAGTTTGCTATTTCATCTGGTTCATGCGATTTTCTGACATCAAGATTACTCAAGTGTTTCATTATTTCGTTCTTTGTTACTTCTATTTCTTTCATGGGGGGACTTTCTCTTTCCATTTGATCTCTCCAGGTTGCATGTTCTCCCTTGTAAACACTGATTTAAAATGCTTGTTCATAATTTCCGCCATTTCTATTTCCTCTGTGTATTCGACTCCTCCTTGTCTTAATTTCTCCAAATCTTGTTTGTTTTTCAGTTTGTTGTTTACAAATCTGTAAAATAGTTTTGGTTGATCTTTACATTTTTCTATGATATCTTTTTCATTTTCTCTTTTTCTCTCTGCACACCTGTACATATTCATTTCTATAACAAGTATATATTTTCCATTTTCAGGTCTATTGTTTTTCTTCTATTTGGTCCAAGCTTTATCTCTTTTGTCTTTTAACTCCCCACAACTTTTGTTGTACCAGCACTTTACACATTATTTTTCTTGTTTTTCTCTTGGGACATACTTGTCCACTCCTTTTTTATATTTTTTGTCAAAATATTCTATTTCTCTTCCACTGTTGTTTCGTCTTTGTATATTCCTTCCCAGTTTTCTTTTTGAAAGAATTCTCTTATTTTATCAAAGTTTGTTTTTTCATACATCATTCTTCCTTTTCTATGTTGTTCATTTCTTTTCATGTATTTCTCCTCATTTAGTTCCAGTTCAATCAATATGTGGTCACTTTTACTTATTGGTGTTTTACATTCAATCTTTTCCACTATTCTAGGTTCAGATGTGATTATTAGGTCTAGTCTCGATGGTTCTTCATTTCTATACCTAGTGTTCTCCTGTATCCACTGTGTCATTGTATGGTCAATAATCATCTCGAGTAGAACATTTCCCCATGAGTCTTCTCCACTCTTTACTGTCATCTCTTCCCAGCAGACTTCTTTGCAATTGAAGTCACCCATCATAACTATTCTTCCTCCATCTTCCATTATCTTATTTAATGTTATCTTTGTGTCTTCTAACATACTTTTATGTTCACTCTCTTCCCACGAGGCTGTTTTTGGAGGCACATAATTTATCACAAACATTCTGCTCTTCTTATCTCTGTCTTCAACTTCAATCATAATCATCTCTATTCTATTCTTTCAATATGTGACACACCTCATGTTTATATCCTTCTTAGTCAGAAACATAACTCCACCCCCTTGTTTTATCTCCCTGTTTCTAATCCAATAATTATATGCATCATGTCCTACACTGTTGGGTGGTAGTGAACATTTTAATTTTGTCTCTACAATTCCCATTATGTCCTGTTCTTTTTCCTTCAGATAATCATTCAGCTCATTCAATCCTGTTATTAATCCATCTATATTTGTGTAAGACACTTTTAGTTTTCTGCCACTTCCATTGTATTCTCTGTTTCCTTTTTGTTTTCTCTAGTATGTCGTATTTCCTTACTTTCATATTCACTACTCTTCAATAGAATTTCTCTTTTTCTGACTCCGTTCTTATCTCGTTTTTTCCTTAGCTTCATGTCTTTTCATTTTTTCCTCCTCTCTTTCCTCTTTATTCATCTCTCTTTTTATCCATACCTTTTTATATTGTTCACTTGCTGCTAATTTTCCTGTTCTCTGCCGTCGTTTGTGACCTGAATTTAATCTTAATTGGTCTGGTCCTACCTGTACTATACTTTCCGAGTCTAAACATCTCTTAAATTTGTTTCATGATTTCAGGTTCATCTTCCTGAACTAATTCTAGTAAACTGCTTACTTTTTCTTTTTCCTCATTGATTCTTGTGGTTCAATTTAGGTTATATTTCTCTTCCATTCCTAATATAATCATACATTTCTTTTTATCTGCTAAGTCTCTTACTATATTCTCCTTCTGTCTCATCATTTTAATAATTGAGTCTTCAGTTTGTTCTTTCATTTGCTGTTTTATTATGTCAGTAAATGCAACTTTACTATTTTCCTGGATTTTTTTTTCAACCCTGTGCTTCTTTTGCTATGTCCTTTTCATTGTCTTTATCATTCCTCTTTAATTCCTCATTCTCTTCTTTTACTTCTTTTAACTGTCTTTTTAATTCTTCTATTTCTTTAGTTAAGTTTTTGTTCACCTTCTCTAGTTCCTTCAATTTTTCAACTCTCTTGGCAATCTTTGCTATGTTACCGAACCTATTTTCCCAATGTTCGGTCATTTTTTCAAGTTTTTCCTCTAGTCTTGCTTATCGGGGGAGGTTAGTATCCGCCCCCCCACCTCTCATTAAATCCCTGGAAATTATTATCTTCACCTTCCACTGTGCTGCTCTTATCTATATTTCTAATCTTTACATTTTTGTTAGTCCCTTCGTTTCCAAAATTATCATCGGCCCTTCTCTTGTTTACAAGACGCCTGGCGTCCTGGACCAAGTCCTCCCCTTCCTCATTTCCTTCCATTTCCCTCAGTAATCCCTCCCCTTCTCCTTTTTTATCACCTTCCCACTACACCACGAGCTTTTCCCTTCCTTATAGATACAATAAATCCACTCTCCCCTCGGCAACAAGGTCCCAAGCAGCAACGCACGGAGCTTCACAACGTGAACAAATTGAGCACCCTACGGAGCTCCACCTCCCGAACGCAGTACATAAAGATTGTTTGCAGAGTAGTTACCTCCCCAAGTATCTCCTTTCCCAGCAACCCACCGAGCCTCACCTAACATGCACACACACCACACAAATGTTACCTCCCTCCCCATAGGTTACCCCCTCGAGTGTTACCTCCCCCAATGTCAGCATGAACCAAATAAATAGCCACGTCACGAGTAACATAGTCAAAGCTGTACATTCATCGCAAATAATACTCCTGAAGGTGGCCGAAAGACGTCTAGAGAAAACTAACATGCGTTTTAGAAGTCTACTTCGTAACCTTATCAACGTAACATTGTAAACAATTTTGAGAATGCAAACTGAAAACGGCTGTAACTGCTGTCGACTTCAATGGAACATGCATTCTAAATGGCCTTTACCCCCAAATATGTGTATATGTATACGTATTAGGATATGTACATATACGTAAAGAGTCAATGAAAGGTCATCTAAAGCCGCGTTCACACTTGTTGCATTTCCACGTATCCGCCTGCTGTATACGGAAACGCAACAAGTGGGTACAATACTCTGTTGCACCGTATCGTATCACTAGGTGGTACGCAACGATGATACGATATGTAGAAATGCAACAAGTTTGGACGCGGCTTTAATGGGCTATCACATTGGGCTTCCATGGGGTCCGACAGCGCCGACAATTGAGAGTTCATTTGAGTTACAACATTCTATTTTTCAAATTTCCAAGTATGAAATTCTCTTTTCGTCATATAGTTATAGCAAAGCTGAATGAATAACTAAGAGAATATTAGACATACTGCTGAAATGTTCTTAGAGAACTCCAGATTTATATAAGCAAAGTCATGTGCCAGTTATTCAAATGGAGGTTAGAAGTAGTGGGAGGAAAAACACTGATAACCCCTTCATACAAAACTATGAGAAATATTGCTACTTTAGTACGTATGTAGTAGTGTGTCAAAGTAGGGACCAGAAGAACGACAGACTGTCCCACGAGAAAGCATGGGTAGTAACTCTGACGAAACAATATGGAAATTGTGGAAAGACTTAGGAAAACACGATTCATTTAGTTGCACTTGGTGTAGAATTTTCTGTTTCTATCATCAGTTTTGTATTAGGCTAATACAAAACAGGAATTAGAAAAGTAATCAGCTCTCGCACGCTCTGAATGTGGTTTTGGTATATATGTATATTTTTTAACTTTACACAGTAAGTTATGGAGAATGAATTTTCACTCGCCCCTAGCGAAAACCATCTGCTACGGTAAATAAACAAGTAATTAAGCCAAACAAGGCGTGGCTGGCATCTTGGACAACAGTTCGAAACTAGCACATAACTTATTATAACGCGTGGTTACTACTCGAACCACTCCCCTTGTACCTGACTGTTTGGTCTGCCTGGTGGCCGCAGTGGGGGGCTGGGAGGAGGGAAGGGGAGAGGGAGGAGGGGACCCCGGTATAACGTCGTCTCAAGAGTGCGTCGTTATAGAGGGAAATACTGGAGGTCATACTGGATTGAATGTTTATTGTAGGTACATTATCTCTAATATAAAAGCCTCTAAAAATTTTAACCTTCTAGGGTCCTCCTTGTGTCCGATGACTTTAGTACACTTAATCAGGGTTATGATGTTTTGCGTAATGTTCTTTAATAGCCCCATCCTGCTGGTGTAAAGGTAGACTTCTGCTGACGCTACATTTGGTATGTCCAACGTATGTATAATTGCGAGGTGCGCAGCCCTCGGCGAAACATTGAAACAGATACACCACGTTGGTTTTGGATGTAGTGTCAGTTCGATAATTACCGCTATCTTTCATAACCATTGATCTGGTTCTGGGGTTTCACAGTTCTCACTGGTGGGGCGACAATTTTTCTCAATAACAGCCCTCATTGCCCCGTTACACGCAGAGAGTCTATTCGCTCATTTTCCCCTCATTAGGACAATAGACATTATTCTCCAGTCTTTTGGTATTTACGTGTTTATTTTCTTTGTCAAAATTGTACCAATATTTTTGTTTTTGTTTAACATTACAGAATTTTATCAATCCTGAAGATATCTCTTTGAAGATGAAAGATTGATAATTTAATAAGTGGAGTACTATGGAAACCTTGTTCGTACTCACCTCCCAGCAGGAAAAATAATGATCAGAAAATCTGGAAATATTAAGAACCTGAATCACTGTCAAAATGCTGTCGTATCCAATAAAGAAAATCTGCTTCCTCACTACCTCTCCGTGCTGCCAGAATTGGCGACAAGTGTGAACATTACATATTCATTGTAACAAACAATAACCAATTATAATAATAAGGATAATGCTAGCAATAATGATAAGAGTATTGGTAAATACAATGAAAATTATGATAACATTAATAACAGCAATGGAAATAATGATATTACTATGTCAGGGGGGGTACAAATAAGGTATATACTCGGTATTATTGAGAATTTGGACGTGAGAGAAAAGAAACACCAAGGTAACACCAACACGTGTTTTTATTGTGGATCAACACAAAGCACAACTATCCTATCTAACACATACAATTAGAAATATCACCAGTGTGATATCTAAGACGGCCTATTCACTATGTATATAAGAACGAAATGGATACAAACCACTCCTCGGCTCTGCAGGCGCGAGGATGGATTCTCCTCGAGCGTCGATTCCTCCAGACGAGTCCCCTGTGTCCTCCTTGGACGGGCGCACGTCTCCTCGCACTAATCTCTTCCTAGGTGCAGGCGCGAGGAAGAATTCTCCTCGAGCGTCGATTCCTCCGGACGAGTCCCCTGTGTCCTCCTTGGACGGGCGCACGTCTCCTCCTTGGTCTCCTGCTCCCGACGATCTCCTTCAGGCGGTGCCTCCCTCTGTAGAACTGGGAGGGGAGGGGGGGGGGTCCGCCATTAACGGCGAGCGGCCGTAAACTGTTCTTCGTCCATCTCCATGCCCTTCCCTCCTGCACATCCGGGAGGGTGAGGGAGAGTGAGTGGTGGCGATCTGCGCATGCGCACAGCAGCAGTAGTGACCCCATATAGTTGGGCCAGTTGGTAGCCCTGGCAGCGTATGACCTCACGGTCACATTCCTTCGGCCGGTCAGGTGTGCTGGGCTGACTGCAAGCCTCCATCTCGGCCGGACTTAAGACAAGGAGTCGAATACACAGAGGAAATAGAAATGGCAGAAATTATGAACAAGCATTTTCAATCAGTGTTTACAAGGGAGAACATACAACATGAAGAGATCAAATGGAAAGAGAAAGTCCCCCCTATGAAAGAAATAGAAGTAGAAAGGTTTTGAGCCCGAAATCGCGATCTAGCTAATGTGACTACATACAGCCAAGTCATAAATTTCCTTTCTAAGGAACACAAATCTATAATAAGGTATATGAAAAATAGCTTTAAGGAAATAATGAATGTAAAACTAGCCATCACTTTTTATTTTATATGTATATATATATATATATATATATATATATATATAATATATATATATATATATGAGAGAGATAGAGAGAGAAAGAGAGAGAGAGAGAGAGAGAGACTTCTAGGCTTTTTTCTGGCTACTGCCTGATAATTTCATTCGGCCGAGCATCTTCCTTTTGGCAGACAGAGAGACAGAAGCGACCTCTATCAAAATTCGACCGTTGTTAACAATCTACCTTTTTTTCCCCCTCCACCAGACGATTTTATTCAGCTGGGAGGAAGCTCTTAGGACGATAGAGATGATTTTCTTCTATTTATAGATTTTGCTCTTGTTTAATGGTAAACTGTCTTATTCAGCTGAGGGAAACAATTAATTTGAGACCCTGGATTACCATTACTTTCTGTATATTTTTTTGTAAACTTTCTGTATAATTTCTTATATACTTTCTGTATACTTTCTTATATGCTTTCTGTATACTTTCTTATATACTTTCTGTATACTTTCTTATACACTTTCTATATACTCTCTTACATACTTTCTATATTCCCTTTATATCTTTGGCCGTATTTTCATATCTTTTCATTTTGCTTTTCAGATACTTGCCTAGAATTTTACTTCCTACACTGAGGAATATCCTTTGGAGCTCGCGGTTTCCATCCGCGATCTCTCAGCTCGACGATGTCTAGCAGAAGGTATCTCATTCGTGGGCTCGTCAACTTTCTTTCCGTGATGTCACTGATGAGGGAGTAGATGTCGTTGACTGCCTATGTCCCAATGGGCGACGTCTTCACTGACTGGTCCAATTTTTGGCCAGCGGTTTGGAGAAGAGCGCACGCTGCTTCAAAAGAAGCCTCGTCCCTTTTTTCTAGAAGAGATTTTATGCAAAGTGCTACTCTTCGGGACTCGAAAATTCCTTCCAGGCATAAGTTCGCGATGTATGTGCACAATGCTACATATCGCTCCCTCTTTTTGATGGAGTCTAACTCCTCTTTCGCGTTTTGATTCCCCGAACTGGGGTTTGAATTCCCTGAGACCTCAAACAGGCTTTTACACAGTATTCCAATACGGGTCCTGAATGCCTGTGCACTTTCCTTAAATAATTTGTTTAATAGGAATGAGCAGAGTTGCGTGTAAGTCCTTGAGTAGAACTGTTGGCCCATTGCAAACTCTGTCACTAGCTCCGCGGCTTGTTCTACTACAGCCAGGTTATCTGCGAGGTACCCGTGGATTTGTTCAGACACTCTTTCAAAGTTTTTGGGAGCCAACTTGTTCAAAAGGGATTTTACTGGGCCTAATCCAGTGACTTGTGTTTGGAAGTGCTTTGGGCGTTCCTTAGAGTTGGGTGAGCTCGACTGTTGAGTGCTTTGTCTCTGAAACCAGTTTGCTGGTGTGGGAATGACGCGGGGGGCAGTCGCGGAGACTCGTCTCGCGCGAGGTGCCTCAGGGATCAGAGAAGCACCGGCAGGTTCGACTCTCCTGTCGTCTTCCGGTCTTCCGCTGCCTGGTACTCGTTTTGTTAATTTTAAATAATTTTCATTACTTTCTATTATATTTTCTTTTTTCTTTTGTGATAAAAGAATTTCTTTATATGATTTTATTCTTTTTTCGTTATTTTCCTCTTCATCTTTTATCTTGAATTCACTTTTCATTTTCTTTTCATCACTTTCTTTATTTTCAATAATGAATTCACTTTCCTTTTCATGGCCCTGTATTTGAACATCCATATGAAAAGGTCGCGACCCTTCTGGCATATATTTTCCATTGTTTGTATTACTTTCCTCAATACATTTCTTCCCTTCATTTCCATTATTTTTTCTTATAAACTCCTTTTCTTCTTCAGGGTCATTGGCTTCATCTTCCTGAGATCCCAACCGCGTCTGTGATGGTCCGGAATCGGACAGGAACTTTCCCAAGTCCTGGGGTAAAGGCTCTGCGTATGTTGTAACGCTGAAGAGCATATATTCCACGACCCGTAGACCTGTCACTCCCGCAGAGTTCCTGAAGAGAACGGTTCTCTTGAGGAACCGCCCGTCCTCGGAGACCTACTCGCTAAGGAGACGAGTGGCACACGCGCCTTCTGTGGAGCAAGAGTCGATCGTCGACATGATGCTCCCCAAAATTACCTCCAAAGTCTCCAAAACCTTGACGCAATAACTAAATAAGCCCGGCCAAGAAGATTAACGTTTAAAATCCTGGCGTCATGTGTGTATATAAACACACACACACACACACACACACACACACACACACACACACACACACACACACACACGCGCGCGCGCACACACACACACACACTATATATATATATATATACATATATATATATATATATATGAATATATATATACAATATATATATGTATATATATGCATACATATATGTATATATATGCATATATATATGTGTATATATACATATATATACACACACACGAACAACAAGAACAACAACGACAGGGACGGATTTAAATGCCTCTCGAAAGCAGCAAGTGTCCTAATAATTAAATCGTTAGCCAAAGGGAAAACATGACGCTCATACCTTGGCGGGTTCCCTCTCACTACAAATATAAGAATTGTGATCCGTCTGTAATGCTGTAGTCCTCTGAAGAAGACCAAGTTGGTCGCAACGTTAGGGCAATAAACTCTATTCCTAACACATCTTCGTTTGCCCTTCCCCACCCACATTCTCTCTCATTTGTCTGAAATAATCTTATATATATATATATATATATATATATATACGTGTATATATACATAAATATATACATATACTATATATATATACACACACACACATATATATATATATATATATATATATACACACATATATATACATATATATATATATGTATATATATACATGTATTGTGACATCATGACAGGTTTATGGATGGTAAGAATGGAGAGACATGATTGAGAACAAGAGACTTTCTTCCTGACCGGTTTCACCTCAAAGGCGAAACCGGTCAGGAATAAAGTCTCTTGTTCTGAATCGTGACTTTCCATTCTTACCATTCATATATATATATATATATATATATATATATATATATATATATATATATATATATATGTTAGCCTGACCAACCAACAGCAGAAACTATTAAACTTGGGGCTTAATTGCCATTATATCCGTCGGCCTAACCCGGAAAGTAAACGTATAGAAATTGAAAATCTCATTGACCAGCTTTTAACCTTGGAACATGAGAACCGGGTCACCCTTTCTACAACCATTAGGCAGGAACTTGTTGGAGAAGCTGGCAGAACCCGAGGTAACTTCAGGAGTACACTCCTTACCCCAGATCTGAAGAAGGCTGCTAAAGAACTTCGGGAAAGGGAAGACATCATCATCCGTAAAGGAGATAAAGCAGCAGTGTACGTCATCATGGATAAGACTTCCTACCTAGAGAAGATGGACACGATCCTAGAGAACCCTGCAAAATTCCAGCGCCTACAAAAAGATCCCAGTGATGCTTTGAAGAAAAAGATCAACAACCTCATTCAACAAGCTAATAGAACTACAAAACACTTTAACAAGGCAGTAGGAGATTTTAGACCAGGATACAGCTACGGGACTGTTAAAACCCATAAGCCAGGTAACCCCCTTAGACCTATCATAGCCCAAATCACCACTCCTACCTACTATGTTGCCAAAAAGCTGAATGGTCTCTTAACTCCGTATGTCCCCACAGGCCGTTCAGTTTCTTCCGTGACAGAATTCATTGACCTTCTGCGGACTGCACCACCTTGTCAAGACATAGCTTCCCTGGACGTGGAATATCTTTTTACCAATGTCCCAGTAGAGGAGACCATCGACTTCATTTTAGACCGAGTCTACAGCAGCGACAAGCCTGTTATTGACATCCCCGAACACGTCTTAAAGTCTTTGCTGGAAACCTGTACTAGGGAAGCCCCATTCCTCTCTCACCGAGGAGAACTTTTCAGGCAGGTTGATGGTGTAGCTATTGGTTCCCCACTCGGGGTCCTCTTTGCCAATATGTACATGGTCTACGTTGAGGAGAAGACTTTTCACCATCGACCTCCTCCAGGAATTTATGCCAGGTATATAGACGACATTTTTATCACCACTAGTTCACAAGAAGACGTCACTAGCCTGATTTCTACCTTTCAGGATAACTCCTGCCTGGCTTTCACACACGAGCATAGTGTAGAAGGACATCTTCCCTTCCTCGACTTAGACATCAGCAAAGAGAGAAAGGGTTTCAACACCAAAGTCTACACCAAAGACACCAATATAGGCCGTTGCCTTAATGCTCGTGGTGAATGCCCTGCAGCCTACAAAAGATCAGTAGCTGCAGCATACGTCAACAGAGCTCTGACACACTGTAGTAGTTGGAGGGAGACGCATAGGGAACTCGACCGGATCAGAGAACTCCTTACCAATAACGGATTTCCCGACCAGATGATCGAAGGTGTTATCAAGAAGAAACTTGACCAGTATGCCACACCAGCCCAGGCCCCAAATCAGATCAACAATGAAATCACCATTTACCACCAGAATCACTTTCATAGCCATTATAAGGAAGAGTGTGATGCCATTAAAGGCATTATAAAAAGAGGAGCCTTCCCCACAGACGCAGACACAACAATCAACATAAGAATTTACTGTAAGCCAAACCTGACTAGGTCCCTAGTTATGAAAAACAACACAACACCAAAAATCCCGAAGGAAGCCTCTACCAATGTAGTCTATAAGTTTTCTTGCCAGGAGGGCCGCTGTGACGGCTCCTTTTCCTACATTGGTAGAACCTCCACCACACTAAGAAGACGCCTCCAATACCACCGTAACCAAGGCTCTATCTTCCAACACTTTGTTGACCACCACGACATGAAGCCACCACTTAACACTTTAATACACAATACAATTATACTCCACAACGAAACAAATTTCAAAAGACTGCAGATTGCTGAAGCTGTTGCGATTACTACTCAACGGCCCTCCATCAATGTACAGCAAGCTGCAGATTTCATCCTCCCTTCAGCCCGCCCCCAGGAACATCATGCCCAACTAAAACAACAAAATCAAGGTGCATCCGAACCCCAACTAGACCAATACCTTCACCAAAACCCTCAGCAGCTTCAAAATTCCCAGCCCACAGGACCCATAACCAGAAGTCGAGCGAGACTTTCCTCCACAAGCTCCGGAACAAGACTGGTGTCCTTGCCTACCTATCCTAGTTACCTCCCCCAGGGCCCCCTTCCGACTTCGCCCGCTTCTCCAAGTGACCTCCCCCAGAGACTCCTGTCGTCCTCGCCTTCCACTAGTGACCTCACCCAGAGATTTCACCTGACATCTCCACCTTCTAGTGACCTCACCCAGAAACTTCTAACCTCCAGTGACCTCTCCCAAAAATTGGGAAACCTCTCCCAATAACCTTACCATCCTGCTTCTTAAGGACTGACAGTCGGCCAGAGACCATTCACATTTCCCTTCATCTTCGACGATAGCAGACCTAGTTAGCCTTGATATTATAGTTCTTCTCACCCTGAAGAAGCCTCCGTGAGAGGCGAAAAGACTTAAGTTTTCGGTGATTGTGTCAACAGCTTTTGTACTGTTACCTTGTGTTATTATAACCATTGGCATTCAGCAGCGCCTTTTACTGCACCCTCTTCTCCATGATTTTGAAATCATGAATGATTATGTTCATACTTTGAACTGTGAAAACAAAAGATTATTCTTCAAACTGAAGAATTTGCACCTCAAGATAGCCAAAGCTATTAGCGCAGTTGATTTTAATCAAAATTGTCTACGTGAAAACCTGTGCCCTAGAAATATATATATATACATATATAAATACATATATACACATATACATATATATATACATATATATATATACATATATATATACATATATATACATATATATATACATTTGTATATACATATACATATATATACACATATATATATACATATATATGGGTACTTATATATATACATATGTATATACATATACATATATATACATATACATGTATATATATATATATATATTATATACATATATATATAAACATGTATATATATATATATACATACATATATATGTATATATATATATACGTATATATATATATATATATATATATATAAACATGTATATATACATATATATATATGTATATATATATATATATATACGTATATACATATACATATATATATATATAGAGAGAGAGAGAGCAACTTCTAGGCTTTTTTCTGGCTACTGCCTGATAATTTCATTCTGCCGAGAATATTCCTTTTGGTAGACAGAGAGACAGAAGCGACCTCTATCAGAATTCGGCCGTTTTTAACAATATACTTTGTTTTGGCCTTCACCAGACGATTTTATTTAGCTGGGAGGAAGCTCTTAGAACGATAGAGATGATTTTGCTCTATTTAGAGATTTTGCTCTTATATAATGCTAAATTGTCTTATTCAGCTGAGGGAAACAATTAATTTGAGACTCTGGATTACTATTACTTTCTGTATACTTTCTTCTCAACTTTCTGTATACTTTCTTATATAC
Organism: Oratosquilla oratoria; assembly: GCF_046742065.1. Lineage (NCBI taxonomy): Eukaryota > Metazoa > Arthropoda > Malacostraca > Stomatopoda > Squillidae > Oratosquilla > Oratosquilla oratoria. The sequence goes on from NC_134799.1 coordinate 167,257, forward strand.
TTTTTGTATACTTTCTTGTCAACTTTCTGTATACTTTCTTATATACTTTCTGTATACTTTCTTATACACTTTCTATTTACTTTCTTCCATACTTTCTATATTCCCTTTATATCATTGGCCGTATTTTCACATCTTTTCATTTTGCTTTTTCAGATACTTTCCTGGAATCTTACTTCCGACACTGAGGAATATCCTTTGGAACTCATGGTTTCCATCCGCGATTTCTCAGCTCAACGATGTCTAGAAGAAGGTATCTCATTCGTGGGCTCGTCAACTTTCTCTCCGTGATCTCATTGATGACAGAGTAAATGGTGTTGACGGCCTTAGTCCCAATGGGCGACGTCTTCACCGACTGGTCCAACTTTTGGCCAGCGGTTTGTAGAAGAGCGCACACTGCTTCAAGAGAAGCCTCATCCCTTTTTTCTAGAAGATATTTTACGCAAAGGGCAACTCTTCGGGACTCATATATTCCTTCCAGGCAGAGATTCGCGATGTATGTGCATAATGCAACATATCGCTTCTTCTTTCTGATATAGTCTAATTCCTCTTCCACGTTCTGATTCCCCGAACTGGAATTGGGAATGCTAGAGACTTCAAACATCTGTTTACACAGTGTTCCTAGGCGTGTCCTATATGCCTGCGCACTTTCCTTAGACAAATTTTTCAAAAGTAATAAGCAGAGCTGCGTGTAAGTCCTTGAGGAGAATTGTTGACTTATTGCAAACTCTGTCACCAATTCCGCGACTTGTTCCACTATTGCCGGGTTCTTTACGAGGTACACGCGAATCTGGTCAGAAACTCTTCCAAAATTTTTGGGAGATAATTTGTTCAAAAGGGATTTTATGGGGCCCAATCCAGTAACTTGTGTCTCGAAGTGCTTCGGGCGTTCCTTGGAGATAGGGGAGCTCGATTCTTCAGTATTCCGTCTCTAATACCAGTTCGGTGGAGTGGGAATGACGCGGAGGGCAGTCGCGGAGACCTCGTTTTTCTCCCGCGTTTCCGGTCTTCTGCTGCCTGTTACTGTTTCTGTTACTTGCAAATTATTCTCATTTTTAATCACATTTTCCTCTTTTCTTCCTGATAAAAGAATTTCCTTATATGATTTTATTCTATTTTCATTACTTTTATCTTTCTCTTCTTCTTTATTCCTTTCTATTTCACATGTCCTTTTCACTTCATTACAATGACTCAAATTTTTCCTTTCTTTTTCAGATGCATTTGGCCTTGGGGGCACATATTTTTCCTTATTAATCTTATTTTCATTATCAAATGCTTTCATATTCTTTCTTTTATTTTCAATAATACATTCATTTTCTTTTTCAGGACCCCGTTCTTGAACATCCAAAGTAAAAGGTCGCGACCCTGGAGGCATACAATCATCATTTTTTCTATAATTTTCAATAATACATCTTTTCAGATCATTTTCATTATTTTTTGTCACACATACCTTCCCCTTTTCAGGGTCCTTGGATTGAACTTCTTCAATGATCCCGAGTCAAAAAGAAATTCTGCCAAATCCCTAGGCAGGGGTTCCGCGTACTCTGTTACGCTAAACAGCTTGTACTGTAGAACTCGAAGACCATATTCTCTTCGAAGTCCCTGAAGACTACGGTCCTCTTGAGGAACCGCCCGTCCTCTGACGCCTACTCGTTAATGACCCGAGTGGCGGACGCGCCCTCAGAAAAGTCGGTCGTCGACATGAAGCTTCCTAAAAGTACTTCCAAGGAGATCGTAAAAAGGAACGAAATGACGACCAAAGTCACAAAGAAGATTAAGGTTTGAAGCCCTGGTGTCATATACGTACACACACACACACATGCACACACACACACACACATACACACTATATATATATATTATATATATATATATATATATATATATATACACACACACACAGTTGTAGCTAAAAGACGGAATTTATGTCGATTGCAAACTGCAACCCTCATGACTTGAATTAACTATCATTGATATCATGAATATTTTGAAAAGGCAATGGTCCTCGAATATAACATCAAGGTTATTGACCATAATTTTCGTCAAAAGACATTTTCCTTTTGGTCCAACATACCGCTGAGTAAGCTGTATAGGATAGGGACCTTTTCCGACGTCACTCCATTTCTGTCAAGGGTGATACTTAACTAGCACTCTCTTCTCTCTGCTCTGAAACTACTGAACAAGATTGCAGTTTAAATATATATATATATATATATATATATATATATATATGAATATATGTATACATACATGTATATATTTATATATATATATATATATATGTATACATACATATATGTATACATATATATATATATACATATATATATACATATATATATATATATATGCATACATATATATGCGTATATATATATATATATATATATATATATATATATATATATATGAATGTGTATGTATATACAGTATAAATGCAGGAGGTGCCAAAATAAGGGTGTGTAGGGGAGTGGAGTATGTAGGGGATGGAATGAGTGGGAGTGGTTTCTGTTAAAACTTGGTTCAGTGAAGGGTTCACTTCCATAGGTGAACAGACTATTTTGTGGTTATAACAAAATATATAAAGGCAGAACAAGGAGGGGTGAAATTTTGCGATCGGCAAGTTATTAAACGCATTTCAGAAGACATAGATAGGCTTATAAGAATACATACACACACACACACACACACACATGGATGGGCTTGCGTGTGTACACCAATTAGTATACAAATTCTAATGAGACTTT
>NC_134799.1:175000-187500 GCF_046742065.1 Oratosquilla oratoria
GTGTGTGTATATGTAGGTGTGTGTGTATGTGTGTGTGTGTGTGTATGTATATACATATATATATGTATATACACATATATATATGTATATATATATGTATATATATATATACATATACATATATATATATATATATATATGTGTGTGTGTGTGTGTGTGTGTGTGTGTGTGTGTGTGCATGTGTGTAGTTATATATACATATATGTAAGAGGCCGGTAGTTGTACGAATGGAAATGAGCCTGCCTGCTCACCTGCTGTTTTGATAACATTGAGGTGACGCTATGTCTATGTAAACACACCGACGGTGGTGACTGTTTTATAATCGATGATGTAATCAAAACTCTGTAAGCGCAGGTTAGCTTCGTTTGACTAATGCTGAGGTAAACGATTTTGCTAGTGGCATTGCAATGGCTTTCCGGATTGGTGCAAGGTGGAGAAGGAGAAAAAAAACTATTGGTGCATGAATTCAAAGTCACGCCCATAAGGAGTGACATTTATTTGAAAAGACATAGGAGATTGGATTAGAAAAATTAGTGACGTCAGACGAAGGTAGCTTAGCGTAGGATACGGGATCTCGTCAGACGATCTGGGGAGACGATCGAGAGACGATCTAGAGACGATCTACAGAGACGATCTAGGGAGACGATCGAGAGAGACGATGTAGAGACGAGAGAAAGAGATCCTGAGTGTAACAAGACGGTGAAATTACAGTGAAAGAAGAAAGAAAATTCACCACCCTTTTATTAACCCAAAGGACGAGAGAACTAGGCACGGGGCCTAGAAAATAGTGAGACTACAGGAAATACAAGGCATTGGGCCTACTGCTTAAGAGGAACTTGAATATTTAGTGAAACTCACGTAACGAAGGCAAGGGGCCTTGAGACGAGTGGTATTACAAGTCAAATATACGTGTAATGGTCGACGACCGACAGCGGTGGTGACAGTGGTGACAAGGGGGTGGTGAAAGTGGTGAACAGCGGTGCGATGAACTGAGTGTTAAACACCTCCGAAGAGAAGTGGCGCTAGATAAACTGGTGAACGAAGAACTGGTACAAGAAGTCTACGGGAACAAGACAACCAAAATCAAGAGTGTATTAGTTCCAAGGACGACTACGAGAGAAATCTACAACTTCAAATAACTGCTACGATGGGAACAAGCATTCTTCAAGATTCTTCAAGGTGATCATCATCTACAAGGCGGTCTTCAAGGCAGAGTGTGTGATGGAGGAGGAACAACGTCGTTGACGAATGACAAGACCGTAGAAGGACGTCAAAACAGACATTGACATCACGAAGCGACATCGCAAGCAGCCAGGCTAAAGCAAGGTATTAGTAATAAGTATGAGTACCTCTCAGAATTCTAACGTGTTGAGACACGAAATTCACACATCAAATACAAATATTCCAAAATTTACCGGAGAATCTAATAGCTATGGGGTTAAAAAATTCCTCAACCTCATAGACACTCTTATAGTAAGTAAAAACATTACCAATGATATCCGTAAGATTGAGATTCTTAAGGAGAATATAGATCCAGAGCATGGAAGGGCGAGGTTTGTCATTAACTTCCAGCAAATGGAAGAAATTAATCAATATGATAATTACAAGAAGGCCTTTCTCAAACATTTCATGTCCAAATGTGATCAGGATCCTATTAGGTCATTGGTAAAAATGATTAAGGAAGTTAGGACAAGTGAAACTGACACAGAGTACTTAGCTAGATTAGATAGATAGTCAAAAGACATGAATTCTATCTTGAAAGATTCAGACTGGATAGAAAGATCTAGTGAGAAGATGAAAATTTCACAGGTAATCAAATTGATTACATTTAGCTTATTGGCAAAGAATTCTGATGACTTAACAGCAGAAAGGCTGTACAAGGATCTAAAATAAAATATAAGTTTAGGAGAAGTAGATTATCTTCTTCAAGGATACAGTGAGACCAGAACAATAAACCCATATGTAATGCCTATAAATCAACAAAGCCAATATAGGAACTCTAGAGAGTTTAAGAAAACAGAAGTAGGACATAGGCGGCATGCTAGAAGTCCATCTAGGTCTAGGGATACCAGAATCCTATGTTTTAATTGTAATGCATGGGGACACAAAGCACAAGAATGTTTTTATGGGATTATTTGCAGAAATTGCAAATACGAAGGTTACAATGAGTATCAATGTAGGAACCCTCCATTCTGTATTTATCATAATAAAATCGGACACAGAACTCATGAGTGCCGGAATTTTCGGGTACCCCCAGGGCTAAGAGGAAAACCCCAGACACAGAATAAACAATTTCAGACCTCCCCATATATATACCGATAGGCGGTATTGTGTTAAATATGGGAATGCAAGGGAGATGAAAGAAACTGACAAACTGATAATTACTGTTGGTAAAACTTCTGTAGGACCTCTCATTGCAGGTAAAGTGTTCAATAAGCCTATTCAAATTTTTATTGATACAGGGTCTGTAGTTAATGTAATTACTAGTAAAGTTTTAAACCAGTTGAACCCAGGAGTGAAAATGTTGGAACCAATCCGTTACACATTGCAAGGTGTAACTGGAAATCAGTTAAAAACATTAGGTAAGATTGAGCTAGAAGTTGCCTTATATACAAATGAACAATTGTACATCCCAGTGATAGTGGTAGAAGAGTGTTTTTCCAGGAGATTTATTGATAGGATTTGCAACTATGAGAAAAGAAAACATGGTAATTTGTCCTGCTGACTTAGGAATTTTAGTGAAGTCACAGTTAATCCCATTCTTAAATCAACCAGACTTAAGACCAGTGACAGGAATCAATGAATCCTTAGATAACATTTCTATCTTAGATAGCGTGACCGAGCGGTTCAACCCTACAGAAAGTAAAACAATTTGTGAACCCAACTCAGAAGTTCAGGAAATCCCAGAGATTACTAAATTATCAACCACAGATGCCTTGAGAATTGCAGATTGCGGATTAACAAGGTCGACATTGTTACATCCCATGTCAATTAATAAGGTTGAAGTGTGTTTGAAAGGAATCAATGTAGACTCTGAAGTAATTACAGTCCCAGAATCAGTTAAACTTAAAGGATTGAAGTGGGACTCAGGGATTTATAAGACAAATAAGAACAGAGTAGAAGTATTAGTAATTAATACTATGAATAAAGAGATAGTTTTAAAGAAAGGTACACAAATAGGATGTATTCAGGTGTGTACTAAACCTATTAAGATTTTAAATGAGAATAGTGAGGAGATAGAATTACCAACTTCATCAATTTGTTCAGTTCAAGAAGGCATAGACTTAAGAAATAGATATAAAGAATTATTACAATCAACTAATTGCCCTGAGTTGGATGAAGCTTTATTTGCTTTGCTTATGAAACATAAAAAAACAATTGCTTTGCCGGGGGACGCCTTAGGCAAAACAACTGTTTTAAAACATCACATTAAGTTAAAACCAGGAACACAACCTATCTACATACCAGCTTACAGAGTTCCTCACTCTAAATTAGCTGTAGTAGATAAACTCATCACTGAAATGTTATCACAGGATATTATTGAACATAGTAAAAGTGAGTGGAATTTTCCGTTGATCTTAGTACCAAAGTCTGATGGGACTATGCGACCAGTTATTGATTACAGGGAAGTGAATAAGCACACCATTCGTGACAGGTTACCATTACCCATTATCGGTGACATTTTGAGAAGTTTGGGAACTGAGAATAGATATTTTAGTACTATAAATATCAAATCAGTTTTTTGGCAAATAGAATTGCATGAAGATTCAAGAGAGTTTACAGCATTTTCTACTACCACAGGACATTATGAGTTCAAGAGAATGCCATTTGGGTTATGTAATAGTCCATTGACTTACATGAGATTAATGAATACTATTCTAGATGGATTGTTAGGAAACACTGCCAGTGTATTTCTAGATGACATTTTAATAGTTTCTCAGACTGCAGTGGAGCACTTTAAGAAATTAGATTTGATATTCTCAAGACTAGGAGAAGCTGGGTTAAAAGTAAAACTTGAAAAATGTAAGTTCTTGCAAGACAGTGTCATTTACTTAGGACATAAGATAGACAGACACGGACTTAGTACAGTAAATTCAAAGGTTGACGCTGTCAAGAATTTTCCAGTTCCGACCAATGTAGACAAGGTTAGGAGCTTTTTGGGATTAACAGGATATTATAGAAAATTCATTCAAAGTTATGCTGACATTGCTAATCCACTAAGTTCATTGTTAAGAAAGGACTCAAAGTTCATGTGGGGACCTGCGCAACAGCAAGCTTTTGACAAGTTGAAAGAGAAACTCACGAGTTCACCTATTTTAATTTTTCCCGACTATGAAAAAGAATTCATTCTTTGTACTGATGCGTCTGACATAGGGTTAGGAGGCATACTAATGCAAGAGAGAAATGGAACTTTGAAACCCATAGCTTACACATCCAGACTTTGTAATAGTGCGGAGAGAAACTATTCTATAACTGAAAGAGAAACTTTAGCAGTAATTTATTCTTTAGAAAGTTTTAGGGATATGATACTAGGGTATCCCATCAGAGTCTGGACTGATCACACAGCTATTCAGAACTTATTTAAGCATAAGAATCTTAGAGGCAGACTTGCTAGATGGTTTGCGATACTCCAGTGCTATGAAGTTCAATTTGAATATATTCCGGGTAGAAGGAATGTAGCAGATCCACTTTCTAGAAACATTAGTCAACCAATGACTGGGACTGGGTTGATTAATTTTGTTTGTAGTATAGAAGAATTAGTAACTTTAGATGAAGAAATGCTAATAAGAGAACAGAGAGATGATGAGACATGTGATTCAATAATCAAGCATTTGATGAACCCAAGAGGAGATCCTCCAAAGCTACCAAAGGGGTATAAGGTAGAGGAATTTCATTTGATTAATGGAATTTTGTATAGGAAAACATTTGTAAATGGGAAAGATATTTCTAGAGGTCAAGTAAATCAGTTGGTTATACCACAAACTCTGGTAAATGAGATATTGAAGTTACTTCATGATAGTGATTGTAGTTCACATCCTGGAAAGGATAAAACTTATAGACAAGCACAACTTAAATACTTTTGGCCAGGAATGAAGAAAACTATATATGATTATATAGAGAAGTGTGTAAAATGTGTAAAGGTGAAGGGAAATACACCAAAACCTGCTCCTATACTCACCTTTCCCATTCCACAGAAACCTTGGGAAAGAGTTCACATGGATACCTTAGAATTACCATTGTCCGAGAACGGCTTTAAATACCTATTTGTTGCTATTGATTATTTTTCAAGATTTTGTATATTGCAACCCATAATCAATAAGAAAGCTGAAACTATTGCTTCCGTAATCTATGACCAGATAATCTGTAACTTTACTACACCTAACATCCTAGTTTCAGATAATGGGACTGAATTTAATAACAAAATCTTGGAAAATCTATGTAGTGTATTCCACATCAAGAAAGTCAATATACTCGTTAACCATCCCCAAAGTAATGGAGTAGTAGAAATGTTAAACAAAAAGATAATTATATGTCTTAGAACCCTAATAAGTCCTCATAGTGTAACTTGGGATACTTGGATTCCTTGTGTTAAGTGTACCCTGAACAATCAAATTAATGTAGCAACTGGTGATACACCTCATTTTATAATTTTTGGGGAGAACAAAACTCTGCCATATGAAATGTTGACTGCAGAGCAAAAACCCATATATAATATGGATGATTAATTATATATCTAATAGGATAAATACTCTTCAAAGTATTCACCAAAGAGTTAGGAAACATATGCAGGTGTATTCACAAGAGATGAAGGAACAACAACACAAAATAGCTCATAAACTAGAACTGAAAATTGGAGAATTAGTAATGGTCAAACTAACCTCACCCAATAATAAACTTTCACCAAGGTACACTGGTCCATATAGGGTAATTGATTCTGCAGGTGGAAACAAGTTTAAACTTAAACATTTAGAATCAAGAGAAGAATTGATAGGACATTTAGACGACATAAGGAAAATTAGCTTGCAGATCTATGAAGATGATTATAGTAATACTTTGTGCATAAATATTAATAACCCTGGAGAATATGGAGAATATTATAATGATATTTTTCAAGAGTTGAACATTAATCTTGATGTATTTTACAGATAGTATTGACCATTTGTATTGTATTTGGGATGGGAGACCTAAACAACTGGAACTTGGTGTCAAGCAGATACATGGAAACCTAAAACCTAGGATCTGCTGTGGTCAGACTTGGAATCTTAAGGACTTAAGGACCTCTCATCTGAGTACACACATGAGTATTGTGACCATTTTAAAGTAATAAGACTGTCTTTGAAAATGAAGTGTGTTGAAAAAAAAAATGAATATTGAACAAGAAGAGACACTCAACCTCTAGATTAGTGTGTTTGGTAAATTAATTGCTATTATCTTTGAAAATATGATAAACAATTAGAATTTTAAAATTAGTGCTCACAGTGAATTTTCTAATCAATTACATCCTTTCTGTAGACAATCTAAGAGAAAGCATGATCTCTTTTGTGTTCCGAGAAGCTTCGCATGAATTCTCTGGTTAGGAATATGTCTGTTATGAACAATTGTCATTACCAACGAATTTTGGTAGACCAGATCCCTCATTGTAACATACAAGGATCTCATTACCTGTTTTTCCCTAACAAGACCAAGGTATCAATAAATTGTCCCGGGTTGAGTCCTAAATTGGATTTGGTTGAAGGTCTTGTCTCTATTCAAGATAACTGCGAATTGCATGCAGACACTATTTCCACCATTTCTAATACCCTTAATACAATGCATATAACCGATGACACCTACATTTCAACCTTCAACTTCACATTGCCTGAAAACTCTCCTCCCTTGAAAATTAAGAGAAGACCATTGTCAAGATCTCCCTCAAATGATTTACATATACTACCAATCCTTATCATACCCTTACTTTCAGTGTTAGTGGCAGCACTGATTGCCTTTGTTGTATTCCGGAGATTAGCTATGTCAAAGCAAATCAACCATGTAACCGCTTAATTCAATACCTTATATATATTGACATGCATGTTATTCACATTTATAAGTATTATGTTTATGTATTATTCCCAATTTATTGCATGAATGATGTATTTTGGAGGGTAGCTTAACAATTACGCAAGGGTAGATTAGCTTATTCTAGAAATATATTAGCGAGCCTGTAAGAGGGAAATAAGAAATTGGTCGGGACGACCAAGGGTAGCTGCCGAGCCCTGTAAGAGGCCGGTAGTTGTACGAATGGAAATGAGCCTGCCTGCTCGCCTGCTGTTTTGATAACATTGAGGTGACGCTATGTCTATGTAAACACACCGACGGTGGTGACTGTTTTATAATCGATGATGTAATCAAAACTCTGTAAGCGCAGGTTAGCTTCGTTTGACTAATGCTGAGGTAAACGATTTTGCTAGTGGCATTGCAATGGCTTTCCGGATTGGTGCAAGGTGGAGAAGGAGAAAAAAACTATTGGTGCATGAATTCAAAGTCACGCCCATAAGGAGTGACATTTATTTGAAAAGACATAGGAGATTGGATTAGAAAAATTAGTGACGTCAGACGAAGGTAGCTTAGCGTAGGATACGGGATCTCGTCAGACGATCTGGGGAGACGATCGAGAGACGATCTAGAGACGATCTACAGAGACGATCTAGGGAGACGATCGAGAGAGACGATGTAGAGACGAGAGAAAGAGATCCTGAGTGTAACAAGACGGTGAAATTACAGTGAAAGAAGAAAGAAAATTCACCACCCTTTTATTAACCCAAAGGACGAGAGAACTAGGCACGGGGCCTAGAAAATAGTGAGACTACAGGAAATACAAGGCATTGGGCCTACTGCTTAAGAGGAACTTGAATATTTAGTGAAACTCACGTAACGAAGGCAAGGGGCCTTGAGACGAGTGGTATTACAAGTCAAATATACGTGTAATGGTCGACGACCGACAGCGGTGGTGACAGTGGTGACAAGGGGGTGGTGAAATATATATATATACATATATATGTATATATATATATGAACATGTGTAAGTGTAGGCATTTATGCACACATACACACACACACACACACTCACACACATACATATACACATACACTCATTATTGGGCTCACTTCGTAAATTCGAGCGCTCGCGCGCGCGCGTGTGTGTGTGTGTATGTGTGTGTGTCAATGTGTGTGTGCGTGTTTGGTGTGTGTGTGTGCATGTGTATGTGTGTGGTTATATGCGTGTGCGCGCGTTTGTGTGTGTGTGTGTGTGTGTGTGTTTAATCGTGTGTTTTTTATTTGTTTTTGTTTGTTATTTTGTTTTATTTGTTCATGAGTGTATTGGAGCTTCCTTTTATATAATTGCGCTCACATGGGCACAAGTTTTCTGGAGATAAATTTACGAATTTAAAATTGTTCCCGAAAGCTAATTGCAGATTAATTACAGCAAAACTTTAAGATAAATTTATGAATTTAAAGTTAGTCCCGAAAGCTAATTGTAGATTAATTACGGCAAAATTTTAAGAAAAAAATATGAATTAAAAGTTGTTTCCGAAAATCCTTTTTCTTCTCTGTTTCTTTACAGATGGCTGAAAACCTTGAAGATAATTTAGTCAGAATGTTATTTCTCACACATAAGAAAAAAAAATGAAATCTTTGTAGATTGTCTTTAATTCTTCTTGAAGATTTGAGTTCGAGGTATAACAAAGGTGTGCTTGACACACTGTCTGGGCTCACTTCTTTGTTTTTTCAATCATTTATTTCTTTTCTTAGACAATTATTTATGGACCATAATTCAGGGGATGGCTTCCGCTTTAATTCTGTTTTTTTTTTCAGTCTATATGTCTTGCTTTGTCTGTCTGTCTGTCTATCTGTCTATCTGTCAGTCTCTCTCTCTCTCTCTCCCTCTCTCTCTCTCTTTCTCTCTCTCTCTCTCTGTCTCTCTATCTGTCTCTGTCTGTCTCTCTCTCTCTCTCTCTCTCTGTCTCTCTCTCTCTATCTGTCTGTCTCTCTCTCTCTCTGTCTGTCTGTCTCTTTCTCTCTCTCTGTCTGTCTGTCTATCTCTCTCTGTCTCTCTGTCTCTCTCTCTCTCTCCCTCCTCTCTCTCTATTTCTATCTACCTACCTACCTCTCTATATGTATCTGCCTATCTATCTGTCTGTCCATTTATTTTTTTTCTATCCTTATCTACGTTCCACTTTTTTTTTGTCTCTCTCTCTTGAACACACACATACACTGGGGCACGTTCCTCACCTTGTAATAACTCGCAAATACGCTGCAGTGATGTTTTCACATGTGCCTCATGGGCTTGGACATGCATGAAAGTATTAGCTACCGGACACATTGACGGTAGTCAGACTCAAACAACTCGCGAAGGAAGGTGACAAAAACGGACATAAAACATTATTGTAAACCTCCTACTAGCATCACAAATACATATACATATATATATATATATATATATATATATATATATATATGTGTGTGTGTGTGTGTGTGTGTGTGTGTGTGTGTGTGTATGTGTAATAAAATCATTTGGAAAATAAATTCATTTTATTTTCCAAGTGGTTTTATTACATATTTTGTGAATTACGTGTTTTTGTGATTTATTCGCATATATATATATAAATATATATATATATATATATATATATATATATATATATATACATGTGTATACCAAGGCTTTTTCCCCCTTTCACGATGGGTAGCCAAAAAGAAAAAAGCATAGAAACCCCTCCCACCCATTCCATTTCCTACTTATTACACTCCCCTCCACCCACCTCCCTCCCTCTTATCTTGGCACCTCCTGGATGACGGGTCATCCCCGCATTCTGTCTGCTGCCCTGGGGCAGAAGCAGTGTCGCAAGACACAGCACATGCACAGCAAGGCAGCTTCATAAATTCGGTGACCCCCCACCCATTTCCGTCCCCTCATGCAGAAAAGGAGAAGACGGGGAGAAATCCCTTCGGGCTGCGTCAAATTTGTTCTCATACATACTTCCTCACCACCCATCCCCCACCAACTCCCCCTCATGCATCACAGCATCATCTATATACAACCCTTCTCCATTCACCCCTGTCTTCTGTCCTCTCCCGTCCTTCCTCAACAGATATTCCTCTCTTTTGTAATGCCCCTTTCACCCCATCCATCCATCTCATCCTAGGACGCCCCCTCATATTCACTCCTTCTACCTCTGCCTTCCACACTTCTTTTACTAATCTTTCTTCACTCATTCTTTCCATGTGTCCAAACCATCCTAATACTCTTTCATCAACCCTAGCTCCCAGCTCCCTTTCCACCCCTGTTCTCCTCCTCACCTCCTCTTTTCTCACTATATCTAGCCTAGTAACCCCTATCATACTTCTCAGACATTTCATCTCAAACACATTCAAACTCCTTCTCTCTTCCTCTCTTATGTTCCATGTTTCTGCCCCGTACAATGCTGTTGGCACAATCACTCCTTCATGTAACCTCCTCTTAGCATCCATTCACAAATGTCTATTTCTCATTACACTTTTTAATCCACCAAGGCATTTACTCGCTTCTCTAAGTCTACATTCTACCTCCACCCTACTCCTCCCTTTCCTGCCACATTCGCCCCAAGTATCTAAAACTATCCAATTCTTCCAGTCTCTCACCCTTAATGCTCACTTCCAGCCTAGTGTCACTCTCTTCCCTTGTACATCTCTTCACCTTACGTTTGCCCACATTTATCTTCAGCTTCCTTCTTTCACACACCTCAAACTCTGTCACTAACTTCCTCAATCCCTCCTCTGATCCTGCTAGAAGCGCAGTGTCGTCAGTAAACAACAACTGGCTTATTTCCCACTTTTCTCCATTTTCTTTAACCATCTTCAATCCCTGACCCCTACCCTTGCATTCACCTCGCGCACCACCCCATCCATTTATAGATTGAACAGCTAGGGCGACATAACATATCCCTGACGAAGTCCCACTATTACCTCAAACCATTCTCTCTCTCCACTTCTAATCCTAACACAAGCTCTACTACTCTCGTAAAAACTCTTGACTGCTCTTAACAGCTTTCCTTCTATCCCATATATCTGCAGTACCTCCCACAATGCCTTCCTGTCTACCCTGTCGTAAGCCTTTTCCAGATCCATAAAAGCCCAAAAAACATCCTTACCTTTTCCTATAGCTTTCTCACATATCTGTCTTAGCACAAAAATCTGATCTACACAACCCCTACCTGTCCTAAAACCAAACTGTTCCTCACCAATTGCTCCCTCTGTCCCTCTCCTAATCCTCTCAATCAAGACCCTCCCATAATCCTTACACTCAACAAGCTGATCCCTCTGAAACTACTACACTCACACTTGTCCCCCTTTCCCTTGTAAAGCGGAACTATACAGGCACTCCTTCAGTCCTCCGGCCCTGTACCCTCTCTAACAAACATTAAATAACCTCACCATCCATCCAACCCAGGTGCCTTACCTGCTCTCATCATCTTAACAGCTGCTTTCACTTCATCTTTCCCTATTTCTCCTCCATTTTCCATTTTCCTCACTCATCACTCATTTTCTAGCGCTTCCCACTGCAACTACCTTTCCCTCCCTATCCTCCTTCACATTTTGCAACTCCCTAAAATACTCTGCCCACCTTCCTCTCACTACCTTCTCAAAGGATTACAAAGGATTACAAAGGCGGAGCATGCCGACAGGAGACCTTTTGGTCCATATCTAGGTCGGATGCGAAAAAAAAATCATATTAATAATAAAATAATAAATAAAAACTATGATAATGTAAATAACAAATAAAATACATAAATAAATGCATAGGTATAGTTAAATAATAAACAAACAGGTAAATAGTAAATAATAATAAATTGACATATAATAATAAATAAAAATCAGACAGACAAATGATAACAAAACAAAAACAAATAATATAAGATAAATTATAATCATTACAGCATCTTACTTAGGTATTCATCTAAATGATTTATCTCTTCCATTATCATCTCTCCATCTGCACTTTTTATATTTTCTTCTCTACTTGATTCGCCTCCTCTTCCTCTTCTAATTTCTTTCCAAAACATATTTGTATTACTTTCAAAATTTTCTCTCATACTCTTACCCCATTTCACATATGCTCTCCTCTTTGTTTCCTTCATCTTATGCTAACATCCCTTCTCTTTATTTTGTACTTCTCATACGATTCCCTCGTCCTAATTTGTAGCCAGTCTATGAATGCCTGTTTCTTTGCTTCTACCCCCTTCTTTGCTTCCTCATCCCACCACTCACTACCCTTCCTTCTATTTCCTCCCGCCCTTCTTATTCCACACACCATCTTTGCACACCTTATGACTTCTCCTTGAACCATCCCAATCCTCCTCCACTCCTAGTTCCTTCACTCCCTCCCACTCACCCTCACCTTCACCCTTACCCTTACCCTTACCCTTATCCTTACCCATACCCTTACCCTTACCCTTACTCTCACCCTCACCTTTACTCTCAGC
>NC_134799.1:190000-220000 GCF_046742065.1 Oratosquilla oratoria
TATTATATACATATATTATATACATATATTATATACATATTATTATTACATATATGTCTACATATATTATATACATATATTATAATACATATATTATATACATATTTATATACATATATTAATATACATATATTATATACATATATTAGTATACATTATATTATATACATATATTATATACCATAGATATATATATACATATATTATATACATAATATTAAATATACTTATATTATATACATATATTATATACAGTATATTATATACATAATATTATATACATATATTATATACATATATTATATACATATATTATATACAATATTAATATACATATATTATATACATATATTCCTTATATACATATTTTATATACATATAATATACATATATTATATACATATATTATATACATATATTATATACATATATTATATACTATATATTATATACATATATTATATACATATATTATATACATATATTATATACATATATTATATACATATATTATATACATATATTTATATACATATATTAATATACATATATTATTACATATAATTAAATATTATATACATATATTATATACATATATTATATACATATCTTATATACATATATTATATACATATATTATATACATATATTATATACATATATTATATACATATATTATATAACATACTAATATATACATATATGATATACATATATTTAATATACATATATTATATACATATATTATATACATATATTATATACATATATTATATCATATATTATATACATATATTAATATATACATATATTATATACATATATTACGATGACATATATTATATACATATATTATATACATATATTATATACATATATTATATAAACAGTTATATATTAGATACCATATATTTATATACATATATATATAAACATATATTATAATACATATATTATATATACATATATAATATACATATATATAGAGATACATATATTATATACATATATTATATACATATATTATAATACATATATTAATATACATATATTATAATACATACATATAATATATACATATATTATATGATAAGATTATGATATTACCCATATATTTATATACATATAATTATATACATATATTATATAACATATATTATATACATATATTATATACATATATTAATATATACATAATTATATACATAGTATTATATACATATAATTATATACATATAATATATATACAAATATTATATACATTTATTATATACATATATTATATACATATATTAATATACCATATATTATATACATATATTATATACATATATTATATACATATATTATATACATATATTATATACATATATTATATACATATAGATTTATATACATATATAATATACATATAATCTTATATACATATAATTATATTATACATATATTATATACATATATTATATACATATATTATACATACATATATTATATACATATATTATATACATATATTATTATACATATATGATATACATTTAATATTATATACATATATTATTTACATATATTATATACATATATTAATATACATATATTATAATACATATATTATATACATATATTATATCCATATATTATATACATATATTATATACATATATTATATACATATATTTTATATACATATATTATATACAATATTATAATATTACATATATTCTATATACATAATATTATATACATATATTATATACATATATTATATACATATATTATTACACTACTATATTATATACATATATTATATACATATATTATATACATATATTATCTACATATAAATTATATACATATATTAAAATACATATATTATATACATTATATTATATACTATATTATATCATATATTATATACATATATATTATATACATATATTATATACTATTATTATATACATATATTCTATATAAGCATATCTTATAGTACCATATATTATATACAGTATCATATATACATATATTATATACATATATTATATACATATATTATATACATATATTATATACATATATTATTACCTATATTATATACATATATTATATACATTTATTATATACATACATTATATACATATATTTATATACCATATATTATCTAATACATATATTATTATACATACATATTATATACATATATTATATACATATATTATATACATAATTATTACATATATTACCTATATTACTCTAATGATATAACATATATATTATATACCATAATATTATATACATATATATATACATATATTATATTACATATATTTATATACATATATTATTACATATATTATATACATATATTATATAAATATACTTTACTATACATATATTATATACACATATAATATACATATATTATATAACATATATTATATAACATATATTATATACATATATTATATACATATATTATATACATATATTCATATAACATATATTATATACATATATTATATACAGCCTATATTATCTACAATATAATAGATACATATATTATATACATAATATTATATACATATAGTTATATACATATATATATACATATATTATATACACATATTATATACACATATTATATACAACATATTATTACCACATATTATATACACATATATATTCAACACATATATCTATACATCTATAAGATCTATACATATGATATATACATATATATATACATATATATAAAATCCATATAATACATATATACATATATAATCTTACATTATACATACAGATAAAAATACATATACATACCATATACAAACATATACATACATATACATAACATATACATACACATATACACACATATAAACACATACATACACACATACATACACATACACACACATACATACACATACACACACATACACACATATACACACACATATACACACATATACACACACGCATACACACACACACACACACACACACACACCCACACACACCCCCCAACACACATACACCACATACACACACATACACAACACATACACCACACATACACAACACATACACATACATACACATACATACATACACATACACACACATACACACACAAACAGACACAAACATACACAAACATACACATACAGACACATACACATACATACACATACAGACACAGACATACACATACATACACATACATATACATACATATTACATACATATACATACATATGCATACACATACACACATATACATACATAATACATAACGATAATATATATATAATATATATATCTATCCCTATACATACCATAGGGGGGGGCTTGGATGGTCTTGAGGTCGGTCTTGTTGCCCTAGGAACATGACTGTTTGGACCTGAAATTGGTCTCGTACCCTGTGGACTCAAAATTTCTAAACGTTTAACTACCACTATATAGTCATAAATGTATACGTATACATGCATGTATATTATATATATATGTATATATATATATATATATATATATATATATAAATGTATATATATTTATATATACATATATATAAAAAAGATATATATATTAGATATCAGGCACCTGTCAGAATGTCTCTCTCTCTCTCTCTCTCTATATATATATATATATATATATATATAAATCTATATATATATATAAATATATATATATATATATATATATATAAAATATATATATAAATATATATATATAAATATATATATGTTATATAGATATATATATATATATGTACATATATATAATATATATATATATATATATATACATATATATGTGTGTGTGTATAGATATATATATAAGATATATTATATTTGTTGGTATCCAGTAGGATATTTTCTTGTAGGCAGACGAGGTTAAAAGCTAATAAAGATTCATTTTTTATTATCTTGCGTATAGTCCCTATACGACGACAATTTGACTTATCTCCTAAGCAAACTTACAGAAAATGATAAGTCAAATATTCTCGTAATAGAGACTATACGCAAAGAAGATTAATAAAAAATGAATCTTCAATAGCTTTTAATCACCTCGTCTGCCTGCAAGAAAAAAATATATATATATATATGTATATATATGTATATATATATGTGTGTGTGTGTGTGTGTGTGTGTGTGTGTGTGTGTGTGTGTGTGTGTGTGTGTGTGTGTGTGTGTGTGTGTGTGTGTGTGTGTGTGTGTGTGTGTGTGTGTGTGTGTGTGTGTGTGTGTGTGTGTGTGTGTGTGTATTATTATTTGTTTTGCGCTAAGCAGTACCCGTCAATCTTTTGCATTATTTCGGTTGCCTATGCCTTGTCAGTGACAAACAAAATTAACAGTGATTCCAAGTTTTGTTTCTATATTTGCATTTTTCCAAATATAATAACACTGGAAAGATAAGTACCCTTTAAATCTATACCTACAGTAAAATCCCAAATGTCTTTACAATAGCTAATTTCTAATCAAATTTGAAGAAAGATGAAGGTTGATGTAGGTTATATATTCAAGTATACACCCGTATTGAATTTGCAGAGAACAAAAATAGCACTATAATATATACATTTTGTTTCAATATAGAAAATCACATCACAAAATGAATAACTCTTAACTGTTGATATATATTTGTCAAAGAATACTGCTATATTATTCATTAAAACAAATTAAATCATAACAAAAACGTTTTTTTATAATCAATAAATTAATAATATAATGTGTGAACACTATATACTTTTATATATCTTCATATTAAATTAACTTGAGTTATTGTGTTTATAGTATTGATTTACCCTCAAAGGGTGATAACTTTCACCATTTGTGTTTGATTTTTAGAGATGCACATTTGCCTGGGAAATTATCTTCTATGAAAATATCATCATACAAATTATGTGAGTTTATTCGTGAGAGCTGTTTATTGTAAGATAATCCATACATATATGTACCAATGGATATTTTGCATTTATTTTTCCAGAGCAGTGGTTGATATCTATATTCATTTTTGTAATTATCCAAATTATTCAGGAGAAAAGGGAATAAAGATATGAATGGAATATGACATGGGGGCATGCTATGGAGAAGGAAGGGATTGTATTGTGTCATTATGTACTTATTGAATACTGATTAATGGTTAGAGAAAAAGCAACAACAAATATAGAAATCACGATGGGGTATTCGTGATTTTTGGGGTCGGGATTGGGGGTTGGCCTCCAACCACGCTTCTTTCATATACTTTCCTCCAGAACGTTTTTTTTTTTTTTTCAGCCCCACTTAGATCAAAAGTAGACTAACCTTACTCTATTGTACTCATTTAGGAGGAAGGGAAATGTTTTAGTAGAAAAAGTAACATGGTATGAGGATATGTAATTAAAGTAGGAGTTTCGTTACGTAGAACCAATCACTTTGCGTAGTTGTTGAATACTTACTTCAAGTTACAAGGCAACTAGGTAGTCAGACGTGTTACATTAGAAGATTCGTGACTTTTCCAACTTGGAGCCTTGTGCATCAATACAATATTTCCTCGGGATTCCCATAATATAACGGGGAAAGAACAATATGGAAATGCGTAACGAAGTGTATTTTTTATAATTGAAAAAAAAAAAAAATTGTACTATTTGGTTTAAAATTTTCTGTACTTGTTAAATGTAGTTATGCTAGTTAAGTTAGCTTACCTATGAGAGTTATTAGTACTTATCTTTTTTCTAATGTAACATATTATCTAAACGTAATGGTGAAGAATGAAGCTGCATTTATATTTTTATGTTCAGTTTGTAGTCTATGAATGTTGACTAATTTAGAAAATTAAAATAATATTATTTTTAAATTAGTCTAGAAATGGTTTTCTTTTTTCAATATTTTTGTTATGGAGGTATATGATAGTGCAAAGGTGCTGTATATGGTTTAAAATATTTAGCTTCTATTCTGTTCTGCTCTATTCTACCTCATTTTATGCACCTCTTGTAGTGTTCTTCTATTCATCTCACAAATTTCAATATCATCAGTAAATACTTTACAAAGGTATGAACTATCAAAACGTGTGATCATCAAAAATCATGAACAGATATTTTATTCAGTTTTTACAGTGCTATATTGTTTCCCATTTTTTAGATAAATATTTTCCAAACAAAGTAATATTCCATATTCTATTCAACTTCATCCAATGTGAGATAATGTGGAACCATTTTATGGCAACATCTTCGTAGTTGTTACCGTAAAGAAAGTCTCACAACAACGAGTCAAGAGACATAATGGGCTTATATGTGGCACTGAAAAAACACGTGGCTAAGAAAAATGAAAAGAAGTTTTCAAAAGCTTGTGTGATCACCGAAGCACGGAAAGGAAAAATAGCTAAAGATGAATTTGAAAGCCTGAATAGACTTCGAAATAATCAGCCCAAGATATTTGTGTAGAGTTTCCTATATAAGCACTTCGGTGACAAAAGAACATAAATATGTATTTTTTTAACTTCTTGATATATCATCACAGCAGAATTTTTTCAAATAATGCAAAGAACAACTGATAAACAAGATGAATGAGCTTAATGTTTGTCCAGAAAAAATCCCTAAATCATGGAAAAGGGTCACGTTAGCTCCAACCTAAAGATAGCATGAAATAGGAATCTCATGTTATATCGTATATCTTTGACCACTATGGAAAGTAAATGTGTAAGAGACTTATCTAAGACAAGTGGAAGCAGATAATTGAAGGAGAGAAGGTTCTTGCTAGGTAAACAGTTTGGATTTAGAAAAGGAATGTTATGTGTCTCAGATTGGTTAAGATTTTAATTATGAACGATCGATATGCTACATGAGAGAGATGGGTGGGCGGACTGCATATTCTTGGATCTGCAGAAAGTCTTTGATAA
This sequence comes from Oratosquilla oratoria, assembly GCF_046742065.1. NCBI lineage: Eukaryota > Metazoa > Arthropoda > Malacostraca > Stomatopoda > Squillidae > Oratosquilla > Oratosquilla oratoria. The sequence goes on from NC_134799.1 coordinate 196,877, forward strand.
AGTAGCTTGCAAAAGATGAATGGGAAAATTTGAATATGTAGGAGTTGAAAGGAACCTGTTGGAATTGGGGAAGGATGGATTCATGAGAACGGTCGAGAACGATAACTTGTCAGATTGGAGAAAAATGACTAGTATATAGATATGCATACATCTATACATATATACGTATGCATATTGTTACAAACCTCTCTAAAGTACCAAAGGTTCACCGGCCTTGTGAATGCCAGAAGTTCGTAACATCAAGGGAACCCTTTAGACCCTATGTCTATTACGGGTTCAAACGGTCAAAAGAACTGAATAAGGTCGCCACCCGGTCGGACACCGGGGAAAGAAAATCAAACTAACTTAACTTAAAGAAATATAATTAAATAAATTATAAGTATGAAAGTTAATACAAGTAAAATGACACGAAAATAATATAACAAAGACACTATTACAATTAAACAAACATGATTTTACATAATACATCTGACTTCTGATCATACATTTGACATTACACAAAAGAATCAAGTTCGAAGATTTTAACGGGATTGAATAGACGTAAGACCGGGTCACAGATCACCAAACAGTCATGAAATATAAGCTAATCCTAAGCCCAATGCTACTCACTCCGCGCTTCACTTATATAGGGCTCTACAAAGCTAAGTCCTAGTAAATCTGGCTTGCTGCTATATCAAGGGAAAAGGGTACTAACCTCAAGGCTGGCATTTTTAATCTGACCCGTGTAGTAGGTTTCAGCAGGGTCTGGACAATCGTATAGACTCGTTGGATACTACAAGGGGGGCGGGATTTACCTAGCCTGACGAGCCTACATTGTTTAAGCGGGAAATACAAACGAAATATTTTTACGTCACGGCCTGTGACGTAGCAGAGACGCATGCGCGATGGACACTTGAATAATCAACATTACAATAAACAATCAATATTATTATAAACTAATACCATAGTTACATTAATAGATACATACAATACATAATAAAGAAAATACCTTACGGTGACATATTTGGACATAACCAAAGCAGCACAATACGAACACACGTAACATGACATTTCCTCGAAACTATAACAATTACATATTTGGCAAGTATACATCGCAGATGTAACACCTCCCCACCAAAAGAGAAAAAATTCTTGAAAAGAATGTTTTTCTTTACTTTCGGCAGATATGTGCTATGATCTAGACAGACAGTCTGCTATCACATTATTCCTCCCAGAAATATGTTTTACATCTAGATTATATTCTTGTAAAAATAGACTCCATCTAGTTAAGCGGAGGTTCTTCTCCTTGAACTTCTGAATATATTTTAAGGGATGGTGGTCAGTGAACACAGTTACATTTGCGCCAACAGGGATATATACATCAAAATGTTTCAAAGCCAAAATAATGGATAATAATTCCTTTTCAATTGTGGAATACTTTTTCTGAGCCACATTCAGTTTTCTGCTGAAGTAACTCACAGGATGATCCACAGTGTCTTTAGCTTGTAATAGTACGGCACCAACACCAATGTTGCTGGCGTCACAATACAGAGAAAATGGTTTCGAGAAGTCTGGGGCCTGCAACACTGGAGCGGTACACAAAAGGCTCTTCGCTTGAACAAAAGCGGTGTTGCAAGACTCAGTCCACTGGAACTTGGCTCCTTTCTTTAGCAGGTCGGTTAAAGGAGCTATTAAGGAAGAGAAATTATAGATGAACATTCTATAAAAGGCAATGGTTCCTACAAAACTACGAATCTCCTTCTTGGTCTGAGGTACTGGAATTCTGAGAATGGCTTCCACTTTGGCCTGGGGAGGAGCCAATTCTCCTTGTCCGATCACATAACCAAGATAATGCACCTTGGCCTGAACAAATTCACACTTTGTTAGATTGAGCACCAAATTGGCAGACACTAACTTGTCAAAGAGTAAGGTTAGACGATCCAAATGATCCTGCCAAGTGTCACTATACACCACGACATCATCGAGGTAGGTTACACAACCAGGTATGTCCTCGGTGATTTTATTCATTAACCGTTGGAACGTAGCAGGGGCGTTGGTCATACCAAAGGGCATAACCTTGCATTGGTAAGTCTTTCCCAATGCGGCGAAACAGGATATAGACTGGGCACGGGTTGTCATGGGCACTTGCCAATATCCACGGAGCAGATCTAATTTAGTTATGAAATGTGCCCCTCCTACGCTATCTATACACTCTTCTAACCTTGGTAAGGGGTACGAGTCCCTTTTGGTCACTGTATTCACGCGTCGGAAATCGACACAAAACCGCTGAGTACCATCTGCTTTCGGAACTAAGATCACTGGCGAGCTCCACTCACTTTGTGCTGGCGTAATTAAACCGTGGGCCAGCATATAGTCTATTTCCTTCCTGATTATGGCTGCTCGTTGCGGGTTGACACGATACGGTGCCTGCTTAATAGGCTTCGCGTCTCCTACATCAACATCATGCAGAATTAGGTCAGTCTTTCCAGGAGTATCTCGAAAGACCTCCTGATACTTACTTAATAAGGCAGTTAAGTCCTCCCGTTGTGCGGCCGTGAGGTGGTCCAGCTTATCCACCACCTGGGGCCACCCTCCTGCATTCTCCTTCCACGGCATCTCTAAGGTGGGGGAAATAGTGTCCTCGTCTACTTCATGCATGAGAGAAACCGTACAAACACTCGTGACAGTTTCACCCACCGGGTTCTGCTCCCTTTCTCGATACAACTTTAACATATTTATATGGCATAATTGTTGACTCCGTCTCCGATCTGGAGTGGCAACAATATAGTTTAGTTCCCCTACTCGTTTCACTACCTCATAGGGTCCACTGAACTTTGCCCTTAAGGGGTTACCTTGAAAAGGCAGCAGGGCCAACACACTATCACCGGGATTAAATTCCCGTATTTTGGCATTTCTGTCATAATGTCGCTTCATTCTTTCCTGAGCACTCGTTAAATTTTCTCTGGCCATTTCCCAACACGCGGCCAACTTACCTTTCATGTCAGTCACCGACTTCGACATGTCCTTAGGGCCAGAACTATGTCCTTTCAATAAACATTCTTTCAGGACTTTAAGAGGTCCTCGAACCTCGTGCCCGAAAACTAATGCAAACGGCGAGAGGCCCAACGATTCGTTGGGTACTTCACGCACTGCAAACAGGTATGGTAAGGCTTGGTCCCACCCCGTATCATTTTCTAAGCACCATTTCCTCAACATTGTTTTTAACGTTTGATGGTACCGTTCAAGGGCACCTTGACTCTGAGGATGGTAAGCACTTGACGTCACTTTCGTTATCCCCAGTGCTCCCAAACTCTGCATAACCTCTCTAGATAAAAACACAGACCCCTGGTCTGTCTAACTCGCGAGGTAGTCCCCACTTCGTAAAGAAGCTAATCAGCTCATGCAACACCACTTTGGCGCGCACTTTACGTAGTGGTATCGCCTCGGGGTACCTAGAAAATGTATCCATCAAAGTGAGAATATACTCATGTCCCCTAGCAGTCTTAGGCAACGGTCCCACTATATCCACGATAACCTTAGCAAAGGGTTCCTCTCCTACAGGGATTGGTTTCAAAGGGGCTACAGGTACAGGTTGGTTTGGTTTTCCTACCAACTGGCAAGTGTGGCAAGTACGACAGTGCTGTGCCACATCCCTTCTAATCCCTGGCCAATAGAAATGTTGCCAGATACGGTCTAAAGTTTTGCGTACACCCAAATGTCCAGAAAGGGGACTATCATGCCCTAGCCGTAGAACTTCTTTCCGGTAGACCCTCGGCAACATAATTTGCCGTCTCTCGGACCACACTGCATCATCAGTGGGGCAAGTACTTTCCACCCATCGGCGGAATAGTACTCCCTTGTCCAAGTAATACTCCTCTGATAGTTCACTGCCACTCTCTACCCTTTCATATAGTTCCTGTAAGTCGGGATCGACACTCTGCAAGTCACTGAGACACCTTGTGTCCACCGGTTTCTTTTCCATAAACAAGAGACTCAAGTCATACACATCGGTTTCACTTACTTGTTCCTCCTGGAACAGAGGCTTCAGGTCAAACTCTGCTTCGACCTGGGCTTCCTCACTTGGGAGTTCTTCCTCGGGGTTCATACTGTCCTCACATTCAGGTTTTCCACAGTTTTCCCCACTCGAGACCCTTACTGGTCTCACCTGGTCCTTAGACCACTCCCTCTGTGCTGCCATCGCCCTCGTAACAGCGCAAACCGGAAATAACCCCGGGTGCTGTCTCTCAAGTTGCTCGGTCTCTTCCGAAACAACCGGTACCTCCGAAACTATGGGTGTGGGACATCTTCCCACCAACCAAATCATTTCCTAATATAACATCCACACCTACAACTGGTAACTCATCTACCATCCCTACCATAGCCTGTCCCTCGTAGAGAGGCGACTGTAGGTCTATGGATACTAGAGGTACCTTGGCTAGGCCCCCTAGGGAACTTACCGTTACACTCCCTCCAACCACTGGAGTTCTCACCAGACTACTCAGTATTAGGGACTGGAGGGCTCCCGAGTCCCGTAGGATGGTGACTCGTTTCCGGTCTCCTCCTATGGATATCCAGCCTTGGAATAAAAATGGCTGATATCCCTTTAAGTGAGGTTTAAGTTTACCCTCCAATTCATCTACTTTACCCCCATCCATCTCTGATGGGCTGTTACCTATATAACTCATCAATGCCACGGCTTTGGCTTCACTCTCTCCCTGGGCCTTGCCCTTAGTGGAGGTGCTTTCAACCTTATTTGTTAAAGATACGGGCTTGACACCTTCCATCTCTCTTCGTCTCTTCCAACAATCTCTCATTTGGTGGCCTACCCTTCCGCAGTAGAAACATGACTTAATCATTGATGACTTACTACAGTCATCTTTCTTGACTTCTATGGATTTGGTAGGTGACCCACCTGATGAGAGCGAGATTCTCTGCCTATTTATTGCCAGGTCTCCTTTTCCCTTGTGAGTAACCGAGAACTTCCCTGCAGGTCTTATCAATTCATACTTATCCGCTAAAACTGCGGCCTCCTCCAATTTGGAGACTTCTTTTTCCTGAAGATACAATGATACCTCTTTAGGGATAGATCTCAGATACTCCTCTACCAGTAGCAGTTCAGCCAGTCTATCGAAATCTTTATTAACCTTGTTAGATCTTAACCACTGTTCCCACAATAAACGCTTTTCTCTACTAAACTCCACGCGCGAGATGTTAGGTTGTTTCCTTAAGTTCCTAAACTTTATCCTATATAACTCGGGAACGAGTTCACATGCCCTAAGGATGGCCGTCTTGACCATGTCATAGTCCTTCGCCTGTGCGTCCTCTAGGGCGCCATATACTCTCAAGGGCTTCCCTCTTAAGTTAGTCCGCAACAGCGCAGGCCAAAACTTCTTTGGCCATGAATAATCTTTAGCCATCCTTTCAAAAATTCTAAAGTACTGGTCCACATTGGATTCATCGAACTCAGGAAGCAACCTCGCATTCTGCACTACATCAAACTCAGGTCTCCCATTCACGGTTTGAGGATTTGGTAGCACTTGTTCATTCTCTTGCAATTCAGATTTAAGTTTAAGACACTGCATTTCTAATTTAGCCCTCTCAGTTTCCTCCCTTCTAGATTGGGCTTCTAATTTAGCTCTCTCAGTTTCTTCCTTTGCTATTTCTAATCTTAATTGCAACTCGCTTAATCGAGATTCGGTGTGCCGGGATTCACCATCAGCGTCACTACCTTCCCGATCATCTAAATTCGCCGAGCCGGCAGAAGCTTGTTCTGTCGCTCTCTCTTCATCTCTCGCCGGCACACTTTCGTCTCGATCATGCAACATTGCCACTACCATGTGTACTAAATCTCCTTTATTTAGACCGTGGGTCGAACTAGCTCCAAAATAATGTGCTATCAATTTCAATTCCGGTATGGTGAGACCTTGAATTTCCTTATCTGTGGGTTTTCCTTGTACAAATTCATCTATCTCGGTTTCGTTGGTTAACCGCATCTTCCTACCTTAATAAACCTATTATCACTTATCCACGTCGAACGTCTTTCCAATTTACCGTTAAATCCTGGCAATGAGGCGCCAATTTATGTTACAAACCTCTCTAAAGTACCAAAGGTTCACCGGCCTTGTGAATGCCAGAAGTTCGTAACATCAAGGGAACCCCTTTAGACCCTATGTCTATTACGGGTTCAAACGGTCAAAAGAACTGAATAAGGTCGCCACCCGGTCGGACACCGGGGAAAGAAAATCAAACTAACTTAACTTAAAGAAATATAATTAAATAAATTATAAGTATGAAAGTTAATACAAGTAAAATGACACGAAAATAATATAACAAAGACACTATTACAATTAAACAAACATGATTTTACATAATACATCTGACTTCTGATCATACATTTGACATTACACAAAAGAATCAAGTTCGAAGATTTTAACGGGATTGAATAGACGTAAGACCGGGTCACAGATCACCAAACAGTCATGAAATATAAGCTAATCCTAAGCCCAATGCTACTCACTCCGCGCTTCACTTATATAGGGCTCTACAAAGCTAAGTCCTAGTAAATCTGGCTTGCTGCTATATCAAGGGAAAAGGGTACTAACCTCAAGGCTGGCATTTTTAATCTGACCCGTGTAGTAGGTTTCAGCAGGGTCTGGACAATCGTATAGACTCGTTGGATACTACAAGGGGGGCGGGATTTACCTAGCCTGACGAGCCTACATTGTTTAAGCGGGAAATACAAACGAAATATTTTTACGTCACGGCCTGTGACGTAGCAGAGACGCATGCGCGATGGACACTTGAATAATCAACATTACAATAAACAATCAATATTATTATAAACTAATACCATAGTTACATTAATAGATACATACAATACATAATAAAGAAAATACCTTACGGTGACATATTTGGACATAACCAAAGCAGCACAATACGAACACACGTAACATGACATTTCCTCGAAACTATAACAATTACATATTTGGCAAGTATACATCGCAGATGTAACAATATACACACACCTACAGACACACACTCACACACACATACGCACACACATACACACACACACACACACACACACACACACAATATATATATGTATATGTATACGTGTTTATATATCTACCTATCTATCTATATATATATATATATATATATATATATATATATATATACATATATATATGTATGTATATATATGTATATATATATATATATATACACACACACACATATGCTTACCTCAGTCTCTCGATGTCATACAGCAGGTTTTATGAGTATATGTCTCATCCCTGACTTCCCAGTTCTTCTACCCTCATTTCCGTAAGCGCAAGTAGAAAAGGAAGAAGGTGAAGAAGAAAGACGAAAAATAGGAAGAAAGAGAAGAACAAGTAGAAGCAGATGCATAAGCAGCAGCAGCAATCTCGGTGAGGTCTCACCCGTCCCCTGATTACATTGTCAAGGCGCTTAAACTTCATCACTAGGAAGCTTTCCTATTGGTCCATCATCGATGTTACCTGCTCTCTGATTTGTCGTGGCTCTGAGAGTCCTCCGGGGATTGGCTTCACGAGGACGCGGGTCAGTGGGTACTCTGCATCTTCCCCTGATGGGTTAAACTAAACTGTTTGCTGATAATAAATAACATGGAACCACCTTCCTGAATTTCAATGTGATGGGATTTTACGGTTTGATGTATGAGGGGCCCCTTGGAATGGGAGTTGTCAGCTGGAGGGAGTGTGGGAGAGGGAGAAGCGGGGAGGTGGGGGAGAGGAGGATGTGGATATAGATTGAGTTAGAGTTTGTGAGATTGGTTAAATGGTTTTGGGAAAACGGGGGAGGAAGTGATGGTCAGTGGGGGGGGAGGGGTTGGTAGAGATGGGTAAAATGAAAATGAGTCTCCTATATTAGTCCAAGTAAAATGAAAGTGAAATCATTAACTGACATAAACGGTTATCTTAGTAAACGTTTAACCCTCTGCTGTGACTGAGGAGTTTCTGCAAAGTTGATTGAAAGCAAGGGGAATTAATAAAAATAAGATAATTAAAACTAACCACCATACTCGAAAAGCTTAACTTATCACGTTTTCTATATTAATTTTGAACGAAAAAGTCTCTCGCATTCTGAACATACAATTATGTAAAAGAGCTAATTGGGAAGGTTTCTGGAACCGAACAATCCTCCATTTGCCGTGAAAGCTCGGAATGCCAGGAGAGTTGGCAGTCAATGGTAGACTTTGGGGATCGAGCCTGGATCCACATAGTTACAATGTAAATTCGTAAGCTCACACACCACGAAGAAGGATGAAGTTAAATGACTCGTCAATCATGGTGTGACATGAGATCATCTAGAATCATGGAAAAACTCGCGCGACTCTTATGTTGTGATCCCACCTCTTAAGCAGTAGTTATCCGACCCTATCATCAACAGCTCCCGATGAATACCATTTGCCCCCGTTTTCTGTCTGAAGAGGCGAATGTGACGACCTCAGCCCCAGCTAAGTTCATTTAAGCAGGAATTATCCGACCCCATCATCAACGGTTCCCCCCAGTTTTCTGTCTGAAGAGGCGAATGTGACGGCCTCAGCCACAGCTAAGTTCATTTAGGCATTCCTCTCTTGGCACTGAAAAACTTCATCCAGTCTAACATCAAATCTATGGTTTCATGAGTGATGGGGAGTGGGGATTGATGGTTTTGTAGCTTTGATTCAACGAGGGTGGGAGAAGTGGGACTTGTGAGACCTATGCTGGTCAAGTGATCAGCCCTTTAGAACATAACATAAGAACATAAGAAATAAAGGAGACTGCAAAAGACCATAAGGCCTACACTAGGCAGCTCCGTATCCATCACCACCTGTCATCCCCATCCATAAAGTTGTCTAATCGTTTTTTAAAACAACTGATAGTTTCAGCGCTTACTACATGGTTACTAAGTTTATTCCATTCATCGACCACCCTATTAGTAAACAAATTCTTGCCTATTTCCTTCTTAAATCTAAATGTGTCCAGTTTATACCCATTAGTGCGAGTCCTGCCCTGTTGTTTTATGATGATGACCTTGTTTGCATCACCCTTGTTATAGCCTTTGATCCACTTGAACACTTCTATTAGATCACCCCGCACTCTGCGTCTTTCCAGAGAGTGTAAGTTTAGGTGCCTAAGCCTCTCTTCGTAAGGCAAATTTCCGAGTCCTTGTATAATTTTAGTCATTCTTCTCTGTACTGATTCTAGTGAATTTACGTCCATTCTGTAGGACGGAGACCAAAACTGTACCGCATAGTCAAGGATGGGTCTAACTATCGCTAGATAGAGTTTAATAATTACCTCTGCACTTCTATTCGTTACCGTCCTAGCAATGAAGCCTAATGCTCTGTTAGCTTTATTTCTGGCGCTAATACACTGCTTCCTGGTTTTAAGGTCCGGACTCACCAGAACTCCCAAGTCCCTCTCGCACTCAGATTTTTCTAAAAACGTGTTATCTAAGTTGTATCTATTTTCGGGGTTGTGTAGCCCTACGTTTAACACGCTACACTTAGAGATATTGAAGTTTATTTGCCATTTCACCGACCATGTTAACAGCTTATTAAGGTCATCCTGCAGAATCTGGGCGTCGTCTCCTGACCTAATTAGGCGTCCTATTTTAGTGTCGTCCGCAAACTTACTAACATCACTATTTAACCCTTCGTCTAAGTCGTTTATATACATAATAAACAACAAGGGACCCAAAACCGAGCCCTGGGGGACCCCGCTAGTAACATTGCCCCACCTAGGTTTTATTCCATTTATGGTGACCCGCTGTTTTCTGTTACTAATCCAAGCTCTAATCCATTCTAACACTTTTCCTCCTATGCCATGGGCTTTGATTTTATTTAGTAGTCTCTGGTGTGGCACTTTGTCGAACGCTTTGCTAAAGTCAAGGTAAATAACATAGTAATTTTCATTGTTGTCTGCCGCCTTATATACCTTAGTGTAAAAGGATAGAAGATTAGTCACACATGACTTACCCTTGGAGAAACCATGCTGTGAAACACGAATTAAATTATGCCCTTCAATGTGTTCTCTGAGTCTATTTACTATTATTGATTCAAGCATTTTTCCTATAACCGATGTCAAACTGATTGGCCTGTAGTTGCATATAGACGATCTATCTCCCTTCTTAAAAACAGGAACAACGTTTGCCTGCCTCCAAGCAGTAGGAACAGAACCAGTGTCTACCGATTTATTGAATATTTCAGTTAACTGGTCGCAGATTTCAAATTTACACTCTTTAAGCATTCTTGGAAAAATTTCGTCTGGACCCGGAGATTTTGTAGCTTTAAGTCTGTCAATCTGCTTGACTACTTCCTCTTTACTAATGCTGATATTAGTTAGACTACTTTCTTCATCCCCTCTGAAAATCGGATCGCAGTCAGGTACTTTATCTAACCTCTCATTAGTAAACACCGATAGAAAATAATTGTTAAACTCCTCACACATTTTTTCTTCCGATTCAATCATGACATTTCCATCGTTTTTAATTGGTCCTATTCTTTCTTTATCTTTTGTTCTATAGAGGTGAAAGAAACCCTTTGGGTTGGATTTTGCTTGACTGGCAGGGAAGTTAAATATCTTCTTAGCTTATTTGTTAAGTACTGTGATTTTCTGGCGTTTCTATCTTTGTCGATAATATTACGTAGTGTTATTACCGTTTAAGGGGATAGATGACTGTAGGTAGTTATTACAGAATGTTCTGTAAATCGGAAATTCTAGTAGTATGTATGGTATTGTGAGAGGAGCTTTGCATTGACAGGTAGGAGGGTCGTTTTCTGTCATGAGGTGGTCATATGTGTGGCGGGAACGTCCTGTTCTTAGACTTACTAGTATTGTTTCAATACGCTGGTTAAGTGGTTATGTTGATGTGAAAATCGGCATTGGTATATGTAGATTTTGATTTTGTGTTGTTCTATGCGTTTTTACCATGTTTAATATTGCATACATGGAGGAATGTGTTATAGTTTGTTACTGGTAATGAGGTGGAGCCACTGACAAGGGTGAATGCTGCTTTGCGAATCACTTTGTCAGCTCGTTCGTTGGCGGGGATGCCAATGTGAGAAAGTACCCAGCAGAAAGACAAAAAAATTGAAGTGGGCGGGATTTTGGATGATCCAAGAATGAATATTGTGGACCTATGGGTGGCGGGGTATGTGGGTAGAAATTGCCTCTAAAGTATTTTGTGAATATGACATGAGTATACAAGATGCAAGTGGGGGTTGAGCTTTGAACAATATATAAGACGAGGAGGAAGGTAGAATTCAGCAGTGAAGATCGAGGCGATGGGGTGATAGAAGGGATCCAGATCTTGTTTCAGTTTGGGACAATGCTGCGTAATCTACTCCATGGCTAGAGATAAAGCCATCGGGGTATAAACTGACATCTTGAATGAGAAGATAGGAGAGAGGTTCTTGTCGGGTGACAAAGTAAAGTTTATATATGGTCCTCTATTTCCTTTACTTGTAATATGTTATATCTAAATGAAAATACAGAATCGATTTTTTATTTATACGCAAATGCCATGGGACTACAATTTCTTTTTGCACTAGGATCTCTTTAGTGACATGAGTGAATGGCGTTCCAATCACAATAAGAGTCAGAATGAAATATTTTTTCCACGAATTTAGTGAGGCAGATTGTAAATGCGATTGGGTGGTAGTTGTTTGCAGAGGTTTAGTGTTTGGCGCATTATTCATCGGGTTAGTAGTGGTGGACTGGAGGATATATATATATATATATATATATATATATATATATATATATATATATATATATATATATATATATATATATATATATGTATATGTATATATATATGTATATATATATATATACATATATATAGTATGTATATATATATATATTTCTTTTCTTCTTCTTTTTTTCTTAGAGGATTTCTTTCTTCACAAGGGGAGAGAATGAGGAGTGAGTTCGGGATCCGGTGACACAAGTTAGATAGTGGGGAGTGGGGATGTAAAAGTCATGCAAGGAGTTTCTATATCATATGGGTATTCTCTCTGGGTGTGGTCGGTAGGGTGGAAATATATAGGGTGGGGTTGGAGTGGGGGTGGGCCTAAAGAATCGCATTGCTTTCGCGTGTGACTCTGGTCTGATCATCCCGGACCGTGCTCATCTCTGGGATTGTTTGAAGCTGATGTATTCCGAGTGTCTGAGACAGAGGACGTATTTTACCAAATGTGTAGGGCAGTCTTAACGTGGAGGGCTCTAGGTTGGTATGTGCTGTATAGTGACAAGAAGTGGGTTGTTAGTAAAAATATAGTAATTTGCCTCATAGAATTATGGTGGTGTCAACCTAAAAGAAGTGTCTTGCACTGAAGTCCTCTGATAGAAAATATGGGAAGGAGGGAGTCGGTTAAGGAGGTCTGATATTGTTTCTGAAATAAAGTGTTCTGGTGGAGTGATGTAGGAAAAGTTTGGCTGCAATGGCTTAGGAAATGTGGAGTATAAGTCACAGTGATGAGTTTCTGGGAAGGACTTGGAATGTTGTCCTCCATGTTATGGTTTGGTAGGGAAAGGGTGGGAATAAAAATGTAGAATAGCCTTTTAAGTGTGTGTGTGTGTATGAGTGTTTGTGTGTGCGTGTAGCTAGGTGTTTCTTGTAAGCTGACTTGATCAGGTTTGTATTGCTGGAGAAGACTGGAAAAAATCCAATTTGTGATGAATATTCGGCAACTCCATGACATGATGGAGAACATTGTTATTTGGACTGCTATGATATGGTGGTCGATTTTTGTTGTTCATTAATAGGGCTGGTGTAGGTTTTATTGGTCGTGGGTTTCGATGAGTGTTATTTAGGAAAGGAGAGGAGGGGATGGGAGTAACTCTGGCTCTCGTGGGAACATTGAGAGGTCTAGGATGGTTATATTTCTTGGTGTTGGTGCGTGTGTGGTTGGTATTTGGTGTAGGATGGATTCTTGTTCATACGTTAAATTTTGAAGTTGTGTATGCTCCGATAGCTATTGTAGATGGAAAATATTTATTTTGATTTCTTGGAGTAAGTATATTTTGTTGGTGCTTCTAGGATAAGGAGTTTAATAAGAACATAACATAAGAACATAAGAATGAAGGAGACTGCAAGGGACCATAATGCCTACACTAGGCAGCTCCGTATCCATCACCACCTGTCAGCCCCATCCATAAAGTTGTCTAATCGTTTCTTATAAACCACATGGTTACTAAGTTTACTCCATTCGTCGACCACCCTATTAGTAAACCAATTCTTGCCTATTTCCTTCTTAAATCTAAATTTGTCCAGTTTTATAACCATTACTGCGAGTCCTGTCCTGTTGTTTTAATATGATGACCTTATTTGCATCACCCTTGTTAAAGCATTTGTTCCATTTGAACACCTCTATTAGATCACCCTCGCACTCTGCGTCTTTCCAGAGAGTCTAAGTTAAGGTGCCTAAGCCTCTCTTCGTAAGGCAAATTTCTGAGTCCATGTATCAGTGTGGTGTAATTGATGTTCTCTAAGAAACCTGAGTCTTTTCTTGGAGTGGTCGGGCTGTAGGTATTAGGGTGGACTAGTGCTGATGGAGGGGGTTGTATTGGAGTTCGTTCTTTATAAGGGAGGTGGAGTTTCGGTGACACGGGGGGATGTAGGAGTTGTTCAAGGAATCTTTATATCATGTAAATGGTCTATCTGAATGTGGTCAGTCATGTGGAAATATTCATGGTGGGGGAGGGTCTTGCTTAAAGAATCGTAGTGCTTCTGAGTTCTTATCATCCTGGATCGTACTTGTCTTCGGACTTGTTTGAAATTAACGCGTTCCTAGCGTCTGAGAATGAGGACGTCTTTTTCCAAATTGGTATATTTTGCAGTTTGAGGATAATGAAGGGTGATCTTTATTGCAGTAGGTACATCTGACTGGGTTTGAGCATAGGGTACCATGTGCGGGGGCTGAGCAATGTGCACATACACCTTTTATGCAATGTCACCGTTGGCTAAGGAAACAGTGGAGAGGGCGTGGAGAGTCCTTTATATCACGTTTTAGGTAACGCACGGTTAATCAGGTTAAAGCAGGCGATTGGTATGATGTCACTATTAGTATTGGGGTATTGGTCTATGTGCAGTTCATAATTTTCTAAATCCGATGTATTTTGACTATTTTTTATCATCTTAGTTACTATTTAGATAGTAGTGTAAAACGTTTCATGTGGAGTTGGTTGGTCTCATACATCTGCCAGGAATGATAAACCTTTGATTTTGTCATATTTCGTGAGTTGTTCCACATTTGTCTTCAAATTCATCCTATGATATATTGTGGCATTTCTTTATTACTGACCCGGTGCTAGTAAATTTTATGCCCAATAATCTTGGAAAGTTAAAGCGAGGTCCACATCGTCTCGGTATGAACCAACTTGTTGAATAAGAGACCTGGATAGGCTCGGGAATCAAGTGTCACTCAATGGGATCCGTGTTGCAATTGTCTGTTATGGTACTTGGTTCTGTTGATAACACATGTCACATTTTGGTGTCCTCGAAAGATACCGTTCCTTAACCAGGCTGGGTTTAGGGAGGCTGTGTTTAGGACAATTTTTCTGGCCTTCTGCCCATATTGAGTGATCATATCGGATCCTGAATAGGGCTGATTAGCTTTGTAGGCTACTGTCGTGCTGTATTGCTCTCTAGTCACACCACAGGATGATCACTGGGCCTTCAATGTCACAGGTGTGGTCTGTGACTACGGGCCTCCAGAGATCACCATCTTCTGTTCCTACAGTCACACACCATCAACGGAAGAATTTAGGATGTTAGCTTGAAGAATTAAGTTATTTTTACTGTTAGTGGGGGAAAAGTTTGATAGAGATTGATTATACTCTAAGTGTCAATTACTTCATTACTCTTAGCATCAAACCCTTATGAGAATTAATCCACGGACACCACATGGAGATGGTAAGGTAGCAGGTAATTTTCCTTCAACTGCATTCTATTCCTGCTTTGAGATCTTGCCTCCCTCTCCTTAGAAAAATGAGACTGAGAGGATTGCAAGGCCTCAAATTGGTATGTTTTGAATATTTTGTTTTTAAATGATTCCGTCCCCTATTGACGCAGCTGAGATGGATCTCCACTGAGGCTTCCTGATGGACGTACAGCCTCTGTTTCTTATCACGATGGGTAAGGCTGTATGTATGGTGAGGAGTGCATGTGAAGTGATTGTTTGGTATACTGAAATAGCCGTAATTGTGAATTAAGTATGAAATCAGTATAACCAGCTCGATCATACTGATCAGGCGTTAGTATTATATTTGACACTGACCTACCGCACCTCTGAGGTCTGCCGCTGTGAAGAGGGGTCGGAAAGCCATGAAAATACTTTTTGCACTTACCGGGGATCGAGCCCAGGCCTTCCGACATTGAAGGCATGAGCATTACCCATTACTCCACGCAGGCCTAGCAAACACACAGGGAGGATAGAAGAGCGAAAGTAGCGTTTCCCTGGCACTCTCTGATATAAAGGGCTTCAGGGACCTTAAAGTGGATATTTTTGTCCAGTGTTTTTCTTGTACGGGAGGTTCAGTTTTTCTCTTACAGAAAAAAATATTGGGTGCACCTCCTTGTAGATGGTGGGTTAATCGTCTTGAGATAGTGATCATTATTCCTTTGTAAGAAATGGAACAAAGTTTACAGTCTTTGGTCGGATGATAAATTCATAGATGACATTAACTTTCTTGGATAGATCATAATAACGTGAAGGGGTATTTTTGGGGGTAATATTTGACGCTCTGGATTTCTTGTAATATATTTGGATGTACTACAATAGAGTGTTGACGAATTTTGGAGACGGCAGCAAGGAGATTTCACTCTGATGTCCGTCTCATAAAGATACCTACCATGGACATATATATATATATATATATATATATATATATATATATATATATATATATATATATATATATATATATATCTTTATATTCATGCATTAATATATTTATCTCTCTCTTTATCTATCTATCTATCTATCTATATTTACATATCCATACCTACTTTCACAGCTAAATCTATATTGACATATACATACAGTATATATGTGTATATCCATTTACAGTGCATAAGATTGCTGGTGGTGTTAATGACCATGTCAAAGTGTTTATACTCTAAATGAATAAATGATATACCAGTGCTACTGTCATTTGTACTGAGTATATCCGTATAATGTATTTATAAAATCTTTATTTGTTTTTCCTTGAGATAATTGTAAAGTGTGTCACAAATATTTGTTTATA
Organism: Oratosquilla oratoria; assembly: GCF_046742065.1. Taxonomy (NCBI): domain Eukaryota; kingdom Metazoa; phylum Arthropoda; class Malacostraca; order Stomatopoda; family Squillidae; genus Oratosquilla; species Oratosquilla oratoria. The sequence continues at coordinate 213,139 of NC_134799.1, forward strand.
GTTGTTTTATTTGTCAATTTATATATTTTGTATTGTTGTATAGATAAGCACTGTACATATTGCATAACAGATAAGGTCTTTGCAGTGAAATACGCAGAGCTTGCCTTAAAGATTATCTTTGCCCCAAATCTTCATTCTGTTGGCTGTCTAGCTTATTCAAGTCGGCATAATCGAAAATGGTTACCTGACAACTTTGGGGGTATTATCAGAGAGTACATAATTTTTCCCTTAACTGTTGGTTTCTCGTAACTGGTTAGGTAGGAGATATGGTTAAGGGTGGGGTTAAGTTACTGGTGAAGACCAGGGATGCATTTACTGGGCAAAAAAAAAAAAAAAAAAAAATTGAAATTAGAAAGTTTAGAACGGTGTGTTGAAGTTAGAATGGAGGACCGTTGCGAAGAGTCTGGTGTTCTCTATCAGATGGAGAGCTGAGAGCGAAGATAAACACAGTCATTAGGTGGGCACAGAAATAAGGGAGAGGAGGGAAGAAGGCACAGGAGGAGGAAGGAAGAAGGTGGGGGAGGATGAGGGGGGAAAAGGGGCAGGAGGAGAAGGAGGAGGAGAAGAAAGAGGAGGGTAAAAAAGAGGAGGAGAAGAAGAAGAAGGCAGAGGAGAACAAGGGAGAGGAGAAGAAGGAGGAGGATAAGGAGGAAGAGGAAAAAGGGAGGAGGAGGAAGAAGAGGAGAAGAAGAAGAAGGAGGAGGAAGAGAAGGAGGAGAAGGAGAAGGAAGGTGAGTAGGAGGAAGAGGAGGAGGAGGAGGAAGGAGAGGGTTGAAGAGTAGGTATAGAAATAATTAGGAGTAAGGAGAAAGACGATAAAAAAGGAAGAGATTGAGGGACGACGAAGCACTTGAAAGGTTTTATTATAACGAGCAACTGATGATTTCATTCAGCTGAGTATATTGTAGACTGTAGCGAAGAATTTTAAAGACTGTAGTGGAAATAAGTGTTTCATAGAATTGGCCGGTTTATTGGAAATCTGAATAAGACTTTATTCCACTTAAATATTCATTTATTTATTTATTTATTTATTTATAAACAAGCCGCGGGCTTCGCCCTCCCCGGCTTCGCCAGAAGCTTGGCTTAAACAGCGCTCCGCGCTCTAATTCCACGATAGGGATCACGTGCTGGGGATCCCGTGTTGGGGTTCCTCCCGAGGCCGAGGCCGAGGCCGAACCCAAGGGACGTTTTTTCCTGGTCAGTTCAAGGGAACATGGCGACCACTGAGGACTTGCGACCACTGAGGACTTGCGATCACTGAGGACTTGCGACCACTGAGGATTTGCGACCACTGAGGACTTGCGACCACTGAAGACTTATTGCCTTGGAGGACTTATGGACTTATTACTTTGGAGGACTTATTACCTTGGAGGATTTATTACCTTGGAGGATTTACAACCTCGTAGGATTTGCAACTTCAGAGGACTTCCACCCTCGTAGGACTTACGACCTCAGAGGACTTGCAGCCTCGAAGGGCTTACAACTTCGGAGGACCTGCACCCTCGGAGGACTTGCACCCTCGGAGGACTGGCACCCTCAGAGGACTTGCACCCTCGGAGGATTTGCACCCTGGGAGGACTTGCACCCTCGCAGGACTTGCACCCTCGGAGAATTTGCACCCTCGGAGAACTTACAGCCTCGAAAGGCTTACTGCCTCGGAGAATTTACGACCTCGGAGGACTTACAGACCCCCCTCTCCAAGACATGTAATATTTTTAAAATGTGTCACCTTTGAAATGGTTTAGTTTTTATTAAAACTATGTTCCTCTGAAGAAGCCACTCAGGCGAAACTAGTCAGGAATAAAAGTATTTCCCTCAGCCCGTGTTCCCTTACCTCCTATCCACATTCGTCACAATGTATACACAGTATATATAATGTTAATCATAAAATTCGCAAATACAATAGCAAATGTACTCGTACCTCCAACCTCCATTTGAATAACGACAATATGGCTTCCGTTGCAGACATCTGGCTGTCCCCTGTAACAACATATCGCACAGGATGATGATCATCTACACATGTGCGAAATAGGCTTACAGGGAGGTGTCCGCACATTGCCACGCCGACTGAGCACTTTAAGGGTTTTAACAAAATCGACGAAACCACCCTGGACCGCGGAGACTTATCTTTTATATTATATTAGATGTTAATTTGGGATTGATTGAGAAAGACGGAACGTCATTAAATAACGAACAAAGCCTCTGATTATTCTTGTCTGTACCTTTTGTAACCTTTCCTATGGTCTTGTGCTATTTTGCATAACCTGAGGAATCTTCTTGTTAATATCGATATACTAAAATTGTAGTTATGTCATGCCTTTCTTTGATAATAAATTGTGAAGGCATCTTAATTGTGGTATGCGTGTTATTGTATTCTATGTTACATATGTAAACTGTTGTATATATTGCTTCTAGTCTTATGCAAAAGACATACAAATTTACCTAATGTATATCGTGCAAGTCACAGTGTTTAAAGCATATCCACTGGATGTCTTGCACGTGTCTGTCTTAAACTATAAAACTTAAAGATTAGCAGGTGAATATATAAGCAAATATATAGATGAATATGAATAGCATGAAGAGTTTAATGCACTGTAACTGTCGATGCTTAAGTTGGAAAAGATAGCAATTGATTAGGGAGGAAATTGAATAGATTACTTATAAACCAAGGTGCAGTGGTTTGTTAAAAATCAATCCTTCCGCTAAACAGGTGTTGCATTGGCTGAATTTAATTGCAAGGCAACAGTCCAAACAAGAAGAGGCTACGTAGTATATATGAAAAAGAAATCAATAAAAGTGCAGAGAAGCAGCATATCGAACGATTGATAATGAAGTAACCAGGACAAAAATTCAATAAATAAGAGTAACAACAAATAACATTGGATACACAAGTAAAAACAAACTAAACTAAATTAAATAAAGTAAACTAAATTCAAACTAAACTAAACTAAGCTAAGCTAAACTAAACTAAACTAGACCGGACTATACTAGACTGATTTAAATTAAAACTAATCTAAACTAAACTAAATCAAACTAAACTCAATTAAAGTAAACAAAGTTAAACTAAATTAACTAAAATAAACTAAACTAAATTAAAACTAAACTAAACTAAAATAAGGTAAAGCGAGGTGAAATGAAGAGAAAATTATTGTATAAATGAAGTACACAACAAACAATAGTAATAATAGCATTGATTCTTATAAAAGAACAAAAACAAGAACAAAAATAGACAGAATTGGGCCGGTATTTTCTGAAGTACATTGACTGTATGTAATATAGTTGATTTTAAGCAACGAATACCATATCAATTGGAAGACAAATTCCTTAAGATGTTGAGAACATGGCACTCTGTTTGAACAAGGACTCGACCGATCCATACCCCTTACAGGCAGTGGTCCGTAGCCTCTATTGCACAACAAAGTTGTATGCCACTTGCAACAACGAAATCTATAAAGCGAACTAAATATTGAGAAAGTTAAAAGTTAGAACCTTATGGCAACGTCTGAAGGGTGGATCGCGATAGATTGCGAAAGAGAATGCAGTGGATGATAAAGATTGCAAAGAAGCCAAGCATGTGGGTTTTACGAATTGCAGGGTTGGGGCTTGTGTGGCTCGAGTACATGCCAAGGTAATATCTATTGATATATATACAGTATATATATATATATATATATATATATATATATATATATATACATATATATATATATATATACATACATATATATATACATATATATATATATATATATATATATATACATATATATATATATATACATATATGTATATATACATATATATTTATATATGTATACATATATATATATATATATATATATATATAAATATATGCACAAGTATATGTATATATAATATTACCTTTATGCATATCCTGTGTAAATCCACATACTATGTTCATGCATGTACATGTTGATACACATATGTTCTGCAGATGTATCTGCTGTGGAGCAAAATATACATATAAATGGACTAACTACTGTTATAGTACTTTCCCCTCACTTCTGTTTTTTTCTATGAAGTGGCCACTAGTAATACAAAACAAATTTTCTGTATCATATACTTGATTATTTGGGTCGAGGGGCCTGTTGCAAGGTGCTGGGGAAAGTAGAAATTGTTTTGTGTGTTCCTGATGAATTGATGAATACATCAACGAAAACAACGGGAAGCGAATTGATACTTATCGAAGGAGATCGAGATAGATTGGTAGTGATCGCTGGGTGAATCGAAGTGATTGGTTATGATCGAGGGGTACATGAATAGATAGGAGGGATAGATGGATGGATTGGGTAACCAACGAGGGGGAGACAAATAGATTTGTGGTGGTCGGGTTGGCGATAAGGGGATTGGAACTGGTCGTGCGGGAATCGAATGGATCGGAAAATGGTTAAAATTGGGTTCAGGTGAAGTTAACATAATATTTGCATGATTGAAAGTAGAACAAGTAAGATGAAACGCGTATCATGTAATATAAGACGTGTATCTTGTAATATGTAACCCAAAACCTTTAATATTATACATTCAGTACACAGAACTTAGAACAAAGGATGAAGTAGACAAGGAACGTTTAGAATGACATAGGCAATAGAGAAGATGGAATACTGAAAGTGATGACGTGAGAAATTGTACATACATACATACATACATATACCAAGGCTTTTTCCCCCTTACAAGGGAGGTAGCCAAAAAGGAAAAGGCATAAAATCATTCCCACCCATTCCATCCCTGAATACACTCCACACCCCTCCACCCTCCTTCTCATCTTAGCATCTCCTGGATGACGGGTCATCCCTGCACCTTGTCCAATGCCCGGGTCAGAAGCAGTGTCGCAAGACACAGCATATCCACAGTAAGGCCGCTTCATTAAATCGGCGACCCCCCCTCTCCGTCCCCCCCATGCATAAAGGATAAGACGGGGAGAAATCCCTTCACACTGCGTCAAATTTTGCTCACACATACTACCTCACCCCCTCATGCATCACAACATCATCTTTTAAGTAAAGGGTTTTTACCTCATCTAAACAGAATCGCCAGGAGAAAACCGCAAGGAAAGATGTATAAAACAGCTTCAGAAGGTAAATACTCGATCAACATACAGTAGACTGCAGCCCCTTGGTAACAGATGATGCATTATATATGAATAAAGTTTTTTGACAGTAGTCATAGTGAGTTATCTTTTATGATAGTAGGAAAATTGGAACCAAAGAAAAACTACTAGAGGGCTAAAACTAGGAAAAATTAAGATTAAAAGTCGTTATAGCAAAAATACTTTGAGACTAAAGTAATCAGTTAATTTGGACATTCATTAAGAAAAAGTAGTACAACTAAAAAAAAATTAGTTGTAACATGTATACCACTTCTATCCTTGTCATTAGTCTTTTATATAGAAGATTTTTCTAGTTCTGGTCTCATAGAATATTGTGACGTAACATTATTTATCTATTTACTTATTCCTTAATTCATTTGTTTTTCCTTGGATACAATCTTTTTAATGATTTCTCGTCGTATGTTATTACAATTGAGAAATGAAACTGAATGTAGATCCAAGCCACAACACACTGTGGTTTGAAGTAGGAAGCCTTGGACTTAAAAAAGCTGTTGACCCCCTGAATGCTAATGACTAGTTAATACTTGTTCTGGCTGCTCGCCAACCTATTTCATTCAGCCGAGGGGTAATTCCCTGTGTAGCAGAGAGGCAGAAGAAGCCTCATTTGTTAAATGAGCTCAAAGAAGGAAGCATTCAATCGAAGACACACGTATATCTCCTAAAAAGAAAAAAAAAAAAATGAAATCCGGAGTCTCATGGTAAAAACTCCGACAAGTTGTTGTTGGCAGATTGAGGTGCTGTTGCCATAAATTCTTTAACATCTCTCTCTTTACCTTATCATTATACTAAAACTTTAGAGGAACAGAGGCGTCCTTCGGATTTACTTAAAAAAAGTTGTTTTGTGTGTTAGCTATCGTGATAGTAGATAAATGGTGTTGCATTGGATACATTGGATACCAGAATATGGTATACACCAACAAAAGCGTCAGTGTCGGGAGTGGAATGGTCAGACTTCGTTGTTTGACAACTTTTTTCACATATATCTAATTTATCAATTTGTAATCCCAGAGTCCCATTCATAGGATCTGCTTCCAACCAGATTCATAAATCTCTTACTTGAGTTACTAGGCTTGGTTCTGGAACCAGATGCCAAGCCACAAGGGGGCACCCCCAGAGGTGAGGGGGACTTACTCTACCATAATGAATATTGTAGTTCATAGTATCTGTTGCTTTGGAATCAAAATCGTGCTGCAGAGCATTGGCGTTGTACTGACCTGGCCGAGGTGTGTGTGTGTGTGTGTGTGGAGGGGGGATTTGATGAATCCTCTGATATATGAATCATATGGAAGGAGACAAACCACTCTGTATGGGTCAATTTACATTGATTTCCTTCAAGGCCCAACGGGGGAGGAATAATTCCTTAAATTGAATAAACTATTTTGGTGATACCTTTTGAACTGGCCTCTAATTCATTAGATTTCTGATGCTGCGGTATTCCCCTTCAAAAACATAAAGAGAATATTTGTGGAAGATTTGGCGAATTTGAGGTGAATTTGCAGCCAGAAAGGAAAACAGATGAAGGTAATATGGATGAGGCCTAGGGTGTTTCATGGATGTCTGAAGACTGGAGATTGAAAGGCAGAGATAATTGGTACGATAAATACAAAAATGAACAAAAGGGAATAGGAAGGGGAAATATTGGTAAGGAAGAAGTCGGAAAGAAAAGCGAAGAAAAGAGGGGAAGAGAAAGGAAGGGAAGATGGAGAGAGAAGTTGTTTATGGAAGACTAAGGTT
>NC_134799.1:230000-295000 GCF_046742065.1 Oratosquilla oratoria
CGACAACAATGCAAATGCGAGACCAGAAGAGAAATGGTGAAAAAGATATGCGAGGATAACGGAGAGAGTGGGAAAAAGAGCAGAAAAGAGAGCAAGAGAGAAAAAGAGCAGAAAAGAGAGCAAGAGCGAAAAGGGAGAAAAAGATGCGAAATTGCAGAAGAGAGGAAACAGGACACGAGGGGAAAGCCGAAGGAAAAAAAGAAAAGAAAAAGAAAAGAGAAAGAATAAGTGAAGAAAGAGAAAAGAGGTTCTGCAGTCAAGACAAAACAGATAAACAAAGAAATCCAGGTTTCCAGGAAGAAGAAGCAGAAGAAGCAGAAGAAGAAGAAGAAGAAGAAGAAGAAGAAGCAGAACCAAAAGCAGAGGAAACTAAAGAAGCAGAAACAAAAGCAAAAGAAGAAGAAGCAAATGAAGGTGAACAACCAAATGAAGAAGAAGAAGAAAAAGAAGAAGAAGAAGCAGATGAAAAGGCAGAAGGAACAGAGGGAAAGAGAGAGAGAGAGAGAGAGAGAGAGAGAGAGAGAGAGAGAGAGAGTAGAGAGAGAGAGAGAGAGAGAGGAGAGAGAGAGAGAGAGAGAGAGAGAGAGACGACTACAGACGTCTGAAGGAAGGAAGGAAGGAAGGAAGGGAGGCAGGATGGGAGGAAGGACGGGGCGATGGACGAGCAAGATGATGAAATAAGACGAAGGATTGTGAGAGGATTACAAGGAATGAAGATCATGGCGAGGACGATGTGGAAACGAACGAGGAGGAGGAGGAGGAGGAGGAGGAGGAGGAGGAAGAAGAGAAGGATAAAGAAGAGCAAGAAGGATAAAGGCAACTGACGGCAAATTAGGTCTTGTAAAAAAGAGGTCGAATTGAAAGGTCGGACTGGTAAAGAGGAGGAGGAGGAGGAGGAAGAGGAGGGGAAGAAGAGGAGGAAGAAGAGGAGGTAAAGGAGGAGGAAGAAGAGGAAGAGGGGAGGTAGAAGAGAAGGGGAGGAAGAGGATGAAGTAAAGGAGGAGGAGGAGGAGGAAGAGGAGGAGGTGATAAAGGAGGAGGAAGAGGAGGAGGTAAATGAGGAGGAAGAAGAGGAGGAGGTAAGGGTTGCTCAGATGTGGATAAGCCGAAGCTGCAAGAGATAAGACAGGAAGCGAAGGCTCCAACCAAAAGGGGTGAAGGAGAGAGAAGTTGGGGTGAGTTCCTGGGGTGAGGCGGAGGGGTGAGTCAGGATGCGGAGGTTGTCAGTGAATCCCACAGGGGTGAAGGGCAGTAAGGTGGTGTCACACTAAGGTAAACGGGTGAGGCTGTGGGGTGAAGGGGTGAATATGATGAAGGGTGAAAGTGTGAGGACGAGGGGTGAGGATAAGGGATGAAAGTATGAAGAAGGGGTGAAGGGAGGAGGCTGTTGGTAAAGAAGGGTGAGGTGGTGAAAATGGGTGAGCAAGGGTGAATGGATGAAGAAGGGTGAAACAGGGTGAAGAAAGGTGATGGGGTGAAGGGGTGAAGAAGGGAGGAGGCTGTTGAGAGAAGGTAGAAGGGCAAATGAGGGGTGAAGGGGTGAAACATTGTGAAGGCGAAAAAGGGTAAAAAAGGGTGATGGGGTGAAGAGGGGTGAAGAAGTAAGGCACATGGATGAAGTACTGGATTACAGGGGTAAAAGGGGTGAGGACAAGGACAGAGATGGGGTGAAATTTTGTTGCTTACGAGTAAAGGGGTGAGTATTAAAGCTACTGGGGTGACTTGAAGAGGCTAATGGATGACATAAATCAAAGGAGTGAGCCGATAAACCAGAATGGTGATGGGGTGAAGAAGAGGGGGTGATGGGGTGAGGTAGAGAGGGTGATGGGGGTGAGGCAGACGTTGTGATGGGGTAAGTCACGGGGGTGACGGTGTAAGTCACGGGGATTATGGGGGTAAGTCACGGGGGTGATAGGGTGAAGCAGAGGGGTGATGGGGTGAGGCAGAGGGGTGATGGGATGAGGTAGAGAAGGTGAAGGGGCCGAGGCAGACGTTGTGATGGGGTAGGTCACGGGGGTGATGGGGTAGGTCACGGGGGTGATAGGGGTAAGTCACGAGGGTGATGGGGTGAAGCAGAGGGGGTGATGAGGTGAGGCAGAGGGATGATGGGGTGAGATAGAGAGGTTGATGGGGGCGAGGGAGACGTTGTGATGGTGTAAGTCACGGGGGTGATGGGGTGAAACGGAGGGGTTATGGGGTGATGCAGAAGCGTGAACGAGTGAGGTTGTGGGAATAAGGAGCGAGGCCAATGGGGTGAGGTATGGAGGGGTGAAAGGGTGATGCACATAAGTGACAGGTTGACACACAGGAGTGACAGGGTGAGCTACAGGGGTGACAGGATGACACACAGGAGTGACAGGGTGATCTACAGGGGTGACAGGGCAATATACAGAGGATGATAAAAAATGGTAACCTTCTTGGGTGAAAAGGGTGACTCAAAAAAGACAGACGCTCGACTGGCCAGGTAAGACACAGAGTTGAAGAAAGTTGAGGCACAAAGACACAGCGACGATGCAGGGGAGGGGGAGGGGGATAGGGGGGCAAATGGAGTTTGAAAAGCGAGAGGTGGACGTGAATGAAGCAAATCGAGTTCACGCTGTCCTTGCGTTTAGATAATGGATGGGTCAGAGTTAATAGGCTGGGCAAACAAACAACACGTCGTGTGCTCTGAGCACGTACACTGTGTCTATGTGTGTATTTGTATGCGTGTGTGTGTGTGTGTGTGTGTGTGTGTGTGTGTGTGTGTGTGTGTATTCACTTGGTCTTGGGATCACGTGTTGGACTCGTGATCGACAGCTATTTCCCTCCTGGAAGAGAGCTCAGAGCTCGTAGGTCCGATCTATGGGTAATGCTATGACCTTACACACACACACACACCCAACTCCCCGCCCACGAGAGTCAGAGTAACGACCCGAAGCACAGCTGTACCGAAATAATTTCGGCCCTGGGCAGGATTCGAACCAAGCACTACGCGCACCCCCATGCTCGGAGTTCATCGCTCTACCAACTGCGCCACTGTGTGCGTGTGTGTGTGTGTGTTTCTGTGTGTGTGTATGTTTACATGCGTGTGTGTTTGTGTGTGTGTGACTATGTGTGCGTGTGTGTGTGTACTTGCATGTGTGTGTGCTTGCATGTGTGTGTGTGTGTGTGTGTGTGTGTGTGTGTGTGTGTGTGTGTGTGTGTGTGTGTGTGTGTGTTTGCATGCTTGTGTGTGTTTGCATGCGTGTGTGTGTTTGCATGCGTGTGTGTGTGTTTGCATGCGTGTGTGTGTGTGTTTCATGCGTGTGTGTGTGTGTGTGTGTGTGTGTGTGTGTGTGTGTGTGTGTGTGTGTATGTGTGTGCGTGTGTGTGTGTGCATCAATGTGTGTGTGTTTGCATACGTGTGTGTATGTGTTCACATGTGTGTATGTTTGAATATGTGTATATTTGCATATGCGTGTGTGTGTGTGTGTGTGTGTGTGTGTGTGTGTGTGTGTGTATGTGTTTGTGTGTGTGTGCTTGCATGTGTATGTTTGCGTGTGTGTGTGTGTGTGTGTGTGTTTGTGTATGTGCGTTTGCATATGTGTGTGTGTCTGCATATATATATATTATATATATATATATATGTGTGTGTGTGTGTGTGTGTGTGTGTGTGTGTGTGTGTGTGTGTGTGTGTTTGTGTGTGAGTTTGCGTGTGCGTGAGTGTGTGTGTGTGTGTGTGATTTTGCATGTGTGTTGTATGCGTGCTCGTGTGTGTGTGTGCATGTGTGTGTATGTGTTTGCATAAGTGTGTGTGTCTTCACACACAGGCATACGCACATAACCACATACAGGATACATACATATATACCTATATACAGTATTCAGAATATTCACTATGCACCTGTATATTTGGGTATGTGAATATCTCAAACCCAAAAATCCTTCATTAGTATAAGGACGTATTGTAAGGAAATCCAAACACAAAAAACTCACTTATTTCATACAGAAGTTTGAAAGACAAAGAAAAAATCTGCACAATCTCTCTCTCTATCTCTCTCTCTCTCTCTCTCTTTTCTATGTCCTAAAATCCTGATACCTGTCTGAACATTTTTACAAGTGATCCTTTGTAAGAGACTAAATACAGAGTTTGAGAGTCGTTCACACAGTTTTAGTTTCTCTACATACACACACACCTACCTACCTCGCGGCGCAGTGGTAGCGTTCGCAACTGCTGCTACAGCGGTCCGAGTTCGAATCCCGCACAGGGCTAAGATAATTTTAGTATTGCTGCGCTGCAAGCCGTTACTTCAACTCTCGTGGCCGTGGAATTGGGTGTGTGTGTGCGTGTAAGGTCACAGCAGTATCCGTAGATCAGTCATATATGAGCTCTCAGCTCTCCTCCTGGATGGTAATAGCTGTCGATCACGAGTCCCAACACGTGATCCAAGACCATGGTGAATTACACACACATTTACACACTTTTTTTTAATTTCAAGACTCCCATTAATAGGTGCTTCAACTTTAAACAATGCCCAGAGGCTTCCGGTCAGGTCTTCATCTGGGGTCAGACGTTTCTGTTCTTCACAGGTGGCGCAAAACCATAATCAAATATCAAAAGTTGTCCCACCGTATGTCAACAGGGAACATTCGACCTTCTTCCGCTATCAGGATCGACGCCAACGCTTTTCAGACCACCCACTTCGACGACATCGCCTCCCAGAGAACCCACACCATGAGAGACTCCATCAGAGGCGACCCTGCTCGACCTAATCGTCTTGTGAAGAGCCACCAATCTTCCGAAGGTCCCCAGACCGTTAAAGGAGGACAGGAAGAAAGTGGAGGGAAGTATGTCATTCCGCAGCGTCGAGGGAAACAGACAAGTAACGCCTCAAGACTCGTCGAAGATCGGAAAACGATCCAAAAGAAGAGTGTCAAGGTGATCAGACTTGATCCACAAAGAGAGCTCCAAATCAGAGAGCGGGAGCGTCAAAGGAACGTCGTCTATAAGCTAGAATTCCTTGAAGACCCTCAAAAAAAGAAAAAGGAAAAACGGGAAGAAGCCAAGATAAAGCGCATGGAAAGAAAATTGCAGGAGAAGAAAACACAGCCGATAGAAAAGTCTGACCTAGTTCCAGCCGCTGAGGTCAACGCTGTGATCCTGCAAAGGTTAAGAGAGTGCTTCTTCGTCTAGGGAGATTGACGACGACGCTACCCAAAACAAAGGGACAAACGGGCTTCCATATTTAAAGTCCTTATTGAACGAGCTCTCGGACAGGAAGTTCAAAAAATTCTCCAACGAGATTACCCTCTTCCTCGCCCAAAACCCTGTCGAAGTGGAAAGCAATTTTTACGAGCAGACGCTCGAAATGGAGGCGAAAAAAGATAATAAAAATTAAAATTATCTGCTATGGAGGAGAACTCCTTGAAGGGTCACTTTCCAGGAAATGGAAAAATAAGTGACGAAAGAAAAGAATTGGGCTCAGACAAAGAGGGAGTAGACAAGGAGCACACAAAGCCCTTCGTCGAATAAACCTCGGAAAAGGGCCGATTAAGAACCCTCTCCCGAAGAACCTTTGGGCAGACACTCCATCTTCTCCAGCACTTTCTCGACATACATAGACCTTCCAGCTTCCCGAAGAACACTCCCAAAAACTGGAACCTCCTGACTAAAATAAATTCAGCGTTTCCATCAAAGAAGCCAACTAGAGTCCGTAAACCGACCAAAGTCTGGAACTGACGCAGCGGACCTAAGCATAAGGAAAAGAAGATTATACGGAGTATCTTCGAGCCTGAAGACACGTCTCCAAGTGGCAATGGAAAGAAAAATCAAGTGTGTGGGATATTAATCACTGGAGCAGGTCAGGTGCATCCCACGGAGAGGCAGAACCCTTCGGTTTGTGTGCGACAAACTTGTCAAGACCAGCGCAGTCAACAAACTAAATGCTAAATCAAAGTGGAATACACTGGTCGCATTACGATACACCGTGCGAATTGAATTACACTGGGTGAAGAGAAACACGCCATACATTGGGTGAACACAGACGGGCGAGACTTTGAGACATGCGGGAAGGAGCACCGGAGCTGACAGAGTCAGTAACATTGAAAAGATCGACAGTATTCCCTGAGCACTGAGCCCCTTCGAGGGCCGCCCCTCAGCTGAATAAAATCACCTGGCGCAGTGAGTGGTTCTCCAGCTTTTGTGTCACCCTGTACATCCGTTCTACCATGTGGAGTGTCATAAAAAATGGAGGAGACTGGAAGAGACCATAGGGCCTACACTCACCAGGAAATCAGCCATTTATTCGTTGTTCTAAAAAAAGCTACATTTCAAGAACAATACAACCCTAAAAAATCTTCTCATAAAGAATTCCCCTGACAATTCTTCAGGCTGTGTTTATAAAATACCTTGTAGTAAATGTAACAAATATTATGTAGGTCAAACAGGAAAAGAATTAGAGGTTAGGATTAAACAGCATAAAAACAGCATAAAAAATGGCCAAGAATCTAGTGCACTTTTTAAACATGTTTGTGAATTTGACCATCCTATTGACTGGAAAAATGCTTCGAAAATTATAGTGTAAGAACATAACAGAAAAGTATCATAGTCAGGAATTATCAAATGGAATTATGACCAACTCATTAATAATAGTTTAGGATTATATAAATTAGATCCATATATTGTCAGTAATATAAATAGTACATATTTTAAAAGTTAATGTAATAATTATCTGTTTTCATGACCTCGCCGAGTGACCCAACCTGAGCTTTCAGGCTTCGGAGAGGAGGGTAAATGTCTCTCTTGTCCTATTTATTCTTTGTATCTTCATTTTTTGTTCTCATCTTTCTGTACTCCTTGATAATGTGAATATATCACGAAAGCGCTCGGACTCCGTGTGTTTTTCCTTTTCCTAGTGGACTCTGCATATTTGTGACTCACGTGTGACTTGTGAAATTTGTGCATATATGTGTATATTTGTATATGTATATATATAATTTTTTTTGGTAGGAGGCCATGTTGTATACATGATTTCAAGAAGTCTACAGCGACAATGGCGCCATCAAAACACACATGATAAAAGAACACAAAACCACCATCACCAGACAAGCACTAAACGAAAACACTAAAATAATTTACAAAGCTCACGACCCCCATCGCCTCAAGATGGCCGAAGCAGTGAACATTTACATCGGAAAACCTTCCATTAACATACAACTTATGCCCACAACCACACTCCCAAGCAGTAGACGCACATAACACAAACAATAACACCCATTTCCACAATATACAAGAAACTTGCTACTTCCACGTACGCAGCGCTACGGATCACGGCTATAAATAATGACCTCTCCCAGTGTTCGGCCAATGTACGGTCTGTAATCACCAAACATTGTAACTCCCTCCCTAAGGATGACCGAGTAAGGTCGAAATATGTATTGGAGAAATTAAAAAATGAGAAAACCGCACCAAATGTCTTTTGGACACCTTCTCAGCTATTTGGAACCAACACAGAAACTTGTTGCACGAGACAAATTAAAGCTTCAATATAAGCTCAACAACGCCATTGTCGCTGTAGACTTCTTGAAATCATGTATATATATATATATATATATATATATATATATATAAACATGTGTATATATGTATATATATATATACATACACATGTTATATATATATACATACATATATATATATATACATTGTGTGTGTGTGTGTGTGTGTGTGTGTGTGTGTGTATTTACCTAGTTGTACCTAGATGTATTTTACGGGAAGGGGAGCTATGTTCGTGAGTGCCCGTCTTCATATCTCATTTTATCTAAACTATTTTTAGATTCATGTATTGTTTTTGCACACACCACTTTCTCATCTAACTTGTTCCTACTATCTATTACTCTGTGAGGAAAGCTGTTCTTTTTCAGATCTCTTCTATAGCGGTCTTTCTTGATTTTCTCTCCGTGCCCTCTTGTATTTCTATCATCCCATTTTATTAGATTCTATCAATAATTTCTATGCCTTTCATGATTCTGTAAATAGCTATCAAATCTCCTCTCTTCTTTGTTTTAGTGTCTGTAGCTCAATTTTTACTAGTCTCTCTTCATATGATAGTTTTGAGAGTGTTGGATTAGATTTATGGAGTTTTTGGCTCAAAGGCCAAGCGCCGGAGCCGGTAGGCCATTCAGCGCATATTTATCTTTTAGTTTAAAAAATGAAATAAAAATAAAATTCAAGTAAAACAATTAAAATGATATACATTCACGAACACACTTCAACAACACACACTCACAAGCATCCACACACACAATTTTAAATTTCATAAAATCAATTTGTCTTAAAAACTTTAAAACGTTCTTCACACAAGCTTCCTCACCTAAAATTTCTTTAAAAGATAAATCTGTTAAGAAATTTGCCCTGCGCTTATTAGAGAATGCAGGGCACTGAACTAAAATGTGTCTTATTGTCAAAATTACTTGGCAAGTGGGACATTGGGGGGGCCAGCCTTTCTGCCCCACTTGCCATTAAAAATTTATGTGTAATGTAGGAATGGCCAATTCTCAGTCTTGTCAAGAAAATGCTTGACCTTCTGTCCAAAGGAGGACACTTCCAAGGGTTCACTAAGGGATGAATTTCTTTTAATTTATAACTGCCGTCCAGCCTTGTCCATTGCTCTTGCCACTTCTTCATTGTATAACAATGGATCAGTTGTTTCAAGTCCGTATGTGGGACTTTTCGGTCTGCTATATGGGTGAGCCTAGTGGCGGCTTTGGCTGCAGCATCGGCCTGCTCATTTCTAGTGACACCCACATGGGACAGCACCGAACAAAAGTTTACTTTTATCTTCTTTCTGTTGTTTATGAGAATCAGCCATTCCTGTATTTCTTGCACTAAAAAATTATGAGGCAATAAATTATTTACAGAGGATAGAACGCTCATGGAATTCGTAAAAATAACAACGTTCCTACCACACGGAACAGAATTAAAAACAAACTTCAGGGCGTTGCTGACTGCCAGCAGTTCAGCAGTAAAAACAGAGCTAAAATCAGGCAACTTTCTCTTTAAAACTGTGCTATCAGTTACAACAGCACAACCAACACCGTCTTGGGATTTTGATCCATCTGTATAAATAAAAATTGCATCAGCATGTACTGATAAATGTTCTAAAAATTCATTTTTTTAGCTCTACAGCAGTTCTGTTGTTCTTCTTTTTAAGAGGACATATTTCAGTGGTGCATCGGTTCCAAAGAGGGAATTTGGGAGGCGTGATCTCAGCAATTGTCTTAGGAACAAGTCCTACCTTCTCTGTGCCAACTTCACATCTCCCTTCTAAAGGTTTCGGCAGAGTACTTTTCCTTGGAGCTCTGTCTACCGTCTGCTTTACAAATTTGAAGTTTGGATTCTGTTTGGATGTCAAGACCCGAGATATATATCTAAGACTTAATTCCTCCCTGCGAATATACAGGGGAGGAATTCCTGCGTCCACATACAAGCTATCCACTGGAGATGTTCTATAGGCTCCCGAACAGATCCGTAAAGCCATATTGTGGACTATATCAAGCTTCTTCAGTGAATTTTTACATGTCGATCCATAAATTTGACATCCGTAATCCATTTTGCTAAGGCACAATGTTTGGTAAAGCCAAAGTTACACGATCTGCTCCCCAGTTGAAACGAGACACTACCTTTAGTATATTAAGTCGCTGTTTGACAGTGTATACAACCTCGTTTATGTGATTTGTGAATGTCAACCTTTTATCCAATACCAGACCCAAGTATTTTACTTCATCTTCATACGGTAATATGACACCCTCTATGAATAGTGTTGGTATTTCTTCCTTGCGTCTTAGTCTGGAAAACCTTATGGTTTTGGTTTTTCCAGCAGAGAATCTGAAGCCCCTGCAATTAGCCCATGTTGTTGCTAAGTTAATAACCGGAAATAGATTCAATTTGGAAGTAGGTAGAAACAACTTTGCCAACCGTGTAGTTAATTAATGGAATAAACTTCCTGCGCAGGTAGTGCAATGTAGTTCAGTTCGAAGCTTTAGGAATCATCTAGATAAACGCCTAAGCAAGATGCTATAAAGATTATGATTTATTTTATATTATTTGTTTTTGTTTTGTTATCATTTGTCTGTTTGATTTTCATTTATTATTAGTTATATGTCAATTTATTATTATTTACTATTTACCTGTTTGTTTATTATTTAACTATACCGATGCATTTATTTATGTATTTTATTTGTTATTCACATTATTATAATTTTTATTTATTGATTTATTAATATTATGATTTTTTTTCGCATCCGACCAAGATATGGACCAAAAGGTCTCCTGTCGGTATGCTCCGCCTTTGTAATCCTTTGTAATCTTGAATCTTTTGGCCCGTTTCTAATGTTGTCGATTTGCTGCACACAATAGCGAAGCCATCAGCATAAGCCAATCCATGAACTCCTGTGGGAACTTGTTCTAATAAACTATTAATGGCTATGCTGAACAGTGTAGGACTCAGAACACTTCCTTGGGGAATCCCTTCCTCTTGAAGATATGCACAAGAGAAAGAAGAGCCCACTCGGATTTTTAGATAACGGTCAGATAAGAAGTCCTTTAAACAATTGAACATATTACCCCCGATACCCCACTCTGCAACTTGCTTCAGAATGCCTCCCCGCCAGGTAGTATCGTAGGCATTTTTCAAGTCAAAAAACACACCAATGCTAGAGTTCTCAATTGCGAAGGCATTCTCAATCTCACGAGTGATAAAAAGTATGGGGTCCAGAGTGCACTTATTTCTTCTAAATCCAAACTGTCTGTTAGATAGCAGATTTTTAGATTCCAAAAACCAAACTAAACGCGTATTAACCATTCTTTCATAGATCTTACAAATGCAGATTGTGAGAGCAATAGGTCTGTAACTTTGTGGGTCATGAGGGTCTTTTCTTGCCTTTAAGATTCCTATGATGATTGAAGTCTTCCAACATTTAGGAGATCCACAAGACCAAAATTTGTTCAGCACATTTAAAAGGAATTTCTTCGACGATATGGATAAGTGTAAGAGGCCGGTAGTTGTACGAATGGAAATGAGCTTGGGAAACACTAGGGCATTAGAATGCTGACTCAACAATTCAGACTCGACGCCTGCTCGCCTGCTGTTTGATAACATTGAGGCGACGTTATGTCTATGTAAACACCAACGGAGGTGACTGTTTTATAATCGATGATGTAATCAAAACTCTGTAAGCGCAGGTTAGCTTCGTTTGACTAATGCTGAGGTAAACGATATTGCTAGTGGCATTGCAATGGCTTTCCGGATTGGGCAAGGTGGAGAAGGAGGAAAAAAACTATCGGTGCATGAATTCAAAGTCACGTCCATAAGTAGTGACATTTATTTGAGAAGTCAGAGGAGATTGGATTAGAAAAATTAGTGACGTCAGACGAAGGTAGCTTAGCGTAGGATACGGGGATCTCGGGAGACGGTGTGGAGAGACGAGAGAGAGAGATCCTGAGTGTAACAAGACTGTGAAATTACAGTGAAAGAAGAAAAGTACAATTCCTTTACCCCAGGACTGATTTGATGTACATGACAAGAACTAGGCATGGGGCCTACTACTTAAAAAGTACTGGAAAACTACTGGAAAACTTATAAGAAAAGACGTGAGGGGAAATTAAGTGACTACTAACAGAATAGAGGGAGAGGTCTGACAGTGGTGACAGTGACTACAAGGGGAGGTGAAAGTGGTGAACAGCGGTGGGATGAACTGAGTGTTAAACACCTCCGAAGAGAAGTGGTGCTAGATAAACTGGTGAACGAAGAACTGGTGCGATGAAGTCTACGGGAACAAGACAAAAAAAAATCAAGAGTGTATTGGTTCCAAAGACGACAAGAGAAATCTACAACTTCAAGTAACTGTTACGATTGGAACAAGCATTCTTCAAGATTCTTCAAGGTGATCATCATCTACAAGGCGGTCTTCAAGGCAGAGTGTGTGATGGAGCTGATGAACAACGTCGCTGACGAATGACAAGGCCGTAGAGGGGGTCAAGACAGAAGTTGACATTACGAAGTGACATCGCAAGCAGCCAGGATTAAGCAAGGTATTAGTATGAGTACCCCTCAGAATTCTAACGTGTTGAGACACGAAATTCACACATCAAATACAAATATTCCAAAATTCACAGGAGAGTCTAACACATATGGTGTAAACAAATTTCTTAATTTAATAGACACTCTTATAGTGAGTAAAAAACATTACTAATGAGAACCGTAAGATTGAGATTCTCAAGGAGAATATAAATCCAGAGCATGGAAGGGCGAGGTTTGTCATTAACTTCCAGCAAATGGAAGAAATTAATCAATATGATAATTACAAAAAGGCCTTCCTCAAATATTTCATGTCCAAATGTGATCAGGATCCTATTAGGTCATTGGTAAAAATGATTAAGGAAGTTAGGACAAGTGAAACTGACACAGAGTACTTAGCTAGATTAGATAGATGGTCAAAAGACATGAATTCTATCTTGAAAGATTCAGACTGGATAGAAAGATCTAGTGAGATGAAAATCTCACAGGTAATCAAATTGATTACATTTAGCTTATTGGCAAAGAATTCTGATGACTTAACAGCAGAAAGGCTGTACAAGGATCTAAAATCAAATATAAGTTTAGGAGAAGTAGATTATCTTCTTCAAGGATACAGTGAGACCAGAACTATAAACCCATATGTAATGCCTATAAATCAACAAAGCCAATATAGGAACTCTAGAGAGTTTAAGAAAACAGAAGTAGGACATAGGCGGCATGCTAGAAGTCCGTCTAGGTCTAGGGATACCAGAATCCTATGTTTTAATTGTAATGCATGGGGACACAAAGCACAAGAATGTTTTTATGGGATTATTTGCAGAAATTGCAAATACGAAGGTCACAATGAGTATCAATGTAGGAACCCTCCATTCTGTATTTATCATAATAGAATAGGTCATAGAACTCATGAGTGCCGGAATTTTCGGGTACCCCCAGGGCTAAGAGGAAAACCCCCAGACACAGAATAAACACTTTCAGACCTCCCCATATATATACCGATAGGCGGTATTGTGTTAAATATGGGAATGCAAGAGAGATGAAAGAAACTGACAAACTGATAATTACTGTTGGTAAAACTTCTGTAGGACCTCTCATTGCAGGTAAAGTGTTCAATAAGCCTATTCAAATTTTTATTGATACAGGGTCTGTAGTTAATGTAATTACTAGTAAAGTTTTAAACCAGTTGAACCCAGGAGTGAAAATGTTGGAACCAATCCGTTACACATTGCAAGGTGTAACTGGAAATCAGTTAAAAATATTAGGTAAGGTGGAACTAGAAGTTGCCTTATATACAAATGAACAATTGTACATACCAGTGATAGTGGTAGAAGAGTCTGTTTTTCCAGGAGATTTATTGATAGGATTTGCAACTATGAGAAAAGAAAACATGCTAATTTGTCCTGCTGACTTAGGAATTTTAGTGAAGTCACAGTTAATCCCATTCTTAAGTCAACCAGACTTAAGACCAGTGACAGGAATCAATGAATCCTTAGATAACATTTCTATCTTAGATAGCGTGACCGAGCGGTCCAACCCTACAGAAAGTAAAGCCACTTGTGAACCCAACTCAGAAGTTCAGGAAATCCCAGAGATTACTAAATTATCAACCACAGAATCCTTGATAATTGCAGATTGCGGAGTAACAAGGTCGACATTGTTACATCCCATGTCAATTAGTAAGGTTGAAGTGTGTTTGAAAGGAATCAATGTAGACTCTGAAGTAATTACAGTCCCAGAATCAGTTAAAATTAAAGGATTGAAGTGGGACTCAGGGATTTATAAGACAAATAAGAACAGAGTAGAAGTATTAGTAATTAATACTATGAATAAAGAGATAGTTTTAAAGAAAGGTACACAAATAGGATGTATTCAGGTGTGTACTAAACCTATTAAGATTTTAAATGAGAATAGTGAGGAGATAGAATTACCAACTTCATCAATTTGTTCAGTACAAGAAGGCATAGACTTAAGAAATAGATATAAAGAATTATTACAATCAACTAATTGCCCTGAGTTGGATGAAGCTTTATTTGCTTTGCTTATGAAACATAAAAAAGCAATTGCTTTGCCGGGGGACGCCTTAGGCAAAACAACTGTTTTAAAACATCACATTAAGTTAAAACCAGGAACACAACCTATCTACATACCAGCCTACAGAGTTCCTCACTCTAAATTAGCTGTAGTAGATAAACTCA
This sequence comes from Oratosquilla oratoria, assembly GCF_046742065.1. Lineage (NCBI taxonomy): Eukaryota > Metazoa > Arthropoda > Malacostraca > Stomatopoda > Squillidae > Oratosquilla > Oratosquilla oratoria. The sequence goes on from NC_134799.1 coordinate 244,231, forward strand.
TCACAGAAATGTTATCACAGGATATTATTGAACATAGTAGGAGTGGAATTTTCCGTTGATCTTAGTACCAAGGTCTGATGGAACTATGTGACCAGTTATTGATTACAGGGAATTGAATAAGCACACCATTCGTGACAGGTTACCATTACCCATTATCGGTGACATTTTGAGAAGTTTGGGAACTGAGAATAGATATTTTAGTACTATAGATATCAAATCAGCTTTTGGCAAATAGAATTGCATGAAGATTCAAGAGAGTTCACAGCATTCTCTACAGGACATTATGAGTTCAAGAGAATGCCATTTGGGTTATGTAATAGTCCATTAACTTACATGAGATTAATGAATACTATTCTTGATGGATTGTTAGGAAACACTGCCAGTGTATTTCTAGATGACATTTTAATAGTTTCTCAGACTGCAGTGGAGCACTTTAAGAAATTAGATTTGATATTCTCAAGACTAGGAGAAGCAGGGTTAAAAGTAAAACTTGAAAAATGTAAGTTCTTGCAAGACAGTGTCATTTACTTAGGACATAAGATAGACAGACACGGACTTAGTACAGTAAATTCAAAGGTTGACGCTGTTAAGAATTTTCCAGTTCCGACCAATGTAGACAAGGTTAGGAGCTTTTTGGGATTAACAGGATATTTTAGAAAGTTCATTCAAAGTTATGTTGACATTGCTAATCCACTAAGTTCATTGTTAAGAAAGGACTCAAAGTTCATATGGGGACCTGCACGAGTTCACCTATTTTAATTTTTCCCGACTATGAAAAAGAATTCATTCTTTGTACTGATGCATCTGACATAGGATTAGGAGGCATACTCATGCAAGAGAGAAATGGAACTTTGAAACCTATAGCTTACACATCCAGACTTTGTAATAGTGTGGAGAGAAACTACTCTATAACAGAAAGAGAAACTTTAGCAGTAATTTATTCTTTAGAAAGTTTTAGGGATATGATACTAGGGTATCCCATCAGAGTTTGGACTGATCACACAGCTATTCAGAACTTATTTAAGCATAAGAATCTTAGAGGCAGACTTGCTAGATGGTTTGCGATACTTCAGTGCTATGAGGTTCAATTTGAATATATTCTGGGTAGAAGGAATGTAGCAGATCCACTTTCTAGAAACATTAGTCAACCAATGACTGGGACTGGGTTGATTAATTTTGTTTGTAGTATAGAAGAATTAGTAACTTTAGATGAAGAAATGCTAATAAGAGAACAGAGAGATGATGAGACATGTGATTCAATAATCAAGCATTTGATGAACCCAAGAGGAGATCCTCCAAAGCTACCAAAGGGGTATAAGGTAGAGGAATTTCATTTGATTAATGGAATATTGTATAGGAAAATATTTGTAAATGGGAAAGATATTTCTAGAGGTCAAGTAAATCAGTTGGTTATACCACAAACTCTGGTAAATGAGATATTGAAGTTACTTCATGATAGTGATTGTAGTTCACATCCTGGAAAGGATAAAACTTATAGACAAGCACAACTTAAATACTTTTGGACAGGTATGAAGAAATCTATATATGATTATATAGAAAAGTATGTAAAATGTGTAAAGGTGAAGGGAAATACACCAAAACCTGCTCCTATACTCACCTATCCCATTCCACAGAAACCTTGGGAAAGAGTTCACATTGATACATTAGAATTACCAATGTCCGAGAACGGTTTTAAATACCTATTTGTTGCTATTGATTATTTTTCAAGATTTTGTATATTACAACCCATAATCAATAAGAAAGCTGAAACTATTGCTTCCGTAATCTATGATCAGATAATCTGTAATTTTACTACACCTAATATCTTAGTTTCAGATAATGGGACAGAATTTAATAACAAAATCTTGGAAAATTTATGTAGTGTATTCCACATCAAGAAAGTCAATATACTCGTTAACCATCCCCAAAGTAATGGAGTAGTAGAAAGGTTAAACAAAAAGATAATTATATGTCTTAGAACCCTAATAAGTCCTCATAGTGTAACTTGAGATACTTGGATTCCTTGTGTTAAGTGTACCCTGAACAATCAAATTAATGTAGCAACTGGTGATACACCACATTTTATAATTTTTGGGGAGGACAAAACTCTGCCATATGAAATGTTGACTGCAGAGCAAAAACCCATATATAATATGGATGATTATATATCCAATAAGATAAATACTCTTCAAAGTATTCACCAAAGAGTTAGGAAACATATGCAGGTGTATTCACAAGAGATGAAGGAACAACAACACAAAATAGCTCATAAACTAGAACTGAAAATTGGAGATTTAGTAATGGTCAAACTAACCTCACCCAATAATAAACTTTCACCAAGGTACACCGGTCCATATAGGGTAATTGATTCTGCAGGTGGAAACAAGTTTAAACTTAAACATTTAGAATCAAGAGAAGAATTGATAGGACATTTAGATGACATAAGGAAAATTAGCTTGCAGATCTATGAAGATGATTATAGTAATACTTTGTGCATAAATATTAATAACCCTGGAGAATATGGAGAATATTATAATGATATTTTTCAAGAATTGAACATTAATCTTGATGTATTTTACAGATGAAAACTGCCTTATTAATAATATTAAGTTTGGTGAGTGCCATGGACTGGAATCAGATTCGTCCTGGAGCATTGGTACATCATCAAGGTAACCTAATCTTGGTGGATAAGGTAGTAAGAGTAGTTCTTGATTATAAAAATGTAACCAAAATTAAAGAAAATGTGGACTCCATTAATAATAGTTTGCAAATATTAAAACAGAACATTTCCAATAAAGATGTTAAGGATAGACTTGAAAACAAAATAAAGGAAATAGAGGATAAATTTCACATCATAGGTTCAAATTTCAAAAGCAATGTTAGACAAGAGAGAAGTGCAATAGTAGTGGCTTTAGGAGCTCTTGCTGGATTAGGAATTGCCAATTTTGCCTTCCTTGCTGACTCGAAATTTTCAATAAATACATTAAAGGAGAAAGTTGGAAAAATTGATGAATTACAAACAAGCATTAAAAACATTGAGGAAATGATCTCTGATATTTCAGATAACTTAGAGAATCTCAGCTTGAAACAAAGTGAACAAGAGAATACAATGCAACTTTTCTTGTTACTCAATACTATGCATTTGAAATTATCTGAGATGCAAGTTCAGTTGGAATCTTTTGTACAGGATTTAGTTATGGCAAATTCGGGTCAAGTAACTTCTTCTCTCCTTCCAATACCTCAACTTATAAAGGTAATTAAGTCAGCAAAGAAGGATTGGAACTTTGAACCTTTCTTTGAAGAAGCTAATGTAGCATTATATTATCCTTTGCTAAACTCCTACCTTAATGTCACTTCAGTTATTATTGAAATCCTGTTCTCTTCCAACCTAAGATTTAACTTATTCAAATTGAAACCCTTCCCATTGAAGGTAAATGGTTCATTTTATGAAGTAGATATTCCAGTTGTGGACCCAATCAATTATATCCTTTCTGTAGACAATCTGAAGGAGAGCAGAGTCTCTAATGACAAGTTGAAGGAGTGTAAAAGATTTAATAGGAATCTTTACCTCTGTCATTCTTCCATGTTTGTGTTCCGTGAAGCTTTGAAAAATTCATGCGAGGCTTCTCTGGTTAGGAATGTGTCTGTTATGAACAATTGTCATTACCAACGAATTTTGGTAGACCAGATCCCTCATTGTAACATACAAGGATCTCATTACCTGTTTTTTCCTAACAAGACCAAGGTATCAATAAATTGTCCCGGGTTGAGTCCTATATTGGATTTGGTTGAAGGTCTTGTCTCTATTCAAGATAACTGCGAATTGCATGCAGACACTATTTCCACCATTTCTAATACCCTTAATACAATGCATTTAACCGATGACACCTACATTTCAACCTTCAACTTCACATTGCCTGAAAACTCTCCTCCCTTGAAAATTAAGAAAGACCATTGTCAAGATCTCCCTCAAATTATTTACATATACTACCAATCCTTATCATACCCTTACTTTCAGTGTTAGTGGCAGCACTGATTGCCTTTGTTGTTTTCCGGAGGTTGACTCTGTCAAAGCAAATAAACCATGTAACCGCTTAATTCAATACCTTATATATATTGACATGCATGTTATTAACATTTATAAGTATTATGTTTATGTATTATTCCCAATTTATTGCATGAATGATGTATTTTGGAGGGTAGCTCAACAATTACGCAAGAGTAGATTAGCTTATTCTAGAAATATATTAGCAAGCCCTGTAAGAGGGAAATAAGAAATTGGTCGGGACGACCAAGGGTAGCTGCCGAGCCCTGTAAGAGGCCGGTAGTTGTACGAATGGAAATGAGCTTGGGAAACACTAGGGCATTAGAATGCTGACTCAACAATTCAGACTCGACGCCTGCTCGCCTGCTGTTTGATAACACTGAGGCGACGTTATGTCTATGTAAACACCAATGGAGGTGACTGTTTTATAATCGATGATGTAATCAAAACTCTGTAAGCGCAGGTTAGCTTCGTTTGACTAATGCTGAGGTAAACGATATTGCTAGTGGCATTGCAATGGCTTTCCGGATTGGGCAAGGTGGAGAAGGAGGAAAAAAACTATTGGTGCATGAATTCAAAGTCACGCCCATAAGGAGTGACATTTATTTGAGAAGTCAGAGGAGATTGGATTAGAAAAATTAGTGACGTCAGACGAAGGTAGCTTAGCGTAGGATACGGGGATCTCGGGAGACGGTGCGGAGAGACGAGAGAGATCCTGAGTGTAACAAGACTGTGAAATTACAGTGAAAGAAGAAAAGTACAATTTCTTTACCCCAGGACTGATTTGAAGTACATGACAAGAACTAGGCATGGGGCCTACTACTTAAAAAGTACTGGAAAACTACTGGAAAACTTATAAGAAAAGACGTGAGGGGAAATTAAGTGACTACTAACAGAATAGAGGGAGAGGTCTGACAGTGGTGACAGTGACTACAAGGGGAGGTGAAACAAGTGACCAACCATGGAATAAAGAATGTCATCCTCTTCAGGAGAGGTTGGGGAGGATAGAGATAAGGCATGATCCATTTCATCCAAGGTGAAGAGAAGATTATATGCCTCCGAGTTCGTATTGGTAGGAGGTATAATCGTGGTCATGGCTCTAATTCTTCTGAAATCATCTGAATAATGTAGTGGGCTTGAAATATCAGCATAATGTCTTCCAAAAGCCTCTGCTACTTCTCTTGTATCTGATATAAAACAGTCATTTATCTTCAGAATGGGTAAGGGAGATGGAGTAAACTTTCCTTGTAATTTTCGAATCCTATTCCATACTAAGGTAGGGGAAGAGTCATATTTCAATTCGCTAATATATTTAATGAAGGATTCCCTCCTTGCTTTCTTGAAGATTTTCTTCTGCTTTGCTCGAGCTCTTCTGTACGTTATCTTATTGACTAAACAAGGGTATCTCCGATATCTCTTATAGCAAGTTCTTGTAATATTTCTGCTTATAGCACATTCATCGCTCCACCAGGGGACTACTGGGCGTTGAGGTTTACCAGCTGTCCTAGGAATGGAAGAGAAAGCACCACAGAGTATCATGTCTACCAGGTAGTCATATGCATTACAGTTACTACCAAAATCACTAATCTTATAATTAATATCTGTGGATCTCCTAAATAATTCCCAATTAGCCTCTCCTGTCTTCCATTTAGGTAAGCAACAGGAGGGAGTGTTCTTTAAATATTTGATATGGATAGGCCAGTGGTCGCTACCATGTAAATCTTCATCTATTGACCAACTGTAGTCTAATCTTAAGGATGATGAACAAATAGTTAGGTCTATAGCAGAACTTGAGTTGTGAAAGGCATCAAACCTAGTTTTGGAACAGTCATTCATCAAAATGACATCATTACTATCAATAAATTCTTCAATTATATTGCCCCAGGGGTCACACCTTGATTCACCCCATAGAGGATGTTTGGCGTTAAAGTCACCCATTAGAATAAAAGGCTCAGGGTGCTGGTCAACCAAAGATTGTAGGTCATTTAACTCAAACTGACGGGGGTGCTTATATATGTCTACGAGTCGATCTTCCAGTTCAGGTTCCAAATATAAAGAACATAAAGTGATCCATTTAGTGGTAAAGATTTGTACTGCACAAGCCTGCAACACCGAATGTAGCTGGACACTTCTGTGGTTTACACATTTCTTAACAATGATACCAGTACCTCCATGGGCACGGCCCCCAATCATAGGAGATCTGTAAAATTTATAATTAAGTCCAACATTAGGGGATAAATTGCCAAGCATAGTTTCTTGCAGACAAAAAACAGACACATCATGTTCTTTAAAGAGAATCCCAACCTGCTCTCGATGAGAATTAAAACCTTGCATATTCCATTGAATTATGGACATTATACTGTTTTCTTTTTCTTTTTGGGGTCTACTGGTCTGGTAAGAGAAGTCTGGGAGAGAGAGGGTTTACAAGGTGGGTTCTTTTCTAATTTCTTTGCTTTCGCGGGTGGCATCCTCCTCTCTGACGATGGTCCGACCGACGATGTAGAGTCCGGGTTATTAGTTTCTTTCTTAGATTGTTTATCGCGATTTGGGGAAGAGGATGGAGATGAGGGTGGACTGTGGAGTCTTTTACTGCGCACAGCTTCAGACTCCATAGCTTCGCTTCTGTGTGCCTCGACTGAGTGAGGCACAACAGTCCGTGATCCCTTTATTGGGGAGCCCCTCGAGTTTGGAAGTTTGACTGATTGAGAGAAGGCATTATTAGAGGAACCCTGTGGGGTCCCAGCAATGAGAACTTTAGGTGCCCCACTAGATGGGGCAGGAGGCATTCCCTCAACTGGGGATGGGAGAACCTCCGCAGAGGAGGGTTGACGAGTACTACAATTTCCAACTTGTGGGGAAGACCGATTTGGTCTAGTAGTGACTCTTTCACGCTGAGGCTTGGGTTCAACATTTCCTTGATCCTCATTGCTTCTGTGCACCTCTACCGAGTGAGGCACACTAGTCAACAATCCCTCTACTGGGGAGTCCCCCAAGTCTGGAAGAGAGATTGCCTGAGAGGAGGCTTCATTACAAGAAGCCTGTGAGGTTTCTACAATAGAAACCTTAGGTGCCCCTCCAGATGGGGTAGGGGACACCCCTTCAACAAGGGGTGAGGAAACCTCCGCACAGGAGGCTTCAGAAGTACTAGAAATTCCTACTTGAGAAGAAGAAAGACCATTAGGTTTCATAGTTACACTTTTACACTGAGGCTTGGGTTCAGTGTTAACAGAACCATTCATATTGGCATTTTTATTTCTATTGCCTTCTACTGTTGGCTGATCCACTTTACTATTTGTTTTAACAACATCACTGTATCTTTTGGAATTACTTAATAGTCTTTTAGCATATCCTACGCTTATATGTTCTGCATGAGCCTTTAGTAGTATTTCCTGTTCCTTCTTATAAATTACACAGTTCTTATTTCTGGCATCATGCTCTTCTTTACAATTTATACAAACTGTTGGGCGGGAACAATCCCCATGTGGCTGAGCACATATCAAACACATTTTGTCCCTTGCACATCTGCAGGAAGGATGGCCAAAACCATAGCAGTTAAAGCACTGAAGGGGACGGGGCTTAAACTGCTTCACATAAACAATTTCTTTTTCTATCTCTACATAATGAGGTAGATCTTCACCACAAAAACTTAGGATAATCATAGAAGAACGAGGGATTTTAGCAACCTTCCAAACATTAGTTGGGCACATTTCTAAAATCTCTTCTTCATCAAAGTCATACAGATCTCTATTAAAAATTACCCTTTTGGCATAACTATAGGTGTAGTGGGGTTTAACTTCCTTAATCTCCGATTTCTGTTTCAAGTTGAGCACCATGGCAGCTTGTTCATAAGATTTTACATGAATTAAGAAGGAATTTCTTCCAAATCGTGATACCTGGGAGTTATTCAAATTATCACAGCCAAGGTGACTCTTCAAGAATCTTCTAAACTCGAACAATTTAGCACGTTCTTTTGCAAGAGTGATAATGAGCCACTTAGCTGGGTTGGGAGGTCTCTGCACACTTTCCTTCCTTTCCTCTACCGGCTTTTCTGGATAAAAGATATCCAAGTTAGGTGGCACTCTACCAACAAGTTGGGCTGAAGATTCATTCTCATTACAATTATTATAATCCAAGCAGGCAGCCACTGCATCCTGATTAGAAAGAAATGAGATCCACACTAGCCAAGCTTTAAAGTTGTCAGTTAATTTAACTCTGATCTCTTTAATTTGTCCAAATTCACGGAACTTTTCATATAAGTCTGTATAACTCTTATCAAGAGAGACATATTGTAAATGCAAGATTCTATGACTATTAGGGGCAGCATTTGATTGATTGATTTTACCGAAGTCCTTTTTCAAGCCGGAGTCGTCAACTGGGGTTTTTATTTTTGTTGAGTCAATATTGTCAACATTAGGATTGGCAATATTAGGAGAGGGATCGGGGGGTTTAGGAGGATCAGGTAGTGGTGGAGGTTTAGAACATTCTGTTTCAACAGCCGCCATCATCGTGTATATTTATGAGGTCACACCATATATTGAGAAAGAAAAATCAGTGCATAGAAGGAAGATACTGCAGTTGCCCGTTGCCACGCACAATAAAAGAAAAGTCTCTGCAGAGTCGGGAGGTTCCAGAAACGACTATTCACACATGCAGGGCCTCGGAGGTGAGTTTGAGACTTTGTCAACCCGGGGTTTGTCCTCTTTTGTTTTGTCCCATTTAGGATGGGTCCGGCGTAATCACTCTGCATGTGTACTGGATAGGGAGAAAGGAAGTCAGCAGCCTAGTACCTACCTCACAAACATGCATTCCCCAGTCGGTGGGCTTTCGGCCCTCGCAGGGAGTAGTGACCTCGCGGTATACATCCCCACTTGACTGGGTTCAGACATATAGCTTGGAAGGCACCAAGATACCAGAACCTTCCTTAACAAGTATTAGAGAAAGATGGTGAAAAAGGAGAGTAGGGTAGCAAATATGAAGGATAGGGATAGGGGAATTCACAAAGGAAAAGGGTGAGGGACCCCCTATCTATTCACTACCCCAAAAACCTCATCCTAAAACAACTGTCATAGGATGAGGGCGACAAATCCTACGAATATTCCAATCCATAATCGGAGCCAAGCTAGGGTCGTCAACAAAAAGAGTTTTTGGCTCAGTTTTCGTCTGGTAGCTCGGGGCTGACCTCTCCAGTATGGTTACACCTGGCTGGCACAGCTCAGCCCGTCTTTACTACACGGAAGCCCCCCCACTACATCAAAGTACTGGGCCTCGGGGGGGTTTGAGAGTGTTGGTACCAATTTTGTAATTGCTCTTTGTATTCTTTTAATTTTCTTATACATTTTTCTGTACTTGGTGACCACATCGTTGCTGCATATTCCAATCTTGGTCTTATCAGAGTGATTAGAATTTTCTTCACCATTTCTTCATCCAGGTATGTAAATGCCAGTTTGATTGTTCTTATTAAATTATAAGTTTCTCCAAAAATCTTATTTACATGTTTCTTAGGTGACATATTATCCATAACAATGACTCCCAGGTCCTTCTCATTTAATACTTTTTTATTCCTTCTTCTCCCAATTTATATGATCCTGTCATTCTGTTTTTGCTTTTTCCAAATTCCTTTATACTACACTTTTTAGTGTTCAACTCCATCTCCCACTTCCTACTCCATTCTTGTACTTTATTTAGATCACTCTGTAGTGACTCACAATCTTATTCCGTGTTCACTTTTTTTAATAGTTTTGCATCATCTGCAAAGAAGCTCATATAACTTTCAATTTCTTCATCCATATCATTAACATATATATAGCAAACATTATTGGGGCCAGAACTGTTCCTTGTGGAACACCACTTATTACTTCATCCCAATTTGAGTGTTTGTCTCTTATCACTACTCTCATTTTTCTTTCTTGCAAAAAGTCTTCCATCCATTTAAGCAGTTTGCCCTGTATTCCTCCTTCAGTTTCTAATTTCTTAAGCAACTTCTTATTTGGTACTTTGTCAAAAGCTTTTTTTAGGTCTAGAAATGCACAATCTTGTATTATATCTATTAGCCTTGAATAGAAACATATTAAATTGGTGATGCATGATCGTCCTTGTCTGAATCCATATTGCTTTGGATTTAGCACATTGTTTTTCTCTAAATATTTTACCCATCTACTTTTTACAATTCTTTCACAAATTTTTGCTATTGTACTTGTTAGAGAGACTGGTCTATAGTTGGTAGGGTCTTCTTTATTTCCCCCTTTATATATAGGTACTATATTTGCTTTTTTCCAATCTTCTGGAACTTTTCCTTCTTTCAAGGAATTGTTTCTTATGCTATGTATTTTGTCTGCCAGTTCCTTCATGCATATTTTCAAAATCCAGTTTGCTACTTGATCTGGTCCATGCGATTTTCTGACATCAAGATTACTCAAGTGTTTTATTATTTCATTCTTTGTTACTTCTATTTCTTTCATAGGGGGACTTTCTCTTTCCATTTGATCTCTTCAGGTTGTATATTCTCCCTTGTAAACACTGATTTAAAATGCTTGTTCATAATTTCTGCCATTTCTATTTCCTCTGTGTATTCAACTCCTTGTCTTAATTTCTCCAAATCTTGTTTTCCAGTTTGTTGTTTACAAATCTGTAAAATAATTTTGGTTGATCTTTACAGTTTTCTATGACATCTTTTTCATATTTTCACTTTTCCTCTCTGCACGCTTGTACATATTCATTTCTATAACTAGTATATATTTTCAATTTTTCAGGTCTGTTGTATTCTTCCATTTAGTCCAAGCTTGATCTCTTTTGTCTTTTAACTCCCTACAACTTTTGTTGTACCAGCACTTTACATATTCTTTTTCTTATTTTTGTCTAGGGACATACTTTTCCAATCTTTTTTATAAATTTTTATCAAAATATTTTATTTCTCTTCCACTGTTGTTTCCTCTTTGTATATTCCTTCCCAGTTTTCTTTTTGAAAGAATTATCTTATTTTATCAAAGTTTGTTTTTTCATACATCATTCTTCCTTTTCTATATTGCTAATTTCTTTTCATGTATTTTTCCTCATTTAGTTCCGGTTCAATCAATATGTGGTCACTTTTACTTATTGGTGTTTTATATTCAATCTTTTCCACTATTCTAGGTTCAGATGTGATTATTAGGTCTAGTCTCGATGGTTCTTCTTCATTTCTATACCTAGTGTTCTCCTGTATCCACTGTGTCATTGTATGGTCAATAATCATCTCGAGTAAAACATTTCCCCATGAGCCGTCTCCACCCTTTACTGTCATCTCTTCCCAGCAGACTTTGCAATTAAAGTCGCCTATCATAACTATTCTTCCTCCATCTTCCATTATCTTATTTAATGTTATCCTTGTGTCTTCTAACATACTTTTATGTTCACTCTCTTCCCACGAGGCTGTTTTTGGAGGCACATAATTTATCACAAAATTTCTGCTCTTCTTATTTCTGTCTTACACTTCTACCATAATCATCTCTACTGTATTCTTTCCATGTGTGACACACCTCACGTTTATATCCTTCTTAGTCAGGGCATAACTCCACCCCCTTGTTTTGTCTCTCTGTTTCTAATCCAATAATTATATGCATCATGTCCTACACTGTTGGGTGGTAGTGGACCTTTTAATTTCGTTTCTACAATTCCCATTATGTCCGGTTCTTTTTTCTTCAGATAATCATTCAGTTCATTCAATCCTGTTATTAATCCATATATATTTGTGTAAGACACTCTTATTTTTCTGCCACTTCCATTGTATTCTCTGTTTCCCTTTTGTTTTTCCATTGTATTCTCTGTTTCCCTTTTGTTTTTCTCTAGTATGTCGTATTTCCTTACTTTCATATTCACTACTCTCCAATAGAATTTCTCTTTTTCTGACTCTGTTCTCTTATCGTTTTTTTTCTTAGCTTCATGTCTTTTAATTTTTTCCTCCTCTCTTTCCTCTTTATTCATTTCTCTTTTTATCCATGCCTTTTTATATTGTTCACTTGCTACTAGTTTCCCTGTTTTTGCTAAGATATTCTCTGCCGTCGTTTGTGACCTGAATTTAATCTTAATTGGTCTGGTCTTATCTGTACTATACTTTCTGAGTCTATACATCTCTTCAATTTGTTTCATGATTTCAGGTTCATCTTCCTGAACTAATTCTAGTAAACTGCTTACTTTTTCTTTTTCCTCATTGATTCTTGTGGTTCTATTTAGGTTATGTTTCTCTTCCATTCCTAATATAATTATACATTTCTTTTTATCTGCTAAGTCTCTTACTATATTCTCCTTCTGTCTCATCACTTTAATAACTGAGTCTTCAGTTTGTTCTTTAATTTGCTGTTTAATTATGTCAGTAAATGCAACTTTATTGTTTTCTTGGATTTTTTTCTAACCCTGTGCTTCTTTTGCTATGGCCTCTTTGTTGTCTTTATTATTCCTCTTTAACTCTTCATTCTCCTCTTTTACTTCTTTTAATTTACTTTTTAATTCTTCTCTTTTATTAGTCAAGTTTTTGTTCACCTTCTCTAGTTCTTCCAATTTTTCAACTCTGCGCAATTTTTGCTATGTTACCGAACCTACTCTCTCAATGTTCGGTCATTTTCTCAAGTTTTTCCTCTAGGCTTGCTAATCGGGGGAGGTTGGTATCCCCCCTCCCCTCATGAAATCCATGGAAATTATTATCTTCACCTTCCATTGTCCTGCTCTTATCTATATTTCTAATCTTTACATTTTTGCTAATCCCTTCTTCCCCAAAATCATCATCCGTCCTTCGTTTGTTTACAAGTCGCCTGGCCTCCTGGACCAAGTCCTCCCCTTCCTCATTTCCTTCCATTTCCCTCAGTAATCCCTCCCCTTCTCCTTTTTCCTCACTTTCCCACTACACCACGAGCTATCCACTTCCCTGTAAATACAATCAGGTACTTCCTTTGCGTTGAGATCCACGAAAATTTCACTTTTTCTTCAGAACTCCATCCGACGAAAGTGTGTGTGTGTGTGTATTTACCTAGTTGTATTTACCTAGTTGTATTTTACGGGAAGGGGAGCTATGCTCGTGGGGTCCCGTCTTCATATCTCATTTTATCTAAACTATTTTTAAATTCATGTATTGTTTTTGCACACACCACTTTCTCATCTAACTTGTTCCAACTGTCTATTACTCTGTGAGGAAAGCTGTTCTTTTTCAAATCTCTTCTATAGCTGTCTTTTTTTATTTTCTTTACGTGTCCTCTAGTATTTCTGTCATCCCATTTTATCAGATTCTCTCTGTCAGTAATTTCTATGCCTTTCATGATTCTGTAAATAGCTATCAAATCTCCTCTCTCTCTTCTTTGCTCTAGTGTCTGTAGTTCAAGTTTTTCTAGTCTCTCTTCATATGATAGTTTTGAGAGTGTTGGTGCCAATTTTGTAATTGCTCTTTGTATTCTTTCAAGTTTTTTTATACATTTTTTTTGTACTTGGTGACCATATCGTTGCTGCATATTCCAATCTTGGTCTTATCAGGGTGATTAGGATTTTCTTCACCATTTCTTCATCCAGGTATGTAAATGCAACTTTGATTGTTCTTATTAGATTATAAGTCTCTCCAAAAATCTTATTTATATGTTCCTCAGGTGACATATTATTCATAACAATGACTCCCAGGTCCTTCTCATTTTCTACTTTTTTTATTCCTTCTTCTCCCAATTTATATGCTCCTGTTATTCTGTTTTTGCTTTTTCCAAATTCCATTATACACTTTTTTGTATTGAACTCCATCTCCCATTTCCTACTCCATTCTTGTACTTTATTTAGATCTCTCTGTAGTGATTCACAATCTTCTTCAGTTTTCACTCTTTTCAGTAGTTTTGCATCATCTGCAAAGAAGCTCATATAGCTTTCAATTCCTTCATCCATATCATTAATATATATAGCAAACATTATTGGGGCCAGAACTGTTCCCTGCGGAACACCGCTTATTACTTCATCCCATTTTGAGTGTTGGTTTCTTATCACTACTCTCATTTTTCTTTCTTGCAAAAAGTCCTCCATCCAATTTAGTAGTTTGCCCTGTATTCCTCCTTCAGTTTCTAATTTCTTAAGCAACTTCTTATGTGGTACTTTGTCAAAAGCTTTCTTTAGATCTAAAAATGCACAGTCCGCCCATCCATCTCTTTCTTGTATTATATCTATTAGCCTTGAATAGAAACATATTAAATTGGTGACGCATGATCGTCCTTGTCTGAATCCAAATTGCCTTGGATTTAACACTTTGTTTTTTTCTAAATATTTTACCCATCTACTTTTGATAATTCTTTCACAAATTTTTGCTATTGTACTTGTTAGAGAGACTGGTCTATAGTTGGTAGGTTCTTCTTTATTTCCTCCTTTGTATATAGGTACTACGTTTGCTTTTTTCCAATTTTCTGGAACTTTTCCTTCTTTCAAGGAACTATTTAGTATGCTATGTATTTTGTCTGCCAGTTCATTCCTGCATTCTTTTAGTATCCAGATTGCTATTTCATCTGGTCTATGCGATTTTCTGACATCAAGATTACTCAAGTGTGTTAATATTTCATTTTTTGTTACTTCTATTTCTTCCATAGGGGGGACTTTCTCTTTCCATTCGTTCTCTTCAGGTTGTATGTTCTCCCTTGTAAACACTGATTTAAAATGTTTGTTCATAATTTCTGCCATTTCCATTTCCTCAGTGTATTCAACTCCCCCTTGTCTTAATTTCTCCAAGTCTTGTTTGTTTTTCAGTTTATTGTTTACAAATCTGTAGAATAGTTTCGGTTGATCTTTACACTTTTCTATGATATCTTTTTCATATTTTCTCTTTTCTTCTCTGCACATTTGTACATATTCATTTCTATAGCAGGTATATATTTTCCATTTTTCAGGTCTTCTGTCTTTTTTCCATCTGGTCCAGGCTTTGTCTCTTTTGTCTTTTAACTCCCTACAGCTTTTGTTGTACCAGCATTTTACATATTCTTTTTCTTGTTTTTGTCTTGGGACATACTTCTCCACTCCTTTTTTGTAAATTTTTGTCAAAATATTCCATTTCTCTTCTACTGTTGTTTCTTCTTTGTATATTTCTTCCCAGTTTTCCTTTTGAAAGAATTCTCTTATTTTATCAAAGTTTGTTTTTTCATACATCATTCTTCCTTTTCTGTATTGTTAATTTCTTTTAATATATTTTTCTTCATTAAGTTCCAGTTCAATCAATATGTGGTCACTTTTACCTATTGGTGTTTTATATTCAATTTTGTCCACTATTCTAGGTTCGGATGTAATTACTAGGTCTAGTTTCGATGGCTCTTCTTCATTTCTATACCTAGTGTTCTCCTGTATCCATTGTGTCATTGTATGGTCAGTAACCATCTCGAATAGAGCGTTTCCCCATGAGCCGTCTCCACCCTTTACTGTCATTTCTTCCCAGCAGATTTCTTTGCAATTAAAGTCGCCCATCATAACTATTTTTCCTCCCTCTACCATTATCTTGTTTAATGTTATCTTTGTGTCCTCTAACATACTTTTATGTTCACTCTCTTCCCATGAGGCTGTTTTTGGGGGCACATAATTTATCACAAACTTTCTGCTCTTCTTATCTCTGTCTTCTACTTCCATCATTATCATCTCTACTGTATTCTTTCCATATGTGACACCCTTCACGTTTATATCCTTCTTAGTCAGGAACATAACTCCACCCCCTTCCTTTTTCCCTCTGTTTCTAATCCAATAATAATATGCATCATGTCCTACACTGTTGGGTGGTAGTGGACCTTTTAATTTTGTTTCAACAATTCCCATTATGTCTGGTTCTTTTTCCTTCAAATAATCATTCAGTTCATTCAATCCTGTTATTAATCCATCTATATTTGTGTAAGATACTCTTAGTTTTCTGCCACTTCCGTTGTGTTCTCTGTTTCCCTTTTGCTTTTCTCTTGTATGTCGACTTTCTTTAGTTTCATATTCACTACTCTCCAATAGAATCTCTCTTTTTCTGACTCCGTTCTTATCTCGTTTTTTTCCTTTGCTTCAAGTCTTTTCTGTTTTTCTTCCTCTCTTTCCTCTTTATTAATTTCCCTTTTTAACCATACCTTTTTATATTGTTCACTTGTTGCTAGTTTCCCTGTTTTGGATAAGATATTCTCAGCCGTAGTTTGTGACCTGAATTTAATCTTGATTGGTCTGGTCTTGTCTGTACTATATTTCCCTAGCCTGAATTTCTCTTCGATTTGTTTCATTATTTCTGGTTCATCTTCCTGAACTAATTCTAGTAAATTTCTTACTTTTTCATTTTCCTCTTTGATTCTTGTGGTTCTATCTGGGTTATGTTTCTCTTCCATTCCTAATATAATTATACATTTCTTTTTGTCTGCTAAGTCTCTTACTATATTCTCCTTCTGTCTCATCACTTTAATAACTGAGTTTTCAGTTTGTTCATTCATTTGTTGTCTGATTATGTCAGTGAATGCAACCTTGCTATTTTCATGAATTTTTTTCCAACCCTCCTTGTTCTCCTTATTATTCTCCTTTAAGACTTTATTCTCATCTTTTACTTCTTTTAACTGTTGTTTTAATTCTTCAATTTCCTTAGTTAAGTTTTTGTTCGCCCTCTCTAGTTCTTCCAATTTTTCAACTCTTCGTATAATACTGTCAACATTACCGAACCTACGCTCCAAGTACTCGATCATCTTATCGACCCCCACCCTCTTTAAATCCCTGGAAAATATTCTCATCACTTTCTACTGTATTGCTCTTGTCTATACTTCTAATCTTTACATTTTTATTAGACATTTCGTCATCATCGGGAGGCCTTTTGTTTATCTTTCGCCTGTCTGCCTAGGCCAAGTCTACACCTTCCTCATTTCCTTCCATTTCCCTCAGTAATCCCTCCCCCTTTCCTCTTTCCCTACTTTCCTACTACTCCACGAGCAATTTCCCCCCCACCCTGTAAATACAATAGGCACTTCTCTTTGTGTTGGGATCCACAAACTTCAATTCTCTTCAGAACGTCTTCCAAGCCGTCCATTCGTTGAAGTGTGTGTGTGTGTGTGTGTGTGTGTGTGTGTGTGTGTGTGTGTGTGTGTGTGTGTGTGTGTGTGTGTGTGTCTGTGCGTGTATTTACCTAGTTGTATTTTACGGGAAGAGGAGCTATGCTCGTCGTGTCCCGTCTTCTTATCTCATTTTATCTAAACTGTTTTTAAATTCATGTATTGTTTTTGCACACACCACTTTCTAATCCATTTCAGCAGTTTGCCCTGTATTCCTCCTGTAGTTTCTAATTTCTTAAGCAACTTCTTATGTGGCACCTTGTCAAAAGCCTTTTTTAGGTCTAGAAATGCACAATCGGCCCATCCATCTCTTTCGTGTGCTATGTCTATTAGCCTTGAATAGAAACATATTAAGACGCATGATCGTCCTCGTCTGAATCCAAATTGTCTTCGATTTAGTACAAAGTTTTTTTTTTCTATATGCCTTACCCATCTACTTTTGATAATTCTTTCACAAATTTTTGCTATCGTGCTTGTTGGAGAGACTGGTCTATAGTTGGTAGGATCTTCTCTGTTTCCCCCTTTATATATAGGTACTATATTTGCTCTTCTCCAATCTTTTGGAATTTTCCTTTTTTCAATGAACTGTTTATTATGTCTGCCAATTCATTCCTGCATTATCTCAAAATCCAGTTTGCCATTTCATCTGGTCCATGCGATTTTCTGACATCAAGATTACTCAAGTGTTTCATTATTTCATCCCTTGTTACTTCTATTTCTTTCATTGGGGGGACTTTCTCCTCCCATTCGATATCACTAGGTTGTATGTTCTCACTTGTAAACACTGATTTACAATGCTTGTTCATAATTCCCGCCATTTCTATTTCCTATGTGTATTCAACTCCTCCTTGCCGTTGTTTCTCTAAATCTTGTTTGTTTTTCACTTTGTTATTTACAAATCTGTAAAATAGTTTTGGTTGGTCTTTACAGTTTTCTATGACATCTTTTTCGTATTTTCTTTTTTTTTTCTCTGCACACTTGTACATATTCATTTCTATAAGTATATATTTTCCATTTTTGAGGTCTTTTGTCTTTTTTCATTTTGTCCAAGCTTTATCTCTTTTGTCTTTTAACTCCCTACAACTTTTGTTGTACCAGCGCTTTACATATTCTTTTTCTTGCTTTTGTCTTGGGACATACGTTTCCACTCCTTTACAAATTCTTGTCAAAAAATTCCATTTCTCTTCCACTGTCGTTTCCTCTTTGCATATTCTTTCCCAGTCTTCTTTTTGAAAGAATTATATTATTTTATGAAAAAAAAAAATCATACAGCAATCTTCCTTTTCTATATTGTTCATTTCTTTTTATGTATTTTTCCTCATTTAGTTCCATTTCAACTAATATGTGGTCCACTTTTACTTATTGGTGTCTTATATTCAATCTTTTCCACTATTTCAGGTTCTGATGTGATTATTAGGTCCAGTCTCGATGGTTCTTCTTCATTTCTATACCTAATGTTCTCTTGAATACATTACGTCATTGTATGGTCAATAATCATATCAAGTAGTACATTTCCCCATCAGTCGTCTCCACCCTTTACTGTCATCTCTTCCTAGCAGACTTCTTTACAATTAAAGTCACCCATTATAACTATTCTTCCTCCATCTTCCATTATCTTATTTAATGTTATCCTTGTGTCTTCTAACATACTTTTATGTTCTCTCTCATCCCACGAGGCTGTTTTAGGAGGCACATAACTTATTAAAACCTTCTGCTCTTCCTATCTTTGTCTTCCACTTCGATCATAATCTATTTTTTCCATATGTGACATTCCTCACATTTATATCCTTCTTAATCAGGAACATAACTCCACCCTCTTGTTTTATCTCTCTGTTTCTAATCCAACAATTATATGCACCATGTCCTACACTGTTGAGTGGTAGTGGACCTTTCAATTTTGTCTCTACAATTCCCATTATGTCCGGTTCTTTTTCTTTCAGGTAATCATTCAGTTCGTTCAAGCCTGTTATAAAGCCATCTATATTTGTGTAAGACATTTTAAATTTTCTGCTATTTCCATCTTGTTTTCTTTTTCCCTTCCGTTTTTCTCTGCTATGTACCATTTTCTCACTTTCATATTCACTATTCTCCAACAGAATTTCTCTTTTTCTGTCTCTGTCCTTTTCTCGTTTTTTCCTTAGCTTCTTGTCTTTTTGCTTTCTCATCCTCTCTTTTCTCTTTATTCATTTCTCTTTTTATCCTATCTGTTTAAATCGTTCACTGTTTGCTAGTTTCCCTGTTTTTGCTAAGATATTCTCTGCTGTTGTTTGTGACCTGAATTTGATCTTAATTGGTCTGGTCTTATCTGTATCGTATTTCCCTAGTCTATATATTTCTTGTATTTCTTTCCCTGTTTCTCTTCCATCTTCTTGAACTACTTCCAATATCTTATTAACTTTCTCCTTCTCCTTTATTCTTGTAGCCCAATTTGTATTATTATTCCTCTTTAATTCCTCATTCTCATCTTTTACTTCTTTTAACTGTCTTTTTTAATTCTTCTATTTCTTTAGTTAGGTTTTTGTTCACCTTCTCTAGTTCTTCCAATTTTTCAACTCTCTGCGCAATCTTTGTTAGTTGACCGAACCTACTCTCTCAATGTTCGGTCATTTTCTCAAGTTTTTCCTCTAGGCTTGCTAATCGGGGGAGGTTGGTATCCCCCCTCCCCTCATGAAATCCATGGAAATTATTATCTTCACCTTCCATTGTCCTGCTCTTATCTATATTTCTAATCTTTACATTTTTGCTAATTTATTGATTTTGGTACAATAAAGGTGTAAAGAAACACTTCGTGTTCTTTAAGTTAATATATTGTACGAGTAAGGTACACTTCGTCTTTCCACTCTTCACCACAGTCACGGAAATGCACTGATGCGTACAGAACGAGCTCACACAAAATTCTGGCGTCGTGCGTGACAAGCACCGATTCGATCCACAAAACAGTTGCTAACTTTTATTTATCTAATTATTTCAATTAATCACTTGCACACAGAAATTTTACATTCATACACTTTCAGTTACACAACAACTTAATTTGACAGTAAAGATGATCTATATCCCATTCACTCAACTTTTGCATTACAATTTATATGACAATTAATTAACAAGTACAACGACTTCTAGAACTCTGGAACTCACGCTAAAGCACGCACGCACACACATACGTACACAGAAACTACGCATTAATCTAATTCTACATGTAGTCTAATTTCTAACCAATACATGCATACAATAAACGCTCGGCCACGTGAAAGGAGCTGGCCCCAGCGACTTACAAAGAATACAAGTAGATATAAATGCAATTAGTACATGTTGGCATATGAACATTATATATATATACATGGAGAACATACATGGAACATTAATTTAATAAAGGAAGGTAGTGGAGAACATTTTTGGCAGCTATAGGGATTGAAAGTTCAAGAAGTATGACGGTTGCGAAGATTATATGGGTTGGAGACAGGGGATGTTGAAATGGGAGGGGAGGGAGGAAGGGGTTCTGTGGGAGTCGGAGTGTCATTGTCACAGTCTACACCTCGAGAGAAAAGCTTAAGGGTGTCCAGGTGCATGATGGATTCTGTGTCTGAATGCAAGTGTTTTAGTTTGACCTTGTTTGTAGGTTCTAGTGTGAGGACACGGAAAGGCCAAGGAATTTTGGTGAAAGCTTGGAAGATGGAGAATGGTTCTGGGCATATACAATGTCACCTATTGCAATGGTAGATTCTCTAGCATTTTTATTGTGAAGACGGGCCATCTCGTCTTTAGCGAGAGAAAGAGACTGAGTAATTCTCTTGAAGAGAGAGCTGAAATTTGAAAGTGAAACCTTTACAAAATCATCAAGGTTGTAAATGGGACCTATTTCTGAAGCAAGGAGGTCATATGGGAGTCGCTTGTCGGAACCAAAGATGACAAAGTGAGGCGACTCTGATATGGACCTATTGATGGCACTGTTAAGGCAAGACTGAATCATAGGGACATGGTGATCCCAGGAGAGATGGAGATCAGAAGCGAGGTGTCGGAGAACATTGAGAATCTTTCTGTTCTGCCGTTCAACAAGGCCATTTGAACTGGGGTGGTAAGGAACAATATTACATTTTGTGATTTGAAAGGACTTGCAAATATTGGAAAGAATCTCATTGTTGAATTCCGTGCCATTGTCAGAGAGAAGAACTTTGGGAGTAGTGAAGGGGCAAAGAACTTTGTCAATGAATGTCTTTGCAATTGTTGTCGCAGTCTTGTCTGGGATAGGTGCAAGTATGCAAAATCTGGAAAAATTATCCATACACACAAACAGGTACTGGTTTAAACTAGAAGTGAGTGGTAATTTGAGAAGGTCAATTGCAACCATATCAAAGGGTTTGCTAGGGATTGGGTATGTCAATATTGGAACTTTACTTTGAATATGACCTTTATGGCTAGCACATGAATGACAGGCGTCAACGTGATTATGGATATCCTTTCTCATCGTAAGCCAAAAATACTGAAGTCTGGCCTGTGTAACGCATTTGTCTTTTCCTGGATGTGCAGCAAGTGGAGAATCATGTAAAAGGAACAGAACTTCAGGTACTAAGTCAGAAGGAACTACGAGTTGTTGTACAAGTCTGTTTGGTTCATGCTTGTTGGAAAGTGTGGTTTCGTGATAAAGAACGTCATTGACAAGTCTGAAGTGTTCCAAGGAGGTAGGTAAGTCTGTAAGATCAGATGTATCTCCTGACTCGAGAGAGAATATCACACGTTTCCACATTGGGTCGGATCTTTGAGCTGCTTGTATACGCGCATGAGTAAGAGTGACTGGCTGAGGGAGGGTATTGATAGCAGCAACATTTCTAGAAAGTGCGTCTGCAACATGGTTTGCTGATCCGCGCACAAATGAGAAGGTGGGACTGAATTCTTGAATAGTCAAGAACCAGCGAGCAAGTTTCCCGGACAAGTTCTTGCCTCTGAAAAGTTGAAGAAGTGCCTGGTGGTCTGTATGGACTGTGACAGGATAGCCTAGAATGATTTCCTTAAAATGTCTAAGTGCATATATTACAGCAAGAGCTTCAATTTCTGTTACAGAATAGTTCTGTTCAGCTTTGTTAAGGAGTCTGCTGGTAAAGGCAATAGGGCGAAGGTGTGTGTCTTGTTCTTGCATGAGGACAGCACCAAGACCTTGGAATGAGGCATCGGTGTAGAGAATAAAGGGTAAGTCATAGTTAGGAAAGGCTAAGACAGGAGCAGTGGTAAGGGCATTCTTTAAGTCTGCAAAGGCTTGTTCCTGGGCAGACGACCAGTGGAAAGGTACATCTTTCTTTAGTAGTGAAGTAAGAGGGGCTGCAATTTTTGAATAATTGCGGATGTACCTACGGTAATAACCTGAAAGACCAAGGAAGGAGCGAAGGTGCTCAAGGTCCGTTGGACGAGGGAAGTCAGCAACAGCTTTGACTTTATCAGGAACCGTAAGAATGCCATCAGAAGTTAGTACATGTCCAAGAAAACGAATTTCTTTCTTAAGAAAGGAGCATTTGCTGAGTTTGAGTTTAAGGTTGGCATCTGCAAGACGAGAAAAGACTTGTTGAAGTGTGTTAATGTGGTCAGGTACAGATTTGGAAGCTATTATGATGTCATCCAAATACATGAAGACATTTTCACCAATTAAGCCATGAAGTACGGTATATATAAGCCGTGTAAAGACAGAAGGAGCAGAGGTGAGACCCATAGCCAAACGTTTGAATTGGAAATGACCAGAAGGGGTAGAGAAGGCTGTTAGAGGTTTGCTTTCCGGAGCAAGAGGAATTTGAAAATATCCTGACATTAGGTCTAAAGTTGAAAAGACAGTATTATTCTGACCAACAGAATGTAGGATTTCCTGGAGAACGGGAATGGGCGTCCTTTCGGGGACAGTGATTTTGTTAAGCTCTCTAAAATCAACAACAGGGCGAAATGTACCATCTGGTTTGGGAACAACAAATAGGGGAAAATTCCACTCAGAAATAGAAGGTTCAATGATATCTTGGGCAAGCATGTCTGCAATGAGCTTGTCCACAATCTTGCGCTTACTGTGCGGGAGTCTATAAGCCGGAATATAGCAAGGTTTAGAGCCATCACGAAGGGGAATGTGGTGGTGAATGAGGTCTGTAGAACCTAGGGATTCACCTGGCAAGGCAATGACATGGCGAAAGGCATTGCATAAGGAAATTAAATCCTGTTGAGCATCGGGGAAGTCAAGGGTTTTGAAGTGAGATGCTTCAATAGGAACCTGTGCCTGATGCACATCGGAGTTAATGGTACAAACTGGCAAGAAAGAATTTTGGTCATCAATGACTTTTACTCTTGAAGGATACACAAGAAAATCACATAAGTTAGTACCAAGTTTGAGGTGGAGGGGAGCATGAGTGTCATTGGCAACAAGAAAAGATGTATGACCATTCTTGGAGGTAGTGCATAAAGCTGACATTAGTGATATGCCTTTGACATGTGTGGATTCTGGCATACAGAGAACATCACATTCCGGAGCTTGGAAAATGCGAAGCTGCACTTTGAAATACTCATGTGGTGGAAGAGTCAAAGGTCTTGTTAACACTGCATGAGTAGTGCGACACATTGTGGAAAGCACATCAGAGACAGGGGAGGAGGTAATTACTAAATCATCCAAGGAAGGAGAAATCTGGCTTTCTGTTGGAGAGAATTTTGTAGAAGGGGGAGAACATTTGGTATTCCTTTTCCTTGATTTAGGCATGCGAGAAAAACGCAAACGCTTTGTACGGGTGGGAACTTTGTGCAAGGTCTGTTCACTAGAAGGAGGAAGTGAATTCTGAAGAGAAGGTTCAGATGATGATTGTACAGTATCCTGGGACGTGGGAGCTAGAGGAGAAGGGGAGGAAGTACTCTCAGTTTGAGTTATCTGAATCTGGGTAGAGGGGGTAGGAGGAGCAACAATAGTGGGCACTGACACAGTTGGCATGCTGTGGGAGGGGGGATTTACAGAAGGTGGGTGAGAAGTAGTCGCCAAGGGTAGGGCTGGTATAAAATGACGACCGTAAGCAATGCCATGGCGTTGGGGAAAGACGCTAATTCCATATTGCTGCATAGTGGCTAGTCCCAGAAGGACATCTGCAGGAAACTGTACATCAGCCACATATAGAGGGATATGAATCTCGTGACTGTTAAGATGAAGAATTATTGGAAGATGAATCTTACCTAAAACTGGAAATGGAACACCATCTACATTAGTAAGTTGGAGATCGGAAGGTTCCAAGATTGTAACATGCTTATAGGATAGGCGGAGTTTGTGGAAGGTGGAAGAAGTTATGATATTTACAGGAGAACCAGTATCTATGAAGAGAGATATAGGAAAGGTATGAACCATAGCAGGAATGGAAATAGCATTGGACCATGTGTTAGAGTTAGAAAGAGTACAAATGGGAAGGGTGGGTGGTGGGGATGGGATAGGCATGCTAGGAGGGGTTGTGCTGAGAGAAGGAGAGGGAGATAGTCATATAGGAGAAGAAGAAGGGGAACTTCGACGGGAAGAGAAAGTCTGTTGAGAGGGGTTGGAGTTCAAAACACGACATTCTGCAGCCGTATGGAAGCATTTACCGTGGACAGGGCAATCTTTAGCGGGAGGAGTGGAGAGACGAATAGCACATCTGTTACCATAGTGGCCTGGGGTTTTGCAATAGTAACAAATAACAGTTGAACGTGAGAAGGATCTTTGTCTAGGTCGAGAAATGGATCTGGGACGGAAGGTGGATCTTTGCCGAGAGGCAGATCGGGACACATGTGCAACTGCTAAGGTAGGTTTGGGGATTGGGGCTGGCTGGGCATCAATGTCTGTCAGTGTCTTTGGTGACTCTTGGATCTGATGAGACAAAGTTGAGATGGTCATATTTGGAGTGAACTGTATGGATTTAGTTTTGTTTAAGGTGTCTGGATGGAGAAGAGAAAGAAAGCGAAAGTACGCAAAGAGGGACGCAACCTGGTTGAGGGAGAGTTTTCCATCTGCATCAACCCAGTTGGAAGATTCTAGAGTGGATTTTAGACGAGCTTTTAGATCTGAAGCAAGTCTTGCAGCTTTTTCCTTTCTGACATAAGGAGGAGAGTTTATTTATAAGGCAAGGTCATATAGGGGAGTGAGAACATCAAGGGTAGTGTGTTGGCCAAATTGAGTCTTAATTAAGTCAACAAAAGTAGAATATGTGTTGCATTCTTGAAATGCATCTGTTTGCAGGATGTCTCCAGCTACAGAGTTCTGATCAACAAAGCTGCGTAGGACACTGAGTTTTTCATCATCAGTAGTGCAATTTCTACGATTAATAGCTGCTTCGACATTGTTAAGGAATGAATGGAAGGGAATATTGGAACCTGTGAATTTGGGTACGTCTACCGTGTCGTGTACAATAGTCATGAGTTGACGGGGTTGTTGGGTTGAGGAAGAAGCCATGTTGGTAGGGCTTAAACTTGGGGATGAGAACGGAGAAAAAGGTAGGGGTGGAAGGTCGTTTAGTGACACACTGAGTAGCGATGAGAATTTTGGGGAGGGATGAGGTGAAGGTGTTGAGTCTGTGGATGAAGGTAGACTCTGGAGGGAGGGGCTACGAAAAATATTACAAGGAAAGTCTGTCATAAAGGATGTACTGACTGCCAAAATGGTTTTCCACTTACCTTAGAAATACTAGAAGACGTCTTGAGATGTAGAGAGAAGACACAGAGGGATGGAGAAACACACAGGTGAAATGGAAGAGCAGTGGAACTTGCTGCAAACAGTGGAAGATTTTAGTAAGGGTACACAGAAATATATTGGAGTTATAAGGAATTATGAAGGTATTTAACATTAATATATACATACACAAAATACAGGTAATAATGGTAATGATAAAGAAAACAAAAAGTAACACTATTGTTTGTATGGCAATGATAAGTTATAACACAACACTGATTTTACGAGTATAAATAACTGCACTAGAAACTTAAGTTCAAGAATATCACTTATGGAGGAGGGGCTCAGTAAACCGACTGGAATCGTCGTGTAACGGAGACGACGTCGGGAGGGTGATGTGGAGGGTAGAGCGCTCAGCAAAGACGGCGGAGGTGGTTGGTGTCGCAGTGGAGGTGAGTCCGTTGGGTCTCGCTGTGAGGAACGGAGAGCGATGGAGGTGGAGTCCGCGGGCTCCGTTGTGAGGAACGGAGAGCGGATGGAGGTGGATGGTGCCTTTGCGGGGACGGTCGTGACGTCACCTCACGCAGCTAGGGCTGGAAGATGGTGACCTCGTTTGGGCACAGCACAGTACAGCACGTCCGTGGAAGTGGTTGAAGCTGGAGCGGAGACTTCCAAACGGTCGTGGTTTCCGGATTCCACTTTGAAAGTGGAGAAGTGGAGCAGAGACTGGAACTGCGTAATCCACTTGAAGAAGAAGATGATGCTGGAAGTACGCGTCTGCGGGAATTTGGAGTCACGCGTATGCTGTGAGGTAGTTGGTGAGCTGAACCGTACGAATGATTGACAGCAGGGTAAAGGGGTGCGAGCTGAAGGGTGACGGTGAGAGTGAAAGACGGGAAATGCGGGCGAACGCTTGGCTTGGGTAGCGACGAACGTGGTTGGAGGTAGCGTGGTGAGGTGACCTTATAGCACTGGCGCTTGTGTATGGTGGAATGCCGCTTGCAGGGCAGAGAATTGCTTGAAAATGCAATATGGGATCACACAGATCTTCACTCTGTTGTAAACAATGCAGACAGAGACTTGTACACTGCCAATGCAATGGCGGTGACGCTGTGGGTAGGCCGGGCGGGGGAGCACTTAACTTTTTCTCGACACCGCGCCACCATTTATTGTTTTTGGTACAATAAAGGTGTAAAGAAACACTTCGTGTTCTTTAAGTTAATATATTGTACGAGTAAGGTACACTTCGTCTTTCCACTCTTCACCACAGTCACGGAAATGCACTGATGCGTACAGAACGAGCTCACACAAAATTCTGGCGTCGTGCGTGACAAGCACCGATTCGATCCACAAAACAGTTGCTAACTTTTATTTATCTAATTATTTCAATTAATCACTTGCACACAGAAATTTTACATTCACACACTTTCAGTTACACAACAACTTAATTTGACAGTAAAGATGATCTATATCCCATTCACTCAACTTTTGCATTACAATTTATATGACAATTAATTAACAAGTACAACGACTTCTAGAACTCTGGAACTCACGCTAAAGCACGCACGCACACACATACGTACACAGAAACTACGCATTAATCTAATTCTACATGTAGTCTAATTTCTAACCAATACATGCATACAATAAATTCCTTCTTCCCCAAAATCATCATCCGTCCTTCGTTTGTTTACTAGTCGCCTGGCCTCCTGGACCAAGTCCTCCCCTTCCTCATTTCCTTCCATTTCCCTCAGTAATCCCCCCCTTCTCCTTTTTCATCACCTTCCCACTACACCACGAGCTTTTCCCTTCCCTATAAATACAACACAGGTACTTACTTGTTCTGATCCTTGAAATTCATGGATAACTCCGGAGTCCGAACTTCGCTGTGACTTCGACCGACGTGCATGCGTGTGTGTGTGTGTGTCTGCATGTGTGTGTGTGTGTGTGTGTGTGTGTGTGTGTGTGTGTGTGTGTGTGCGTGTGTGTTTCAATGCGTGAATGTATGTGTTCGCATGTGTGGATGTGCTGGATGTACATGTGTATGTGTGTGTGTGTTTATATGCGTGTGTATGTATGTGGTCTTTGGATCACGTGTTGGACTCGTGATCGACAGCTATTTCCCACGGAAGAGAGCTCAGACCTCGTATGACCGATCTATGGGTAATACTATGACCTTACACACACACACACACACCCAAATCCCCGTGTGTGTGTGTTTTTGCATGCGTATGTGTGTGTGTGTTTGCATAAGTGTGTGTGTGTCTATGTGTGTGTGTGTGTCTATGTGTGTGTGTGTATGTGTGTGTGTGTGTGTGTGTGTATTTGCATGCGTGTGTGTGTGTGTTTGCATGCGTGTGTGTGAGTTTGCACGTGTGTGTGTGTGTGTGTGTGTGTGTGTGTGTGTTTATATGCGTGTGTATGTATGTGTTTGCATGCCCGTGTGTGTGCGTTTGTGTATTTACCTAGTTGTATTTACCTAGTTGTATTTTACGGGAAGTAGAGCTATGCTCGTGGGGTCCCGTCTTCATATCTCATTTTATCTAAACTATTTTTAAATTCATGTATTGTTTTTGCACACACCACTTTCTCATCTAACTTGTTCCAACTGTCTATTACTCTGTGAGGAAAGCTGTTCTTTTTCAAATCTCTTCTATAGCTGTCTTTTTTAATTTTCTTTCCGTGTCCTCTTGTATTTCTGTCATCCCATTTTATCAGCTTCTCTCTATCAGTAATTTCCATGCCTTTCATGATTCTGTAAACAGCTATCAAATCTCCTCTCTCTCTTCTTTTCTCTAGTGTCTGTAGTTCAAGTTTTTGTAGTCTCTCTTCATATGATAGTTTTGAGAGTGTAGGTGCCACTTTTGTAATTGCTCTTTGTATTCTTTCAATCTTTTTTATACATTTTTTTGTACTTCGTGACCATATCGTTGCTGCATATTCCAATCTTGGTCTTATCAGGGTGATTAGGATTTTCTTCACCATTTCTTCATCCAGGTATGTAAATGCAACTTTGATTGTTCTTATCAAATTATAAGTTTCTCCAAAAATCTTATTTATATGTTTCTCAGGTGACATATTATTCATAACAATGACTCCCAGGTCCTTCTCATTTTCTACTTTTTTTATTCCTTCCTCTCCCAAATTATACGATCCTGTTACTCTGCTTTTGCTTTTTCCAAATTCCATTATACTACACTTTTTTGTATTGAACTCCATCTCCCACTTCCTACTCCATTCCTGTACTTTATATAGATCTCTCTGTAGTGATTCACAATCTTCTTCTGTTTTCACTCTTTTTAGTAGTTTTGCATCGTCTGCAAAGAAGCTCATATAGCTTTCAATTCCTTCATCCATATCATTAATATATATAGCAAACATTATTGGGGCCAGTACTGTTCCCTGCGGAACACCGCTCATTACTTCATCCCATTCTGAGTGCTGGTCTCTTATCACTACTCTCATTCTTCTTTCTTGCAAAAAGTCTTCCATCCAATTTAGTAGTTTTCCTTGTATTCCTCCTTCAGTTTCTAATTTCTTAAGCAACTTCTTATTTGGTACTTTGTCAAACGCTTTCTTTAGGTCTAGAAATGCACAGTCCGCCCATCCATCTCTTTCCTGTATTATATCTATTAGCCTTGAATAGAAACATATTAAATTGGTGACGCATGATCGTCCTTGTCTGAATCCAAATTGCCTTGGGTTTAACACTTTATTTTTTTCTAAATATTTTACCCATCTACTTTTGATAATTCTTTCACAAATTTTTGCTATTGTACTTGTTAGAGAGACTGGTCTATAGTTGGTAGGTTCTTCTTTATTTCCTCCTTTATATATAGGTACTATATTTGCTTTTTTCCAATTTTCTGGAACTTTTCCTTCTTTCAAGGAACTGTTTAGTATGCTGTGTATTTTGTCTGCCAGTTCATTCTTGCATTCTTTCAGAATCCAGTTTCCTATTTCATCTGGCCCATGCGATTTTCTGACATCAAGATTACCCAAGTGTGTCAATATTTCATTCTTTTTTACTTCTATTTCTTCCATAGGGGAGACTTTCTCTTTCCACTCAATATCTTCAGGTTGTATATTTTCCCTTGTAAACACTGATTTAAAATGTTCATAATTTCTGCCATTTCCATTTCCTCAGTGTATTCAACTCCCCCTTGTCTTAATTTCTCCAAGTCTTGTTTGTTTTTCAGTTTATTGTTTACAAATCTGTAAAATAATTTTGGTTGATCTTTACACTTTTCTATAACATCTTTTTCATATTTTCTCTTTTCCTCTCTGCACTTTTGTACATATTCATTTCTATAACCGGTATATATTTTCCATTTTTCAGGTCTTCTGTCTTTTTTCCATCTGGTCCAGGCTTTGTCTCTTTTGTCTTTTAACTCCCTACAACTTTTGTTGTACCAGCATTTTACATATTCTTTTTCTTGTTTTTGTCTTGGGACATACTTTTCCACTCCTTTTTTGTAAATTTTTGTCAAAATATTCCATTTCTCTTCCACTGATGTTTCTTCTTTGTATATTTCTTCCCAGTTTTCTTGTTGGAAGAATTCTCTTATTTTATCAAAGTTTGTTTTTTCATACATCATTCTTCCTTTTCTATATTGTTCATTTCTTTTGATATATTTTTCTTCATTAAGTTCCAGTTCAATCAATATGTGATCACTTTTACTTATTGGTTTTTTATATTCAATCTTGTCCACTATTCTAGGTTCAGATGTAATTATTAAGTCTAGTCTCGATGGTTCTTCTTCATTTCTATACCTAGTGTTCTCCTGTATCCATTGTGTCATTGAATGGTCAGTAATCATCTCAAGTAGAGCGTTTCCCCATGAGTCATCACCACTCTTTACTGTCATTTCTTCCCAGCAGATTTCTTTGCAATTAAAGTCGCCCATCATAACTATTCTTCCTCCGTCTTCCATTATTTAATTTAATGCTATCTTTGTGTCCTCTAACATACTTTTATGTTCACTCTCCTCCCATGAGGCTGTTTTCGGAGGCACATAATTGATCACAAATTTTCTGCTCTTCTTATCTCGGTCTTCCACTTCTATCATAATCATCTCTACTGTATTCTTTCCATATATGACACCTTTCACGTTTATATCCTTCTTAGTCAGGAACATAACTCCATCCCCTTGTTTCTAATCCAATAATTGTATGCATCATGTCCTACACTGTTGGGTGGTAGTGGGCCTTTTAATTTTGTTTCTACAATTCCCATTATGTCCGGTTCTTTTTCCTTCAAATAATCATTCAGTTCATTCAATCCTGTTATTAATCCATCTATATTTGTTTAAGACGCTCTTAGTTTTCTGCCACTTCCATTGTGTTCTCTGTTTCCCTTATGTTTTTCTTTTGTATGTCGAACTGCTTTATTTTTATGTTCACTACTCTCCAATAGAATCTCTCTTTCTCTGACTCCGTTCTTTCCTCGTTTTTTGCCTTAGCTTCAAGTCTTTTCTGCTTTTCTGCCTCTCTTTCCTCCTTATTCATTTCTCTTTTTATCCATACCTTTTTATATTGATCACTTGTTGCTAGTTTCCCTGTTTTGGATAGAATTTTCTCTGCCGTTGTTTGTGACCTGAATTTAATCTTAATTGGTCTGGTCTTATCTGTACTATATTTTCCGAGTCTGAATTTTTCCTCAATTTCCTTCATAATTTCTGGTTCATCTTCCTGGACTAATTTTAATAAACTGCTTACTCTTTCATTTTCCTCCTTGATTCTTGAGGTTCTATCTGGGTTATGTTTCTCTTCCATTCCTAATATAATTATACATTTCTTTTTGTCATCTAATTCTCTTACTATATTCTCCTTCTTTCTCATCACTTTAATAACTGAGTCTTCATTATGTTCTTTCAATTGCTGTTTGACTATGTCAGTGAATGAAACTTTATTCCCTTCTTGGGTTGTTCTCCAATTTTTAGCTTCTTTAGCTATTGTCTCTCTGTTTTCATTACTATTCTTCTTCAATTTCTCATTCTCCTCCTTTACATTTCTTAACTGTCTTTTTAGGCCCTCTATTTCATCAGTTAAGTTTCTGTTTGCCTTCTCTAGTTCTTCCAACCTTTCAACTCTCTGGAAAATGGAGTCAACATTACCTAACCTACGTTCCAAGTCCTCGATCACCTTATCAACTCTCTCCTCTAGTCTTATCAGTCGGGGGGGGGGGTTGTGTCCCCCCCCACCCTCTTTAAATCCCTGGAACATATTCTCGTCACTTTCTGCTGTATTGCTCCTCTCTATACTTCTAATCTTTACATTTTTATTAGCCATTTCGTCGTCACTGAGTTGGTCCGGTGGTCGTTTCATGTTGACCTTACGCTTGTCTGCTTGGGCCAAGTCCTCCACTTCCTCATTTCCTTCCATTTCCCCAGCAATCCCTCCCCTTCTCCTCTTTTCCTACTTACCCACTGCCCCACGAGCAATTTCCCCCCACCCTGTAAATACAAAAAGGCACTTCTCTTTGCGTTGGGATCCACAATCGGCACTTTTCTTCAGAACGTTCTTCAAGCCGTCCGTTCGTTGAAAGTGTGTGTGTGTGTGTGTGTGTGTGTGTGTGTGTGTGTGTGTGTGTGTGTGTGTGTGTGTGTGTGTGTGTGTGTGTTTGCATGTGTGTGTTTGCATGTGTGTGTTTGTGTGTGTGTGTGTGTGTGTGTGTGTGTGTGTGTGTGTGTGTGTGTGTGTGTGTGTTTGCTTGTGTGTGTGTGTGTTTGCTTGTGTGTGTGTGTGTGTGTGTGTGTGTGTGTGTGTGTGTGTGTGTGTGTGTGTGTGTGTGGGTGTGCGTTTGCATATGTGTGTGTGTGTGTATGTGTGTGTGTGTGTGTGTGTGTGTGTGTGTGTGTGTGTGTGTGTGATTTTGCATGTGTGTTTGCATGCGTGCGCACGTGTGTGTGTGTGTGCATGTGTATGTGTTTGCATGCGTGTGTGTGTGCGCGTGTGTGTACGTAAGTCTTCACACACAGGCATACGCACATAACCACATACAGGGTACATACATACCTATATACAGTATTCAGAATATTCACAATGCACCTGTATATTTGGGTATGTGAATATCTCAAACCCAAAAATCCTTCATTAGAATAAGGACGTATTCCAAGGAAAACCAAACACAAAAAACTCACTTTCGTCATAAGGAAGTTTGAAAGACAAAGAAAAAATCATCACAATCTCTCTCTCTCTTTTATGTCCTAAAATCCTGATACCTGTCTGAACATTTTGATGAGTGATCTTTTGTAACAGACTAAATACACAGTTTGAGAGTCGTTAACACATTTTTAGTTACACTACACACACACACACAGACACACACGCAGACGGCGCAGTGGTAGCGTTCGCAACTGCTGCTACAGCGGTCCGAGTTCGAATCCCGCCCAAGGCTGAAATAATTTAAGTATCGCTGCGCTACGAGTCGTTACTCCAACTCTCGTGGTCGTGTAGTTGTGTGTGTGTGTGTGTGTGTGTGTGTGTGTGTGTGTGTGTGTGTGTGTGTGTGTGTGTAAGGTCACAGCAGTACCCGTAGATCGGTCATATATGAGCACTGAGCTCTCCTCCGGGGTGTTAATAGCAGTCGGTCACGAGTCCCAACACGTGGTCCAAGACCATGATGAATTACACACACATTCACACACGTTATTAATTTCAAGACTCCCATTAAGAGGTGTTTTAACTTTAAACACTGCCCAGAGGATTCCGGTCAGGTCTTCATCTGGGGTCAGACGTTTCTGTTCTTCACAGGTGGCGCAAAACTATAATCAAATATCAAAAGTTGTCTCAGCGTATGTCAACAGGGACCAGTCGACCTTCTTCCTCTATCAGGATCGACGCCAAGGCCTTCCAGAGTACCCGCTTCGACGACATCGCCTACCGGAGAACCCACAGCATGAGAGACTACAGCAGAGGCAACCCAGCTCGACCTCATGATCGTGTGAGGAGCCTCCAAGCTTCCGAAGGTCCCCTGAATAGAAAAGGAGGACAGGAAGAACGTGGAGGGAAGTATGTCATCCCATAGCTTCGAGGGAAAATGGCAAGTAACGACCCATCAAGAAATGAAGTCGAGAACGCCTCAAGACTCGGCGAAGATCGGAAAGTGACTCAAAGGAAGAGGGTTAAAGTCATCAGACTTGATCCACAAAGAGAGCTCGAAATCAGATAGCGGGAGCGTCAAAGGAACGTAGTCTATAAGTTAGAATTCCTTGAAGACCCACAAAAAAAGAAAAAAGAAAAACGGGAAGAAGCGAAGAGAAAGCGCATGGAAGAAAAATTGCAGGAAAAGAAAGCACAGCCGACAGAAAAGTCTGATATAGTTCCAGCCGCGGAGATAAACGCTGTGATCCTGCAAAGGTTAAGAGAGTGCTTCTTCGGCTACGGAGATTGGCATGACGCTACCCGAAACGAAGGGACGAACGGGCTTCAATATTTAAAGTCCTTATTGAACGAGCTCTGGGACAGGAAGTTCAAAAAACTCTCCAACGAGATTACCCTCTTCCTCGCCCAAAACCCTGTCGAAGTGGAAAGGAATTTTTACGAGCAGACGCTCGAAATGGAGGCGAAAAAACATAATAAAAATGAAAATTATCTGCTATGGAGGAGAACTCCTAGATGGGTCACTTTCCAGGAAATGGAAAAATAAGTGACGAAAGGAAAGAATTCGGCTCAGACAAAGAGGGAGTAGACAAGGAGCAAACAAAGCCCTTCGTCGAAGAAACCTCGGAAAAGGGCCGATTAAGAACCCTCTCCCGAAGAACCTTTGGGCAGACACTCCATCTTCTCCAGCACTTTCTCGACATACAGAGACCTTCCAGCTTCCCGAACAACAGTTCCAAAAACTGGAACCCCTGAATAGAAGAATTCAGCGTTTCCATCAAAGAAGCCAACTAGAGTCCGTAAACCGACCAACGTCTGGAACTGACGCAGCGGAACAAACCATTAGGAAAAGAAGATAATACGGAGTACCTTCGAGCCTGAAGACACGTCTCCAAGTGGCAATGAAAAGAAGAATCAAGTGTGTGGGATATTAATCACTGGAGCAGGTCAGGTGTATCACGGAGAGACAGAACCCTTCGGTTTATGTGCGACAAACTTGTCAAGACCCGTGCAGGCAACTCTAAATGCTAAATCAAAGTGGAATACACTGGTCGCATTAAGATACACCGTGCGAATTGAATTACACTGGGCGAAGAGAAACACGCCATACATTGGGTGAACACAGACGGGTGAGACTTCGAGACATGCGGGAAGGAGCACCGGAGCTGACAGAGTCAGTATCATTGCAAAGATCGACAGTATTCCCTGAGCGCTGAGCCCCTTCGAGGGCCGCCCCTCAGCTGAATAAAATGACCTGGCGCAGTGAGTGGTTCTCCAGCTTTTGTGTCACCCTGTACATCCGTTCTACCATGTGTCGGAATGTCATAAAAATGGAGGAGACTGCAAGAGACCATAAGGCCTACACTCACCAACAGACCAGCCATTTATGCGTTTTTCTGGAAAAAAAAAAGTGAATATTTTCAGTTATAATTTGATCTGACTCCTCAAAAATATGAAGTCCTGTAGATTATGTAAAACTCGTAGGATTGTGGTTGGTAGAAATATGAAGGTTGAAACATGAAAAATATACGGTCCTAATTTACCCCCACTCTCCTATTTGGAACCCGAAATTCTAACCCCCACAGGGGGGTTATTTCCCCCCTATGGTTGAACCCCCCCCCCACCTAACTTCAGCCAAATCGAAACCTATCATGGCCTGGTTTTCGGTGTTTATGAACTGTTTTTGATTCCTTATAAATGACATTTGAAACCTTTGTTCTTCCGGCACTGGGGGTGTCATCGGAAGCGTGCTGGTCTCGCATGCGCTATGTTGTGGGTTCGAATCCTGCACTCCTTTTCCGATTCCCAAGCAATGACTGACCTGTCCCAACAGTCCTTTAAGCGCATAGTAGGGCAAAGGTAATGGCTTCGGCCAGAGGTGCTCATCGCCTCCTGGTGTAGGCTTCTCGCCCTTTTCTTCCTTCAGCGTCGTCAATCCAAAATAACTCCCCAGTTTTACTGCTGCAGGCCTGGCAGACTCGGAATAATCCATCTCGTAAAAGGTCTTGTGGCCCTACCCGTGTGTTTCCACGTGGTGCCCCTGTGCATCGCTGAGTGTGTGTCTGTCCTCTAGACGTGATATGGCCGCCCTCAGTGCCAAAAGGGTGCTGCTGGCTTGATGCTTCCAAGACACGTACGACAAGAACTGCAGGTGCATGTCTTCGGGGAACCACGAAGTAGGGGTATTATGAAGGGAGTAAAGGGAAGACGGGGGAGGAGGAAGAAGACAGAGGAGGAAAGGAGGAGGGCGGAGGAAAGGAGGATGGCGGAGGAAAGGAGGAGGAGGGGTGAAGAAGAAGAGAGAGGAGGGAAGGAAAAGGGGGGAGGGAGAAGAGAGAGGCGGTAAGGAGGAGGGGTAGAAAGAAGAGAGATGAGGGAGGGAGGAGGGGGAGGAAGAAGAGAGAGGAGGGGATGAGGAAGAATGAGGAAAAGGTGTGAGGGAGGGAGGAGGGGTGAGGATGAAGAAGAGGGAGGGATGGAGGAGGGGTGTGAGGAAGAAGAAGAGAGAGGAGGGAAGGAAGAGGGGGAAGAAGAGGAAGGGAAGGGGGGAGAAAGAAGAGGGAGGGAGGAGGGGTAAGGAAGAAGAAGAGAGAGGAGGGAGGAAGAAGAGAGAGAAGGGGTGAGAAAGAAGAGAGAAGAGGGGGAGGAAGAAGAGAGAGGAGGAGGGGTGAGAAAGAAGAGAGAAGAGGGGAGGAAGGAGAGGAGGAGGGAAGGAAAAAGAGAGCGGAGGAGGGGTGACAAAGAAGAGGAGAGGGAGGAAGAAGAAAGAGGAAGGATGAGGAAGAAGAGAGAGGAGAGGAGGAAGAAGAGAGAGGAGGGGGAGGAAGAAAAGAGAGGAAGTGTGAGAAAGAATAGAGGAGGGGAGGAAGAAGAGATAGGAGGGATGAGTAAGAAGAGAGAGGAGGGATGAGGAGGAAGAGATGGGAGGGAGGGAGGCAGGGTATGAATGGGGATCTGGAAGAGGAGAGGAGAGGAGGAAGAAGAGAGAGGAGGGGGAGGAAGAAGAGAGAGGAAGTGTGAGAAAGAATAGAGGAGGGGAGAAAGAAGAGATAGGAGGGATGAGGAAGAACAGAGAGGATGGATGAAGAGGAAGAGAGGGGAGGGAGGGAGGGAGGGAGGGAGGGTATGAATGGAGATCTGGAAGAGGAGAGGAGAAGAAGTAAGGAAGGAGGGAAAGGAGATAACAGGAATAGAACGTGATGTAAGAACCTTTTCTTCTGAATGGAAATTAGTCTCCAACCATAAAAAATGCTGCGTAACTCTGGTCCTTAGAGGACATAGGTCTACACTCCACCGAAGACTATCTGTGTGGCAAGGAGATCAGTTCCGATCTCCTGGCCACACGCGAATCCTGTACTGTGTGATTAATCAGTGTGTATTTTATGCGCTGCACTTCTTGAAAGGTTGGAATCTTTCACATGGGTTCACTGTGGTGGGATTTGTGATTGATTGAGTTATTTTTTTTATCTTATTTATTTATTTATCTATTTTCTCCTGCGGGGTGAACCTCAGCACCAAGATGGTGTTGATTAATCGAGACCCCGGTACTGCTGGTCTTTTCTAAAGAACTTGATAGAATTCTCTAGCTTCCCCCCCCCCCCCCATAAATAAATAAACCAATAAAATATAATAAAATAAACTAATTGACAATGGATAAAACAAATCAAAGGTTCTTTACAAAATGAATTGGCGTCTTCGATCCCGGTCTAACGAAATCATCACTGTAGGATATGATTTATGCCTCAACGATATGGGGTACTTTAGGTCCATACCGAATACCGACTAGGATGAGAAAGCGTCTCTGAAGAATACTAACAACTCCCTCGGGTGTAAACACATTTCCGAACTAGATAAGGTTCACACGGACTGAATACTATAGTCAGTAGGCGTTGGAGGCTGGAACGCTATCCAATACATCACAAGGGCTTTCACGCTTACTTGTACTGTTTGTTGGTTTGGCTGGCTGTCGGACCGACCTTTCAGCAGAGTACCACAGGGTTCAGAAAAGACCATGGCGTGTACTGTCCGAACGTGTTGCTCAATATAAAAGTGTATACAGTGGAACCCCGACATTCGTCCGCCTCTCTATTCGTACAACTCGTTATTCGTCCAACTTATTCAAGGTAAAATTCAACTCGTCATTCGTACTTGCTCCGCAATTCGGACAGCGTCACCTTGTTATTGGTCGCGCCATGCAATCGCTTCAGCTTAGTCTCGTGCTAGTTTCCGTAAACTACGCATCATCCACGCAAGCTTCGTGAAACTTTGTGCTACTTTATTGCTATTTTTTGTTATCTTTATTAAAAATAGTGCAGCCATGGGTCCAAAAAAGATTAGTGATTCAACCAAGCCTAAAAGGAAAGCAGTGAGAACGACAATTGAATTGAAAAAAGAACTCATTGCGAAGTTTGAAAGTGGAACTCGTATCTCTGACCTGGTAACTCAGTATGGCATGGCGAAATCAACCATATCGTCTATACTGAAAAATAAAGACATAATAAAAGAGGCTAATGTGGCAAAAGGAGTGACGGTTCTTGTTGTAAATAGGTCACCTATAATTGAACAAGTGGAAAAGCTTTTGTTAGTTTGAATTAACGAAAAACAACTTGCTGGTGACACCATTTCTGAAACAATAATTTGTGAAAAGCAAAGCGGTTGCATGATGACCTTAAGCGAGACAGCTCTGGAACCAGTGCACAAAGTGAGGAATCTAAAGCAAGTAGGGGGTGGTTTGACCGATTTAAGAAACGAAGTGGCACTCACAGTGTTGTTAGGTGTGGGGAGGCTGCCAGTGCAAACAAAGATGCTGCTGAAAAGTTTGTTGGGGAATTTAAAAACTTAGTAGAGAGTGAGGGATTTACTCACCAACTTTTTAATTTTGACGAAACTGGCCTCTTCTGGATAAGAGGTCCTAAGAGGACCTACATCACAAAAGAGGAGAAATCATTGCCAGGACACAAGCCTATGAAAGACAGGCTTACACTCTTGTTGTGTGCTAATGCTAGTGGGGACCTCAAAATTAAACCTTTGCTTGTCTACCACACAGAAAACCCAAGAGTCTTCAAGAAAAATAATGTTATAAAAAGTAAACTCAGTGTGATGTGGAGGGCTAATAGTAAGGCTTGGGTAACAAGGCAGTTCTTCACCGAATGGATATATGAAGTGTTTGCCCCGAGTGTGAAAAAATATCTAGAGCAGAAAAAATTACCACTCAACGCCCTTCTGGTAATGGACATTGCTCCTCCTCACTCTCCAGGCTTGGAGGAAGATCTGGTGGGTGAATACAGATTCATCCAAGTGAGGTTTTTTCCCCCTAATACCACTCCTCTAATTCAGCCCATGGATCAGTAGGTCATTTCAAACTTTAAAAAGCTTTACACAAAAACACTTTTTCAAAAGTGCTTTGAAGTAACCTCAGACACAGAACTAACCCTCAGGGACTTTTGGACGAACCATTTCAATATCCTTCATTGTTTGAGGATTATAGACAAAGCCTGGGGGGGGGGGAGTTTCTTTCAGGACACTGAACTCTGCCTGGAAGAATCTGTGGCAAGACTGTGTGGCAGCCAGAGACTTTGAAGGCTTTCATACGGAGCCTGTAGTGGAGGATGATATTGTGTCCATGGGATTGGATGTAGACAGTGATGATGTGGAGAAGTTGGTCGAAGACCATAGAAATGAGCTGACAACTAAAGAACTCCAAGAACTGCACAGGGAGCAGCAAGAAGTGGTTGAAGAACATTCTTCTTCAGAGGAGGAAAGTACTAAGGGAAGCATTTCCACTGCAGAAATAAAAGAACTGTGTTATCACTGGGAGAAAACACAGAGAGTGGTGGGAAAATGGCATCATGACACTGCTGTGGTCAACAGGAGCATCAATTTGTTCAATAACAATGTTATTGACCATTTTAGAAAAATTCTGAGAAATCGTCAAAGGCAGACAACATTGGACAGGTTTTTAAAGAAACAATCCCAAGAGTCTTTTAGTGCAAAAAGACAGAAAAAAGAAAGAACACCAGAAAGAGAGAAAACACCTGAAGGGATGTTACCTGATGTTTATATGGAAGGTGACTCCCCTTCCAAACAGTAACATCAACATCCCTCCTCCTCTACACCTTCCACTTATGCCATCAGCTCACCTCAGTACAAGTAAAGTCCAGTTAGATTCTTTTTTTTATTTCATGTACAGTTCAGTGCTATATATTTATTGTTTTTCATAGTTTTTATGTATTCTATGCTTAAAATACAATTACAATACTATTATTGCAATAATCTGTGGGTCTAGAACGAATTAATCCAATTTACATTATATCTTATGGGAAAAAATCATTTGCCATTCGTACAAATCGCCATTCGAACAGCCTCCTGGAACGGATTGTGTACGAATAGCGAGGTTTTACTGTATATATATATATATGTATATATGTATATATATATATATATATGTATATATATATATGTGTGTGTGTGTGTGTGTGTGTGTGTGTGTGTGTGTGTGTGTATGCTATATATAATATATATATACATATATATTGAATGATGGACGAAAAAATTAGTGGTAGGGTGGTGAGATGAACACCGAGAATCGTTGGAGTTTTAATCACTGACGTTTTGCTCTTATCAGAACTTCTTCACAGTGTACATACGTGGACAGAAAATCAACAATTTATAACTCGCATCATGCCACGTTCCTTTCCTAACCTACCCCATTCCTCTCTCTCACCCCCTTCAACTCCCGTAGGATCATCCAGCCGGACATTTTGGACAGTTTAATACAACCATCCTGATGGTTACAGCAGGGCTGGGATGTTATGAAAGATGCCTCGACTATTTTTCGTTTCTTCTTGTCTAATCTTCGCTGTAATATTTCTACTCCGTCCCAGTTGGGTAAGTGTCCATATTTCACCGCATGAACCACTAATGCGTTGGATGTTCGCTGGTCTCTCAAGCAATTTATGTGCTCGTATGTCCGCCTGTGTAGGCCCCTTCCTGTCTCACCGAAGTAGTTCAAGTCACAGCCGCCGCATGGTATCATGTATACCACGATGTTATTAATGTTGTCTCTTCTCCTCTTACCTCTCACAATTTCACCAACCTTCGTACTGGATGAACTGGCAATTTTCAGCCCTGCTCTGCGGAGTTCAGTGTTTTCAGGACTTAAATACCAAAAAGGATTGCTACACAGTCTAAGAAAAATAGCGCTTAAAGCAATGAAAAGAAAAAGGATGAAGGAGAAGAGACAACATTACTAACAGCGTGGTATACAAGATACCATGCGGCGAAATGGTTGGTGGTTCGAATCCTGCCATCGGTGAAGTTGAACCAAAGCCATCGTCCCGCTCGGCCTACAAGAGTTCCCAGTTCTTGTTCAAAGAGGTAGTAGCCGTAGGTCACGCGTCCACCACGTGATCCATGATCATGATGTATTCATACCGACGACTTCATATTATATTATATATATATATATATATATATATATATATATATATATATGTGTGTGTGTGTGTGTGTGTGTGTGTGTGTGTGTGTGTGTGTGTGTGTGTGTGAGTGTGTGTTGTATAGACACGGTAAAGGAAACATGGACTGGAGGTGAAGCTTTATTCCTGACGTTTCGTCTAACGACTTTCTCATTCCTTTGAGAAAGTCGATAGACGAAACTTCAGGAATAAAAGCTTCACCTCCAGTCCATGTTTCCTTTACCGTGTCTATACAACTTGTTCACATGGATTTTCATATATATATATATATATATATATATATATATATATATATATACATATTTATGTATATATATATCAGTAAAAAGCATTAAGGTTAGAAATATAGATAAGAACAACACAATGGAAAGGGAAAATAATAATTTCCATGGATCTAATGAGGGGAGGATGCCGACCTCCCCCGATTAACAAGTCTAGAAGAAAAACTAGAGAAAATTACCGAACATTGGGAGAGTAGGTTCGGTCACCTAACACGGATTACGCAGAGAGTTGATAAATTGGAAGAGTTAAATAAGGAGAACCAAACTCTAACTAAAGAAATAGAAGAATTAAAAAGACAGTTAAAAGAAGTAAAAGATGAGAATGAGAAATTAAAGACGAATAATAAAGAGAATAAAGAGTCCATACCAAAAGAAGTACAGGGTTGGACATTCAGTTCGTTTAAGGCTGTTATTAACAGCCTTAAACGAACTGAATGATTATCTGAAGGAAAAAAAAAAAAAAAAAAAAAAAAAAACCGGCCATAATGGGAATTGTGGAGACAAAATTGAAAGGTCCACTACCACCCAACAGTGTACGACATGGTGCATATAATTGTTGGATTAGAAACAGAGATGTAAAACAAGGGGGTGGAGTTATGTTCCTGACTAAGAAGGATATGAATGTGAGGAATGTTACATATGGAAAAAATAGAGTAGGGATGATTATGATGGAAGTGGAGGACAAGGATGGGAGTAGTAGGAAGTTTGTAGTAAATTATGTGCCTCCTAAAACAGCTTCGTGAGAAGAGAGAGAACACTAAACTATGTTAGAAGACACAAGGATAACACTAAATAAGACAATGGAGGAATAGTTATAATTGGTGACTTTAATTGTAAAGAAATCTGCAGGGAAGAGATGAGAGTGAAGGGTGGAGACGACCTATGAGGAAGTGTACTACTTGATATGATTATAGAACATACAATGACACAATGGATACATAAGAATACTAGGTATAGAAATGAAGAACCATCGAGACTGGACCTAATAATCACATCAGAACCCGAAATAGTGTACAAGATTGAATATAAGACACCAATAACTAAATGTGACCACTTAGTGGTTGAACTGGAACTAAAGGAGGAAAAATACATGAAAAAAACGAACAATATAGAAAGGGAAGATTGATGTATGGAAAAAAATTATAAAATAAGGGAAATCTTTCAAAAAGCAAACTGGGAAAGCAAACATAGGGAAGAAACAACAGTAGAAGAAAAATGGACTATTTTGACAAAAAATCATAAAGGAGTGGAAAAGTATGTTCCAAGACAAAAGCAAAATGCAGAATATGTTAAGTGTTGGTACAGCAAAAGATGTATGGAGCTAAAAGAGAGAAAGGATAAAGCTTGGATAAAATGGAAAAAAGACAAAAGACCTGAAAAAGGAAAATATAAACTAGTTATAGAAATGAATATGTACAAGTGTGCAGAGAAAAGAGAAAATACGAAAAAGATGTCATAGAAAAATGTAAAGATCAACCAAAAATATTCTACAGATTTGTAAACAACAAACTGAAAAACAGGCAGGAGTTGGAGAAACGACAAGGAGTTGAATACATAGAGGAAATAAAAATGGCAGAAATTATAAACAAGCATTTCAAATCGGTGTATACGAGGGAGAACATACAACCTAGAGATATCGAGTGGGAGGAGAAAGTTCCCCTATGAAAGAGATAGAAGTAACAAGGAATGAAATAATGAATCACTTGAGTAAACTCGATGTCAGAAAATCGCATGGACCCGATGAAATGGCAAACTGGATTTTGAAAGAATGCAGGAATGAACTAACAGACAAAATACATAGTCTAATTAGCAGTTCATTGAAAGAAGGACAAGTTCCAGATGATTGGAAAAGAGCAATATAGTACCAATATATAAAGGGGGAAACAAGGAAGACCCTACTATAGACCGGTCTCTCTTACAAGTACGATAGCTAAAATTTGTGAAAGAATTATCAAAATTAGATGGGTAAAGCATTTGAAAAATAAAACATACTAAACTCAAGAAAAATTAGATTTAGACATGGACGATCATGCGTCACAAACCTAATGTGTTTCTATTCAAGGTTAATAGATGTAATACAGGAAAGAGATGGATGGGCTAATTGTGCATTTCTAAACCTGAAAAAAGCTTTTGATAAGGAGCCACATAAGAAATTGCTAAAGACATTAGAAAGTGCAGGAGGAATACAGGGAAAACTGCTGAAACGGATGGAAGACTTCCTCCATGAAAG
The DNA here is from genome assembly GCF_046742065.1 of Oratosquilla oratoria. NCBI lineage: Eukaryota > Metazoa > Arthropoda > Malacostraca > Stomatopoda > Squillidae > Oratosquilla > Oratosquilla oratoria. The sequence continues at coordinate 288,031 of NC_134799.1, forward strand.
AAAAATGATAGTGGTGATAAGTGGAGTTCCACAAGGAACTGTTCTGGCCGCAATAATGTTTGCTATATATATTAATGATATGGATAAAGGAATTGAAATATATATGAGCTTCTTTGCGGACGATGCAAAATTGTTGAAAAAAGTGAACTCTGAAGAAGATTGTGAGTCGCTACAGAATGATCTCAACAAAGTATGGGAATGGAGTAGGAAGTGGGAGATGGAATTCAATATTAAGAAGTGTAGTATAATGGAATTTGGAAGAAGCAAAAAAAGAATAGTGGGATCATATAAATTAGGAAAAGAAGAAATTAAAAAAGTAGAACATGAGAAGGACCTGGGAGTCATTATTATGGATAATATGTCCCCTGGGAAACATATAAACAAGATTTTTGGAGAAACTTGTAATTTAATAAGAACAATTAAAGTGGCATTTACATACCTGGATGAAAAAATTGTGAAAAAATACTAGTCACTTTGATAATACCAAGATTGGAGTATGCAGCGACGACGTGGTCACCAAATACAAACAAAAATTATAACAAAAATTGAAAGAATACAAAGAGCAATTACGAAACTGGCACCAACACTCTCAGAACTATCATATGAAGAGAGACTAACAAAACTGGAACTACAGACATTAGAACAAAGAAGAGAGAGAGGACACTTGATAACTATCTATAGAATCATGAAAGGCATAGAAACTATTGATGGAGAGGATCTAATAAAATGGGATAGCCGCGATATAAGAGGACACAGAAAGAAAATCAAGAAGGACAGTTATAGAAGAGACCTGAAAAAGAACAGCTTTCTCCACAGGGTGATAGATGTTTGGAACAAATTAGATGAGAAAGTGGTGTGTACAAAAACAATACACGAATTTAAAAGCAGTCTAGACAAAACGAGATATGAAGACGGGACACCACGAGCATAGTTCCCCTTCCCGTAAAATACAATTAGGTAAACACACACACACACACACACACACACACACACACACACAAGGGAAGAAGAAACCAGGGAGAAGGAAGAAAATTAAAAGTGGCCTATACCAACATTGACGGACTAATTTCGGGACTGAACGAACTCAATGATTATCTGTTAGAAGCAAAACCAGACATAATGGGAATTGTAGAGACTAAACTAAGAGGTGAAATACCATCCACTGTTATCGGACAAGGTTTATACAACTACTGGATAAAAAACAGGGACAAGAAACAGGGCAACCCAAACTATTCTATCGGTATGTGAATGGTAAACTTAAAAACAAACAGGAATTGGTGAAACTATGCCAAGGAAACATAGAATACACAGAAGATTTAGAGATGGCCGAAGTCATGAACGACAAAGTACCACACAGAAAACTACTAAAAAAACTGGAACACATAGGAGGAATACAGGGAAACCTACTAAAATGGATAGAGGACTTTCTGACTGGTAGAAAGATGAGAGTAGTGCTCAGAGAAAAATATTCAGACTGGAAAGAGGTGATCAGTGGAGTACCGCAAGGATCTGTGCTGGCACCAATAATGTTTGCTATCTATATGAATGACATGGATGAGGACGTGAACTGCTACATGAGCTTCTTTGCCGATGACGCCAAACTGCTAAGGAAAATAGAAACTGATGAGGACTGTGAAGCACTGCAAGAAGAAGACACTGCAAGATACAAAGGCGGGACAACACGAGCATAGCTCCCCTTCCAGCAAAATACAACTAGGTAAATACAACTAGGTAAATACACACACATATGTACACGCACACATGCACGCACACACATGCACACATTGCATGAGAACTGTGTACATTCATATACATAAGATATAGACAGTATCGGAGTGTTTTAATCGAATATAGTTACAATGAGAATATAACATTGTAGATAAATATGTGTGTGTGTGTGTGTGTGTGTGTGTGTGTGTGTATTCACTTGGTCTTTGGATCACGTGTTAGACTCGTGATCGACAGCTATTTCCCTCCTGGAAGAGAGCTCAGAGCTCGTAGGTCCGATCTATGGGTAATGCTATGACCTTGCACACACACACACACCCCCAACTCCCCGCCCACGAGAGTTGGAGTAACACCCCTCAGCGCTGCGATACTGATATTATTTCAGCCCCGGGCGAGAGTCGAACCCGGACCTCCGTAGTGGCAGGCCAGAGCTCTAACCACAGCACCATGAGAGGTGTGTGTGTGTGTGTGTGTGTGTGTGTGTGTGTGTGTGTGTGTGTGTGTGTGTGTGTGTGTGTGAAAAACCTTCCGACGATGAGTGTGATAGATTTTGTTATAATGGATGGGCAGACAGACAAGATAGAGGCTATGGTAGACAAAAATCAACATAATGGCTTGGACGCCTTCTATACTACGGAAAGTTAGAAAACTATCTCCATCTTATTCGTGAGCCAACATTCAATGTTACAATGATTGCACAAGAGCAAAAGCGGCATATCAGTGACCGAGCAGGATATTGAATATTTAAACTCAGGGCAATTACAGAGAGCTTATGATTACTTATTTGTTTATATTTTCATGTAATACTTTCGCGTCCGCTCAGCTGGTGTCCCCGGTGGTGAGGTGCAGCTGGTAATACAGATGGAGCTTAGCGCCTGAGGCAATTTCCTTTATCTGGATGCTCTGGCTGTAATTATAAGCCACCTGAGGAGGTCAGTTCGTGTTATGACAGTGCTCTTACCCTGCAGGTGTGTGTGTGTTTTATATATATGTACATGCAGTATATATGTGTATATTATATATATATATATATATATGTATACATTATATACATTATATACTTATGTATGTGCATGTTAGTATATAAGCATAGTATATAAGCATAGTATATAAGCATAGTTCGTCCACATTTGGAATATGCTGTTTCCGTATGGTCACCGAATCTCATTAAAGACATTGACAGACTGGAAAAAGTACAACGGCGAGCCACAAAACTGATTCCAAATATCAAAAATAAATCATACGAAAATCGACTTAAGCACATGAATCTGTTTTCCCTAAAAAAGCGTAGACTCAGAGGTGACTTGATACAGGTCTTTAAGATTTTAAAGGGAATTGACAACATCAAAAGTGACAAAATTTTCACATTGAATGAGAATCAGACAAGAAACAATGGTCTCAAACTGTCCGGAAATAGATTCAATTTGGAAGTAGGTAGAAACAACTTTGCCAACCGTGTAGTTAATGAATGGAATAAACTTCCTGCACAGGTAGTGCAATGTAGTTCAGTTCGAAGCTTTAAGAATCATTTAGATAAATACCTAAGTAAGATGCTGTAATTATTATAATTTATGTTATATCATTTGTTTTTGTTTTGTTATAATTTGTCTGTCTGATTTTCATTTATTATTAGTTATATGTCAATTTATTATCATTTACTATTTACCTGTTTGTTTTGTTATTCAACTATACCAATGCATTTATTTATTTTAATTGTTATTTACATTGTTATAGTTTTAATTTATTATTAATGATTTTTTTTTTTTTTTTTTTTTTTTTTGCATCCGACCTAGAAATGGATCAAAAGGTCTCCTGTCGGCATGCTTTGCCTTTGTAATATATATATAAACATATACATATATATATATATATATATATGTGTGTATATAATACACACACACACAATTTCATTACTCACGTGGGAGAGATATGGATGGATAATAAACCGGCAAAGATACTGTTTTGGTCCGATCGATTTAGGGCAATTAACGAAATAAGCGAATGAAATGAATTAATAAATGACTGAATAGATAAAAGATAAATAGAAATATCTCCTGATGTATGCCACAACCAAGTTTGAAACTTATTCCTTGATAACTGAAGGATTAGAAAGAGGCGTAGGATCTAGTGCCCAGAGGATTTCGGTCAGGTCTTCATCTTGGGTCGGACGTTTCTGTTCTTCACAGGTGGCGCAAAACCATTATCAAATATCAAAAGTTGTCCCACCGTATGTCAACAGGGAACATTCGACCTTCTTCCTCTATCATCAGGAGAGACGACATCGCCTACTAGAGAGCCCACATCATGAGAGACTCCAGCAGACCTCATGATCGTGTGAAGAGCCTCCAAGCTTCCGAAGGTCCCCACACCGGAAAAAGAGGACAGGAAGAACGTGGAGGGAAGTACGTAATCCCGTAGCTTCGAGGGAAACAAGCAAGTAACGCCTCCTCAAGAGATGAAGTAAAGAACGCCTCAAGACTCGGCGAAGATAGGAAAATGATTCAAAGGAAGAGGGTTAAAGTCATCAGACTTGATCCACAAAGAGAGCTCGAAATTAGACAGCGGGAGCGTCAAAGGAACGTCGTCTATAAGTTAGAATTCCTTAAAGACTCCCAAAAAAGGAAAAGGGAAAAACGGGAGGAAGCTAAGAGAAAACGCAAGGAAGGACAATTGCAGGAGAAGAAAACACAGCCGATACAAAAGTCTGACATAGTTCCAGCCGCGGAGGTCAACGCTGTGATCCTGCAAAAATTACGAGAGTGCTTCTTCGTCTAGGGAGATTGACGACGACGCTACCCGAAACGAAAGGACAAACGGGCTTCGACATTTAAAGTCCTTATTGAACGAGCTCTCGGACAGGAAGTTCGAAAAACTCTACAAGGAGATTACCCTCTTCCTCGCCGAAAACCCTGCCGAAGTGGAGACAACGGCAGAACTACTGGTCCACTTCGCCATCCTTCATCTTCTCCAGCACTTTCTCGACATACAGAGACCTTCCAGCTTCCCGAAAACAGTCCCAAAAACTGCATGCTCCCGAATAAAAGAATTCAGCGTTTCCATCAAAGAAGCCAACTAGAGTCCGTAAACCGACCAACGTCTGCAACTGACGCAGCGGAACAAAGCATAAGGAAAAGAAGATAATACGGAGTACCTTCGAGCCTGAACACACGTCTCCAAGTGGCAATGGAAAGAAGAATCAAGTGTGTAGAATAGTAGATCACTGACGCAGGTCAGGTGCATCCTACGAGGAGGCAGAACCCTTCGGTTTATGTGCGACAAACTTGTCGAGACCCGCGGAGTCAACTCAAAGTGCTAAATCAAAGTGGAATACACTGGTCGCATTAAGATACACCGTGCGAATTGAATTACACTGGGCGAAGAGAATCACGCTATACATTATGTGAACACAGACGGGCAAGACTTTGAGACATACGGGAAGGAGCATCGGAGCTGACAGTCACTAACATTGAAAAGATCGACAGTATTCCCTGAGTATTGAGCCCCTTCGAGGGCCGCCCCTCAGCTGAATAAAATCACCTGGCGCAGTGAGTGGTTCTCGAGCTTTTGTGTCACCCTGTACATCCGTTCTACCATGTGTCGGAGTGTCATAAAAAATGGAGGAGACTGCAAGAGACCATAAGGCCTACACTCACCCACAAACCAGCCATTTATGAGTTTTTCTTAAAAAAAAAAAAGAAACGAAGTGAATAATTTCATTTATAATTTGATCTTACGCCTCAAAAATGTGAAGTCCTGTAGATTATGTAGAATTCGTAGGATTGTGGTTGGTAGAAATATGAAGGTTGAAAATCTACGGTCCTAATTTACCCCCACCCCCCTATTTGGAACAACAAATTCTAACCCCCTCAGGGGGGTTATTCCCCCTCTATGGTTGAGCTCCCCCCATCCCGGACCTAACGTCAGCCAAACGAAACCTATCATGGCCTGGTTTTCGGTGTTTATGAACTGTTTTTGATTCCTTATAAATGACATTGAAACCTTTGTTCTTCCGGCACTGGTGGTGTCATCGGAAGCGTGCTGGTCTCGCATTCGCTTAGTTGTGGGTTCGAATCCTGCACTCCTTTTCCGATTCCCAAGCAATGACTGACCTGTCCGAATAGTCCCTTAAGCGCATAGTAGGGCAAAGGTGACGACTTCGGCCGCAGCTGCTCATCGCCTCCTGGTGTAGGCTTCTCGCCCTTTACTTCTTCCATCGTCGTCAATCCAAAAGAACTCTCCAGTTTTACTGCTGCAGGCCTGGCAGACTCGGGACAATCCATCTCGTAAAAGGTCTTGTGGCCCTACCCGTGTGTTTCCACGTGGTGCCCTTGTGCATCGCTGAGTGTGTCTGTCCTCGCGTAGACGTGACATGACCGCCCTCAATGCCAAAAGGGTGCTGCTGGCTTGATGCTTCCAAGACACGTACGGCAAGAACTGCAGGTGCATCTCTTCGGGGAACCACGAAGTAGGGGTATGATGAAGGGAGTAAAAGGGAAGAGGGGGGAGGAGGAAGAAGAGAGAGGAGGGAAGGAGGAGGGCGGAGGAAAGGAGGAGGAGGGGTGAAGAAGAAGAAAGAAGAGGGAAGGAGGAGGGAGAAGAGAGAGGTGGTAAGGAGGAGGGTTAGAAAGAAGAGAGATGAGGGAGGAATGAGGGGGAGGAAGAAGAGAGAGGAGGGGATGAGGAAGAATGAGGAAAAGGTGTGAGGGAGGGAGGAGGGGTGAGGAAGAAGAAGAAGGAGGGAGGAAGAAGAAGAGAGAGGAGGGAAGGAAGAGGGGGGAAGAAGAGGAAGGGAAGGGGGAAGAAAGAAGAGGGAGGGAGGAGGGGTAAGGAAGAAGAAGAGAGAGGAGGGAGGAAGAAGAGAGAGGAGGGAGGAAGAAGAGAGAGAAGGGGTGAGAAAGAAGAGAGAAAAGGGGGAGGAAGAAGAGAGAGGAGGGGTGAGAAAGAAGAGAGAAGAGGGGAGGAAGAATATATATATATATATATATATATATATATATATATATATATATATATATATATATATATATATATGTGTGTGTGTGTGTGTGTGTGTGTGTGTGTGTGTGTATGTATATTACAGGTGAAAAATGTAATCACACATTTGTCAATAACATAGAAACCACTGTTGGAGTAGAAAAGACTGGAAACGGGGAATCTATATATTTTGATTGCAAACTGCAATCCTTTTCAGTAGAGGATTGCAGTTCGCAATCGAAATATATAGATTCCCCGTTTTCAGTCT
>NC_134799.1:300000-335000 GCF_046742065.1 Oratosquilla oratoria
ATTACGTAGGACTTAGTTTCCATTCTGATGGTCGATATTTCTCGACCTTACCACATATTGTCTTTAAGACTATTTTTTCTTTATTGAATGTCGATATTTAATCGACACTTATATATATACGTGTCTTGGCAATATTAGCCTTTTATGTTACAAGGAAACCCATTGTCTGGTATTTATTTGTCTGTGAATTTACGTGTTTCGGACATTGTACTTTTCGCTAGTTTTGGCGACTTCTATTTTTCGATCTTGTTTATTTGTTTCTTTTGAAGGAAATAATCATTCTTAAGCAGAACTCTAGTTTTTGAACCTGGCCCTTCCCCATAGACGTCACAATATATACATATATATATATATATATATATATATATATATATGTATATATATAATATATATACACATACACTATATAAACATATATATGTATTCATATATATTATATATACATTATATATATATATGTATATATAATATATATATATATATATACAGTATATATGTGTATGTCCATACACACACACACACACACACACACATATATATATATATATATATATATATATATATATATATATATATATATATATATGTGTGTATGTACATATATATATATATATATATATATATACATGCATATATATGTATATGTGTATATAGATATATAAATATAATGTATCTATATATATATAATATATATATATACATATATATACACATATATATACATATATATGTATATATGTGTATATATATATAAATATATATATACATATATATATATGTCTATATATAAATATATATATACATACATATATGTATATATATATATATATATATATATATATATATATATAGTATACAATCGTCGGTATGAATACATCATGATCATGGATCACGTGCTGGACCCGTGACCTACGGCTACTACCTTTTAGAACAAGAACTAGGAACTCTTGTAGGCTGAACGGGACGATATCGTGCGCAGAGAGAGAAGCGTTGGTAAACCACTGGCCATAACAGCAACACATAATCTGATATACTGCTGTGACCTCTGACACACATGTATATGTATTCATGCATATATGCACATGTATATGCATACATACAAATATACTGTGTACGTACACGCATAAGTAGAAAGTGAAGTACTACAAGTTAATTCCGATTCTTTATCAGAAAATACAATTAAGAAAATAAGCTGACACGCATAAGTTCTAGGCCACACATATACTGTACACACACACACACACACACACACACACACACACACATATACACGCACACACAAGCACACACACACATACACACACACACACACAACGCATGAGAGCAGTGTGTGCGTACATTCATATACATAAAATATAGACAGTATCGGAGTGTTTTGATCGAATATAGTTACAAAGAGAATATAACATTGTAGAGAAATATAAGTGAGTGTGTGTGTGTGTGTGTGTGTGTGTGTGTAATGACCTGCCGACGATGAGTGTGACAGATTCTGTTATAATGGATGGGTAGACAGACAAAATAGAGGCTATGGTAGACAAAAATCAACATAATGGCTTGGACGCCTTCTATACTACGGAAAGTTAGAAAACTATCTCCATCTTATTCGTGAGCCAATTTTCAATGTTGCAATGATTGCACAAGAGCAAAAGCGGCATATCAGTGACCGAGCAGGATATTGAATATTTAAACTGAGGGCAATTACAGAGAGCTTATGATTACTTATTTGTTTATATTTTCATGTAATACTTTCGCGTCCGCTCAGCTGGTGTCCCCGGTGGTGAGGTGCAGCTGGTAATACAGATGGAGCTTAGCGCCTGAGGCAATTTCCTTTATCTGGATGCTCTGGCTGTAATTATAAGCCACCTGAGGAGGTCAGTTCGTGTTATGACAGTGCTGTTACCCTGCAGGTGTGTTTTTATATATATATATATATATGTACTTGCAGTATATATATGTATATATTATACATATATATGTATACATTATATATATGCATTATATACTTATGCATGTACATATATATATATATATATATATATATATATATATAGAGGTTAATTCACACACACACACACACACACACACACACACACAATTACATTACCCACGCTGGAGAGATATGGATGGATAATCAACCGGCAAAGATACTGTTCTGGTCAAATCGATTTAGGGCAGTTGAAGAAATAAGGAAATGAAATAAATAAATAAATGACTGAATAGATAAAAGATAAATAAAAATACCTCCTGATGTATGCCACAACCAAGTTTGAAACGTATTTCTTGATAACTAAAGGATTAGAAAGAGGCGTGGGATCTAGTGCCCAGAGGATTCCGGTCAGGTCTTCATCTTGGGTCAGACGTTTCTGTTCTTCACAGGTGGCGCAAAACCATAACCAAATATCAAAAGTTGTCCCACCGTATGTCAACAGGGACCAGTCGACCTTCTTCCTATATCAGCAGGATCGACGCCAACGCCTTCCAAACCACCCGATTCGACGACATCGCCTCCCGGAGAGCCTACATCATGAGAGACTCCAGCAGAGGCGACCCAGCTCGTCCTCATGATCGTGTGAAGAGCTTCAAAGCTTCCGAAGGTCCCCACACCGGAAAAGGAGGTCAGGAAGAACGTGGAGGGAAGTATGTCATCCCGTAGCGTCGAGGGAAACAGGCAAATAACGACCCCTCCAGAGATGAAGTAGAGAACGCCTCAAGACTCGCCGAAGATCGGAAAGCGATTCACAGGAAGAGGGTTAAAGTGATCAGGCTTGATCCACAAAGAGAGCTCCAAATCAGAGAGCGGGAGCGTCAAAGGAACGTCGTCTATAAGTTAGAGTTCCTTGAAGACCCCCAGAAAAAGAAAAAAGAAAAACGGGAAGAAGCGAAGATAAAGCGCATGGAAGGAAAATTACAGAGGAAAACAATCCCGATAGAAAAGTCTGACATAGTTCCAGCCGCTGAGGTAAACGCTGTGATCCTGCAAAGATTAAGAGAGTGCTTCTTCGTCTAGAGAGATTGACGACGACGCTACCCGAAACGAAGGGACAAATGGGCTTCGATATTTAAAAGTCCTTATTGAACGAGCTCTCGAACAGGAAGTTCAAAAAACTCTCCAACGAGATTACCCTCTTCCTCGCTCAAAACCCTCCCTAAGTGGAAAGGAATTTTTACGAGCAGACGCTCGAAATGGAGGCGAAAAAAGATAATAAAAATGAAAATTATCTTCTATGGAGGAGAACTCCTAGAAGGGTCACTTTCCGGGAAATGGAAAAAAAAGTGACGAAAGGAAAGAGTTCGATACAGGGAAAGAGGGATTAGACAAGGAGCAAACAAAGCCCTTCGTCGAAGAAACCTCGGAAAAGGGCCGATTAAGAACCCTCTCCCGAAGAACCTTTGGACAGACACTCCATCTTCTCCAACACTTTCTCGACATACAGAGACCTTCCAGCTTACCGAAGAACACTCCCAAAAACTGGAACCTCCTGACTAAAAGAATTCAGCGTTTCCATTAAAGAAGCCAACTAGAGTCCGTAAACCGACCAACGTCTGGAACTGACGCAGCGAACAAAAGCATAAGGAAAAGAAGATAATACGGATTACATTCAAGCCTGAAGAGACGTCTCCAAGAGGCAATGGAAAGAAGAATCAAGTGTGTGGGATAGTAAATCACTGGAGCAGGTCAGGTGCATCCCACGGAGAGACAGAACCCTTCGGTTTATGTGCGACAAACTTGTCAAGACCTGCGGAGGCAACTCTAAATGCTAAATCATAGTGGAATACACTGGTCGCATTAAGATACACCGTGCGAATTGAATTACACTGGGCGAAGAGAAACACGCCATACATTGGGTGAACACAGACGGGCGAGACTTTGAGACATGCGGGAAGGAGCACCGGAGCTGACAAAGTCACTAACATTGAAAAGATCGACAGTATTCCCTGAGCACTGAGCCCCTTCGAGGGCCGCCCCTCAGCTGAATAAAATGACCTGGCGCAGTGAGTGGTTCTCGAGTTTTTTTGTCAACCTGTACATCCGTTCTACCATGTGTCGGAGTGTCATAAAAATGGGGGAGACTGCAAGACACCATAAGGCCTACACTCACCTACATACCAGCCATTTATGAGTTTTTCTTAAAAAAAGAAACAAAGTGAATAATTTCATTTATAATTTGATCTGACGTCTCAAAAATGTGAAGTCCTGTAGATTATGTAAAATTCGTAGGATTGTGGTTGGTAGAAATATGAAGGTTGAAGCATGAAAAATCTACGGTCCTAATTTACCCCCACCCCCTATTTGGAACAACAAATTCTAACCCCCCCAGGGGGGTTATTCCCCCTCTATTGTTGAACGCCCCCCCCCCGGACCTAACGTCAGCCAAACGAAACCTATCATGGCCTGGTTTTCGGTGTTTATGAACTGTTTTTGATTCCTTATAAATGACATTGAAACCTTTGTTCTTCCGGCACTGGGGTTGTCATCGGAAGCGTGCTGGTCTCGCATGCGCTAAGTTGTGGGTTCGAATCCTGCACTCCTTTTCCGATTCCCAAGCAATGACTGACCTGTCCCAACAGTCCTTTAAGCGCATAGTAGGGCAAAGGTAATGGCTTCGGCCAGAGGTGCTCATCGCCTCCTGGTGTAGGCTTCTCGCCTTTTTCTTCTTCCATCGTCGTCAATCCGAAAGAACTCTCCAGTTTTACTGCAGGCCTGGCAGACTCGGAATAATCCATCTCGTAAAAGGTCTTGTGGCCCTACCCGTGTGTTTCCACGTGGTGCCCTTGTGTATCGCAGTGTGTCTGTCCTGGCGTAGACGTGACATGGCCGCCCTCAGTGCCAAAAGGGTGTTGCTGGCTTGATGCTTACAAGACATGTACGACAAGAACTGCAGGTGCATCTCTTCGGGGAACCACGAAGTAGGGGTATGATGAAGGGAGTAAAGGGAAGACGGGGGAAGGAGGAAGAAGAGAGAAGAGGGAAGGAGGAGGGCGGAGGAAAGGTGGAGGAGGGGTGAAGAAGAAGAGAGAGGAGGGAAGGAGGAGGGAGAGGGAGAAGAGAGAGGCGGTAAGGAGGAGGGGTAGAAAGAAGAGAGATGAGGGACGGAGGAGGGTGAGGAAGAAGAAGAGGAAGGGAGGGAGGAGGGGTGTGAGGAAGAAGAAGAGAGAGGAGGGAAGGAAGAGGGGGGAAGAAGAGGAAGGGAAAAGGGTGAGAAAGAAGAGGGAGGGAGGAAGGGTTAGGAAGAAGAAGAGAGAGGAGGGAGGAAGAAGAGTGAGAAGGGGTGAGAAAGAAGAGAGAGAAAGGGTGAGAAAGAAGAGAGAGAAGGGGTGAGAAAGAAGAGAGAAGAGGGGAGGAAGAAGAGAGAGGAGGAGGGGTGACAAAGAAGAGGAGAGGGAGGAAGAAGAGAGAGGAAGGTTGAGGAAGAAGAGAGAGTAGAGGAGGAAGAAGAGAGAGGAGGGGGAGGAAGAAGAGAGAGGAAGTGTGAGAAAGAATAGAGAAGGGGAGGAAGAAGAGATAGGAGGGATGAGGAAGAAGAGAGAGGAGGGATGAGGAGGAAGAGATGGGAGGGAGGGAGGGAGGGTATGAATAGGGATCTGGAAGAGGAGAGGAGAGGAAGTAAGGAAGGAGGGAAAGGAGATAACAGGAATAGAACGTGATGTAAGACCCTTTTTTTCTGCATGGATATTAGTCTCCAACCATACAAAATGCTGCATAACTCTGGTCCTCAGAGGACATAGGTCTACACTCCACCGAAGACTATCTGTGTGATAAGGAGATCAGTTCCGATCTCCTGGCCACACGCAAATCCTGTACTGTGTGTTTAATCAGTGTGTAAAAGGTCAATTAGGTATGGGCAAGAAAATTCGGCTGTATTTCTTCATGTCAAAAATAAGAATCATTCTTTCGACTGGGGTAAGGCCAGATGGTGTGTTCAAGTCCCACTGTGGTTTCAGGAGGAAAATAGTCGAATCAGCATTAATTGAGGAATGCCCTAATATTAATATTTCTAAAGGGCAGTGGACACCTGACATAATCTCACGCGCAGCAGTAAATAAGCTGGTGCGGACGTTACATCCTCCCCTCTCCTCACCCCCTCCCTCCTCCGCCACCCCAGTTTGCCCCGCGCCTGAGGTAAACTGTCCACATCTCTTCCTACTGTAGTTTATAAGTCCCCTCTGTTCTCTATCTTATATACTTTCCTGAAGAGGGCTACAGTTGATAGCCGAAATATAGGATTATTCTTTATTCGAAGTTTATTCTTTCTCCGACTGTGGGTTCCTGTGTTATATATATATATATATATATATATATATATATATATATATATATATATATATAATATATATGTATATACATATATATGTATATATATACTATATATAAACATATATATTTTTGTATATATCTAGACTATATATATATATATATATATATATATATATATATATATATACATATATATATATATATATATATATGCAGAAAAAACCCACTGGGAAATAAGAAACTTAGTCCGAACGTTTTCGTCTATTTAAGGCATTATCAAGGAATACACAGTTAAAGAGACATAGGTGGATATATATAAACATAAAGTAGAAGACAAGCTAGGAGCATGGGAAGGACACACAAGATGCTTCATAATCAGGTAGAACCGTGAAGATCTGATAAAACATTTTTTTTTTCTTTGTCCCCTTCCTTGCCTTACATGTATGGATTGATTAAAACCCATAAACCTGGTTATCCAGTTAGACCTATCATCAGTTCCACAGGATCCGTCACTTACAATTTATCCAAATGGCTTGTTACTATTTTGAGTCCTTTACTGGGTACAATATCTTCTTCCCACGTCTCAAATAATGTTGATTTTATTAATTATTTGAATAATCTAGAAATTTGTTATGATTTTAAACTAGTTAGTTTTGATATAACTTCGCTCTTCACCCGTGTTCCCGTAATTGACTTATTGGTATATCTTGAAGAATTATTATCAAAACATGACTTGCCACTTCCAGCTAAAACCATAATTGAACTCATTAAGTTGTGTATTGTAAATTGTAAATTTATTTTTAATGGTGAATTCTATGTACAAAAATTTGGTATGGCAATGGGAAACCCTCTGTCCCCAGTACTTAGTAACTTGTGCATGGAATTCTTTGAGATGAAACTACTACCTAGGATTCTTCCCCAACAAGTTGTGTGGAAAAGATATGTTGATGATATCTTATGTCTTTGGCCAGTTAAGCGTAACCTAAATTTATTCCTACAAAAACTAAATGGTATTGTCCCTTCAATCAAATTCACTTTTGAAATAGAAATATAGAATAAATTACCATTTTTTGATATTTTAATTCATCGAAATGGTAGACAATTTAAATATGACGTTTATAGAAAACCAACTAATGTCGCATCATATGTCCACTTTTACTCGGCTCATCAGAAGACAAAACTTTCTGTCTTTAGTTCTATGTTTCTTAGAGCTTACAGGATATGTAGCCCCGAATATTTGGATGATGAGCTGAGGAAGATATATAGCATAGCTTCTGAATTAAAATATCCAAAACACTTAGTAGACACTTCTCATAAAATGGCTTACAAAACTTTCCATAATACCTCACACGAAAGAAAAGTATTTGACAAAAAGAACCTTTTGGTTCTTCCTTACAGTGAGAAATTAGTTGGTCTACCTAATATTCTCAAACAATTCAACATCAACTTGGTTTTCAAAATTAACAATACTATAAAAAGTAAGCTCATTAAAAATTCACCTGAAGTAAATGAGGGTTGTGTTTACTCTATTCCATGCCTTAAATGTAATTTTTTTTATATCAAAAAACTGGTAAAGACTTGAAAACTAGGATAAATCAGCACAAATATAGTGTAAGGAGTGGGCAAAGTTCCAGTGGCCTTTTTATCCATGTAAGAGACCACAACCATCCTATTGACTGGGATAATTCTAATGTAATAATTTCTTGTAGATCTTTATTAGAAAGAACCATTATCGAATCCAGTCACATTAAGCAAACCTTTGACCATAATATTAATTTAAGTTTAGGATTATTTAAACTTGATGATTTTATTATTGATAAAATTGAAAAAAATTCTCCAAGTGTTACTAGGCCGGGGTGACGTAACGTCATGTGACCAAACGTCCTCATAAGTACACATACCGTTCTACCTGATTATGAAGCATTTTGTGTGTCCTTCCCATGTTCCTAGCTTGTCTTCTACTTTATGTTTATATATATCCACCTATGTCTCTATAACTGTGTATTCCTTGATAATGTCTTAAATAGACGAAAACGTTCGGACTAAGCTTATTTCTAAGTGTTTTTTCTGCATATTATTTTCACGTGTGCGTTGTGAATTACTGCAAATATAAATATATATATATATATATATATACTGTATATATATATATATATATACATATGATATATATACAGTATATGTGTATACATATATAATATATATATGTATATATATCTTTCTCACACACTCCCAAACTCTGTCACCAACTTACTCAATCCCTCCTCCGATCCTGACAAGCGCAGTATCGTCCGCAAACAGCAGCTGGCTCACCTCCCACTTTTCTCCACTTTTTTTAACCATCTCCAACCCCTGACCCACCACCCTTGCATTTACCTCTCGCACCACCCTATCCATGTACAAATTGAACAGCCAGGGCGACATAACACATCCCTGACGAAGTCCCACCTTTACCTCCAACCACTCACTCTCTCCATTTATAATCCTGACACATGCTCTACTACTCTCGTAAAAGCTCTTGACAGCTCCTAGGAGCTTTCCTCCTATCCCGTATGTCCACAAAACCTCCCACAGCGCCTTCCTGTCTACCCTGTCGTAAGCCTTTTCCAGATCCATAAAAGCCCAAAAAACATCCTTCCCCTTTCCTATAGCTTTCTCACATACCTCTCTTACCACAAAAATCTTATCTACACAGCCTCTACCCGTCCTAAACCCACACGGTTCCTCACCAATTACTCCCTCTGCTCCTCTCCTAATCCTCTCAATCAAGATCATCCCATAAGCCTTCCCTACTACACTTATCAAGCTAATCCCTCTGAAAGTAATACACTCACACCTGTCCCCTTTTCCCTTGTAAAGAGGAACTATACAGGCACTCCTCCAGTCCTCCGGCACTCTACCCTCTCTCCAGCAAACATTAAATAACCTCACCAGCCAGTCCACCATATCTGTACCTCCTTTTTTTAGACATTCTGCATGGCATCCATCCAGACCAGATCCCTTAACTGCTTTCATCATTTTAACAACTGCCTTCACTTCATCCTTCCTTACTTCTCCATTTTCCTCACTCATCACTCTCATTTTCTTAGCATTTCCCACTGCAGCTATCTTTCCCTCCCTATCCTCCTTCACATTTAAAAATATTCTGCTCATCTTCCCCTTACTGCCTTCTCTTCCATTATCATCTCTCCATCTGCACCTTTTACCTTTTCTTCTCTACTTGATTCCCCTCCTCTTCCTCTCTCAATTTCTTTCCAAAACATCTTTTTATTACTTTCAAGATTTTCTGTCATACTCTTACCCCATTTCACATCTGCTCTCCTTTTTGCCTCCTTTACCTTTTGCTTTACTTCTCTTTTCTTTTCTTTGTACGTCTCATATAACTCTCTCGTCCTACTTCGTAACCAATCTGTGAAAGCTCGCTTCTTCTCTTCTACAACCTTCTTTGTTTCCTCATCCCACCATTCACTACCCTTCCTTCTATTTCCTCCTGTCCTTCCTGTTCCACACACCATCTTTGCACATTTTATGACTCCCTCCTTGAACCATCCCCATTCCTCCTCCACACCTAGCTCCACTCTATCCTTTACTCCCTCCCACTCCTCCTTCAGCTTCTTTTGTACTCCTTCTCCTTTTCCTTTTCATTTAAAGAGTTCACTCTAAGCACCTCCCTACCTTTTGTCCTTTTCCTCTTTCTCCATCTATCCTCCACTCTCAATTTACCTTCCATCAAAAAATGATCTGATATTCCCCCACCCTCTCCCCTTAGCACATGTACATCTTTAACTCTTCCTATCATAATCCTATTTACCACTACATAGTCCATTAACGCTCTATCTACCACCCTTCCATCCACCACCCTCTCCCATGTGTACTTATGCTTGACTTTCTTCCTAAACACTGTATTTGCTATCATTAACTCTCTTTCTAGATACATTTCCACCATCAACTCTCCACTATGATTCTTTCCTGGAACTCCACATTTCCCAAACTCTCCATCAATTGGATCATTTCCTACCCTAGCATTAAAGTCTCCCAGTACTATTACATTGACACTTCTCCCTAAATCCTCTATGCACTCATTTAAATCTATCCAAAAAACCTCCCTTTCTTCTACACTCTTCTCACTGCTAGGCCCATATGCACTTACAAAAACCCACATCTCCTTTCCCAATTTCATCTTCATCCACATTATCCTTGAGGAAACCTCCTTCCACTCCACTACTCGATTACCTATCTCTTCACTTATTAGTATAGCCACCCCTTTCCTCCCTCGCCCTCTCCTCACTCCTGATAACCTCCCACTTACACTCCCAAACATACACTCGCCCTTCCCTTCAGCTTATTTTCGCTCAAAGCCAACACATCCATCTTTCTTCTCACAAACATACAACCTATCTCTTCCGTTTTACTCTAATCTGTACCACATCCACGCACATTAAAAGACCCATACCTTAGGGTGCTGGTCGGAAAACAACTAGACCCTCTTATGCCTTTTTTTTTTTTAAGGAATGTGCCCTGTGGGGCTACAAGGAGAAGGATGCCTAGTCCCAATCCCCGTCCCTTTCTTCTCGCCTCTTACGTTCCAAGTGGAATTACTTGGTGGCAGTATTCTTTTCCCAATGATCAATTAATATCTTTTTTTAACCTCAAATCGCTTTTAATTCCCTGCCATCGCAGTCGAGACTGAAGTATCGCTCGATGGAGGCATTCATTGGAAATTGAAAAGTGGACGAGCCGAGGATTCGAACCCAGCTAACCAGTAACAAACTTATAGTGACCTAAAACAATACGCTATCACTATAACTTTGTTACGGGTTAGCTGGGTTCAAATCCTCGGCTCATCCACGTTTCAATTTCCAACGGATGCCTCCACCAAGCGATTCTTCAATCTCGACTGCGATGGCATGGAATTAAAAGTTATTTGTGGTTGAAAAAAGATATCAATTGATCACTGGGAACCATTCAGTGTATATATATATATATATATATATATATATATATATATACAATATATATATATTTATATAGAATTATATTTATAGATATATATACATATATATATAAACTGTATATATATATGTGTGTATATATATATATATAAAATTATAATTATAACTATATATACATATATATATGTGTGTGTGTGTGTGTGTGTGTGTGTGTGTGTGTGTGTGTGTGTACACAAGCACCTGGCTTACGTCAGCCCTGGCTACGACAGGGGTGCTTGGCCTTCGGCAAGACCCGCTGCGCGGGTCGCTCGCTTCGCTCGCAGTGCAACACGGGCAGTTCTAATCTTTAATTGTTGGTCTCTGTCATAATAAAAGTATAGGTCCAAATACGAATTATCATTTCTCCGTTCCGGCGCCCCTGGAAACGGTGAAGATTGAATTATTTTCTGAGCATCCAACGTGGACAACCTATGATATATCCTACCCTGAATCTTGTAAGACATCACTGACTCTGCTGCATTTTCCAACATTTTGGAAGTCGAGAAAGACGTAAATGAGAACATATTATTCAACCCCACTAAATCATTGAAAAAACGTTTAGAGAGCGGCGACTTTCCCTCGTACAGATCTTTGAGTACCTTATCCTTTATCTCGGTTGGTACAGTGAGTGGTGTCTGCCCCTGGTAACAACATATTGTCTGGAGCTCATTTTTCCACAACAGGGCATTGCATAGTTGGACAGTTTGAGACCATTGTTTCTTGTTTGATTCTCATTCAAAGTGACAAAATTTTCACATTGAATGAGAATCAAACAAGAAACAATGGTCTCAAACTGTCCGGAAATAGATTCGATTTGGAAGTAGGTAGAAACTTCCTGCACAGGTAGTGCAATGTAGTTCAGTTCGAAGCTTTAAGAATCAGTTAGATAAATACCTAATTAAGATGCTCTAATGATTATAATTTATCTTATATTATTTGTTTTTGTTTTGTTATCATTTGTCTGTCTGATTTTCACTTATTATTAGTTATATGTCAATTTATTATTATTTACTATTTACCTGTTTGTTTATCATCTAACTATACCTATGCATTTATTTATGTATTTTATTTGTTATTTACATTATTATAGTTTTTATTTATTGTTTTATTATTAATATGATTTTTTTTTCGCATCCGACCTAGATATGGATCAAAAGGTCTCCTGTCGGCATGCTCCGCCTTTGTAATCCTTTGTAATATTTTACACTTTCTGCCCCCCAAAACCCCTATATCATTTAGTTTCACTTCTTTGTTTGTTTCGCGTAACGATCCCTTCACATTCTCATGCGCACGCCCACGCGGATAACTTTCCTCAGCTGTCTTCTTTTTGGCGATTACTGTACGTTGGTTCCTCATTTCAGTGAGAACACGGATTTCCTGCTCTGTGTAGTCCTTCAATTCCTTTGGTGAACACTCCGACCCACCCATCCGCTTCTTTTGTTGGGAGATGTATTCCGATTCATTATCTTTTATTTTTTCTAACATTGTTTTCCGCAGCTTATTATCCACATCATTCTTTTCCGCTTGTAACCGTTTTTTCTATTTTTGGATCTTTTTTCAGGTCTCTTCTCAACTCTACTTTCAAAGCTTTGCTCCCTCTTCTTTTCTTGCTGGCGCCTCACATTCTTCATAGCGAACGCGTTTTTTCGGGCGTTTCTTTTAAATGTCTTGAACCTACGCTCTAAATACTACAACTGGTATTGCCTGTGTCCTCCTCCACCATTACCACAAAATTTTTTGTAGCCTGCGTAATAGTGCTTCTTGAAATTTTCTACAACCTCGGAAGAAATATCCCCGCTATACGGTTCCAGGTCATCTATTGTACTATCACTGTACTCGTATGTTGGTGAATTGCGTAACATCTCGTTGAAACTAAGGACTATACGTTGGAATTGTTGTATAGATTGCTCCGCGCCGCATGTCGTAGATGGCCGGTTTTTACACTTTTCATAATATTCAGGGTGGCATTTCTTATGCTCTTCTGTTAACTGTGCTCTGAGAACTTTGTCAATAGTGGATTTGTCAATCTTTTTTTGTTTTGTCACCCAAGCCCAGAAATGTCGCTGTCGCCTTTTCATGGCGGCTTCACTATCACGGGGTTCTTTAACCTTTTCATCGTAAAAAGAAGGAAAATTTTCACGGTGCTCTTTCCGTAATAAACCTTTTAAAGACGCTGACATATTGATCTCCATCTTAATGATTTTCTTTTCATCCGCAACCCACTTCCAATAATGCATATTACGTCTTTTCAACCGAGCTGATACGGACAGAGGCATTGTGTCCAACGTCCAACCTTGACCACGATTGGGGTACAACCGGACATGAAAAATCCCTTATACCCAAGCAGGTTAAGTTAACAATTTACAAAAATATTTTAAGACCAGTTTTAACATATGGGTCAGAAACATGGACATTGACAGAAAGGCTGAAAAGTAAGATACAAGCAGCAGAGATGAGAGTACTGCGAATAATAAAAGGTGTAACAAGGTGTGACAGAATAAGAAATGAAGAAATAAGAAGAGAGCTGGAAATAGAGTCAATGTTAGAATATGTAGAGAAAAGCCAATTAAGATGGTTTGGCCACGTCATGAGGATGAATGAGTATCAGTACCCATTAAAATACTACCAGTGGCAGCCACAAGGAAAGCGTCCAACAGGAAGACCCAGGAAGAGATGGAGAGACGGTATCAGACAAGCCATAGAGTCAAGAGGAAGAACAATGGAAGAGGTGGAGAGTGTGCAGCTGTATGCTGATAGGGACTTGTGGAGGGACTTCGTGAGGCATCATCGCTGACAGGGCATCGCCCTACCTGGTGTATGGTGAGGTGAGGAATGGTCCCCGGACATAATGTCCGGACTCTTCATCTCTAACCTAGTGAAAGCTCATTTGCCTCCTGACCTCACATACGGAGTGAGAAGAGGGTAGAGATATCTTCCCATGTTCCCCTTTCTTTTGTTAAGGATGCTACTTAAACAGTACGCCCTCTCTCTTATTTGTATCTACTGAAGAGGATTGCAGTTTGCAATCGAAATATATAGATTCCCCGTTTCCAGTCTTTTGTACTCCAACAGTGGTTTCTACGTTATTGACAAATGTGTGATTACATTTTTCACCTGTAATATATATATATACATATATATATATATATATATATATAAATATATATATATATATATGTATAATATATATGTATATATACATATATATATATATATATATATATATAATACACACACACACACACACACACACACAATTTCATTACCCACGTGGGAGAGATATGGATGGATAATCAACCGACAATGATACTGTTTTGGTCAGATCGATTTAGGGCAATTGAAGAAATAAGCGAATGAAATAAATAAATAAATGACTGAATAGATAAAAGATAAATAAAAATACCTCCTGATGTATGCCACAACCAAGTTTGAAACGTATTCCTTGATAACTAAAGGATTAGAAAGAGGCGTGGGATCTAGTGCCCAGAGGATTCCGGTCAGGTCTTCATCTTGGGTCAGACGTTTCTGTTCTTCACAGGTGGCGCAAAACCATAATCAAATATCAAAAGTTGTCCCACAGCATGTCAACAGGGAACATTCGACCTTCTTCCTCTGTCAGGATCGACGCCAAGGCCTTCCAGAGCGCCCGGTTTGACGACATCGCCTACCGGAGAGCCCAAATCATGAGAGACTTCAGCAGAGGCGACCCAGCTCGACCTCAAGCTTCCGAAGGTCCCCACACCGGAAGAAAAGGACAGGAAGAACATGTAGGGAAGTTCATCATCCCGTAGCTTCGAGGGAAACTGGCAAGTTACGACCCCTCAAGAAATGAAGTCGAGAACGCCTCAAGACGCGGCGTAGATAGGAAAACGATTGAAAGGAAGAGGGTAAAAGTGATCAGACTTGATCCACAAAGAGAGCTCCAAATCAGAGAGCGGGAGCGTCAAAGGAACGTCGTCTATAAGTTAGAATTCCTTGAAGACCCCCAGAAAAGGAAAAAGGAAAAACGTGAAGAAGCAAAGATAAAGCGCGAGGAAGGAAAATTGCAGGAGAAGAAAACACAGCCGACAGAAAAGTCTGACCTAGTTCCAGCCGCTGAGGTCAACGCTGTGATCCTCCAAAGATTAAGAGAGTGCTTCTTCGTGTAGGGAGATTGACGACGACGCTACCCGAAACGAAGGGACAAACGGGCTTCGATATCTAAAGTCCTTATTGAACGAGCTCTCGGACAGGAAGTTCGAAAACTCTCCAACGAGATTACCCTCTTCCTCGCCCAAAACCCTGTCGAAGTGGAAAGGAATTTTTACGAGCAGACGCTCGAAATGGAGGCGAAAAAAGATCATAAAAATGAAAATTATCTGCTATGGAGGAGAATTCCTAGAAGGGTCACTTTCCGGGAAATGGAAAAATAAGTGACGAAAGGAAAGAATTCGGCTCAGACAAAGAGGAAGTAGACAAGGAGCAAACAAAGCCCTTCGTCGAAGAAACCTCGGAAAGGGCCCATTAAGAACCCTCTCCCGAAGAACCTTTGGGCAGACACTCCATCTTCTCCAGCACTTTCTCGACATACAGAGACATTCCAGCTTCAGGAAGAACACTTCCAAAAACTGCATGCTCCCGACTAAAAGAATTCAGCGTTTCCATTAAAGAGGCCAACTAGAGTCCGTAAATGGACCAAAGTCTGGAACTGACGCAGCGGAACAAAGCATAAGGAAAAGAAGATAATACGGAGTACCTTCGAGCCTGAAGACACGTCTCCAAGTGGCAATGGAAAGAAGAATCAAGTGTGTGGGATAGTAAATCACTGGAGCAGGTCAGGTGCATCCCACGGAGAGAAAGAACCCTTCGGTTTATGTGCGACAAACTTGTCAAGACCCGCGCAGTCAACAAACCAAATGCTAAATTATAGTGGAATACACTGGTCGCATTAAGATACACCGTGCGAATTGAATTACACTGGGCGAAGAGAAACACGCCATACATTGGGTGAACACAGACGGGCGAGACTTTGAGACATGCGGGAAGGAGCACCGGAGCTGACAAAGTCACTAACATGGAAAAGATCGACTGTATTCCCTGAGCACCAAGCCCCTTTGAGGGCCGCCCCTCAGCTGAATAAAATCACCAGGCGCAGTAAGTGGATCTCCAGCTTTTGTGTCACCCTGTACGTCCGTTCTACCATGTGTCGGAGTGCCATAAAAATGGAGGAGACTGCAAGACGCCATAAGGCCTACACTCACCAACAAACCAGCCATTTATGCGTTTTTCTTATAAAAAAAAAAGTGAATATTTTTATTTATAATTTGATCTAGCTCCTCAAAAATGTGAAGTCCTGTAGATTATGTAGAATTCGTAGGATTGTGGTTGGTAGAAATATGAAGGTTGAAACATGAAAATCTACGGTCCTAATTTACCCCCACCCTCCTATTTATTTGGAACCCGAAATTCTTACCCCCACAGGGGGGTTATTTCTCCCCTCTATGGTTGAACCCCCCCCCCTACCTAACGTCAGTCAAATCGAAACCTATCATGACCTTGTTTTCGGTGTTTATGAACTGTTTTTGATTCCTTGTAAATGACATTGAAACCTTTGTTCTTCCGGCACTGGTGGTGTCATCGGAAGCGTGAGTGGGTTCGAATCCTACACTCATTTTCCGATTCCCAAGCAATGACTGTGACCTGCCCCAACATAGTAGGGCATAGTAGGGCAAAGGTGACGGCTTCTGCCGCAGCTGCTCATCGCCTCCTGGCGTAAGCTTTTCGCCCTTTTCTTCCTTCAGCGTCGTCAATCCAAAAGAACTCTCCAGTTTTACTGCTGCAGGCCTGGCAGACTCGGAATAATCCATCTCGTAAAAGGTCTTGTGGCCCTACCCGTGTGTTTCCACGTGGTGCCCTTGTGCATCGCTGAGTGTGTGTCTGTCTTCGCGTAGACGTGACATGACCGCCCTCAATGCCAAAAGGGTGCTGTTGGCTTGATGCTTACAAGACACGTACGACAAGAACTGCAGGTGCATCTCTTCGGGGAACCACGAAGTAGGGGTATGATGAAGGGAGTAAAGGGAAGAGGGGGAGGAGGAAGAAGAGAGAGGAGGGAAGGAGGAGGGCGGAGGAAGGAGGAGGAGGGGTGAAGAAGAGGAGAGAGGAGGGAAGGAGGAGGGGGGAGGGAGAAGAGAGAGGTGGTAAGGAGGAGGGTTAGAAAAAAGAGAGATGAGGAAGGTAGGAGGGGGAGGAAGAAGAGAGAGGAGGGGATGAGGAAAAATGAGGAAAAGGTGTGAGGGAGGGAGGAGGGGTGAGGGAGAAGAAGAAAAGGGAGGCGGGAGGAGGGGTGTGAGGAAGAACAAGAGAGAGGAGGGAAGGAAGAGGAGCGAAGAAGAGGAAGGGAAGAGGGGAGAAAGAATAGGGTAAGGAAGAAGAAGAGAGAGGAAGGAGGAAGAAGAGAGAGAAGGGGTGAGAAAGAAAAGAGAAGAGGGGAGGAAGAAGAGAGAGGAGGAGGGGTGACAAAGAAGAGGAGAGTGAGGAAGAAAAGATATGAAGGATGAGGAAGAAGAGAGAAGAGAGGAGGAAGAAGAGAGAAGAGGGGGAGGAAGAAGAGAGATGAAGTGTGAGAAAGAATAGAGGAGGGGAGGAAGAAGAGATAGGAGGGATGAGGAAGAAGAGAGAGAAGGGATGAGGCGGAAGAGATGGGAGGGAGGGAGGGAGGGTATGAATGGGGCTCTGGAAGAGGAGAGGAGAGGAAGTAAGGAAGGAGGGAAAGGAGATAACAGGAATAGAACGTGATGTAAGAACCTTTTTTTCTGAATGGAAATTAGTCTCCAACCATGAAAAATGCTGCGTAACTCTGGTCCTCAGAGGACATAGGTCTACACTCCACCGAAGACTATCTGTGTGGCAAGGAGATGTGTTCCGATCTCCTGGCCACACGCAAATCCTGTACTGTGTGATTAATCAGTGTGTATTTTAAGCGCTGCTCTTCTTGAAGGGTTGGAATCTTGAACATGGGTTCACTGTGGTGGGATTTGTGACTGATTGAGTTAGTTTTTTATCTTATTCATTTATTTATTTATTTATTTATCTAGTTATTTAATTATCTATTTATTTTCACCTGCTGGGTGAACCTCAGCACGAAGATGGTGTTGATTAATCGAGACCCTGGTATTGCTGGTCTTTTCTGAAGAACTTGATAGAATTCTCTAGCTTCCCCCCCCCCATGAACAAATAAATAAACCAATAAAATAGAATCAAATTAATGATTTGACAAAATCAAAGGTTCTTTACAAAATTAATTTGCGTCTTCGAGTCCGGTGTATCGAAATCGTAATTGTAGGATATGATTTATGCCTCAACGATATGGGTTACTTTAGGTCCAAACAGAATACAGACTAGGGTAAGAACGCGTTTCTGAAGAATACGAACAACGCCCTCGGGTGTAAATACATTTCCGAACTAGATAAGGTTCACACGGTCTGAATACTATAGTCAGTAGGCGTTGGAGGCTGGAACGCTATCCACTACATCACGAGGGCTTGCACGCTTGCTTGTATTGTTGTTGGTTTGGCTGGCTGTCGGACCGACCTTTCAGCAGAGTGCCACAGGATTCAGAAAAGGCCATGGCGTGTACTGTCCGATCGTGTTCCTCTATATAAAAATGTTATATAATATATTATATATACATATATATATATATATATATATATATATATATATGTAATATTCTAATAAACTCATTATGCCTCATAGATGCTAATTCAGGAGTTGGCTATACTTTTAAATAATGAATATGAAAATTTTGAATATTATTGGTCAGAAAATATGTAATCGGAAAAGTGGACATTAAAAATTTGGCAAATTGGAAAATCAGCAGTCGTGACGTATAGAGCCAGCGTATGAGGAACGTATGGACTTTTTGGGCATACGCTGACATACGCTGAAATACGCTAGGGGTACACTGGAATTCGTTTCTAGTACGCCGGGGTAAGTCGGTGTACGCTTATGTACGCTGACGGCCAAAAACTTTTTGAACATGCACAAAAAGTTTCAGCGTATGCCGACGTATGAATTTTACGCTCCTCATACGCTGAACACGCTAAAGGTACGCTGAAGGTACGTTACTCATACGTCGAGTACGCTTCTCATACGTTGAAATTGAGTGGTCAGGAAACCTAGCGTTATAGGAGCGTATAATGAACGTCTATCTGACGTGTGTCTAACGAATGGCTAACGTTATGATGGTAGTTCTAACGACAGTCTAACGTACTCAACTTATGCCTAACGTGTACTGAGCGTACAGCCAACTTATCCCATGCGTATTTCCAGCGTATGGGGGTATATAAACTCTCACATTTCCAAATCTGTATCAGTTTGTACCAGCAGTTCAGAATTTCTGGGCACGGCGTTTTGGCATCTTGACAGCTTGAAGTCTACTGGCGGAATGACGAAATTCGCGCGCTGCCACCTTTTATACAACCCCCCCCCCGCTGTGTACGCTCCTCATACGTTAGGCTGACGTTCTGCATACGTTTCTCATACGTCGGAGGTACGCTGATATACGTTACTCATACGTCGGTATGCGTCCAACTCAAATACACATCACATCACATACGCTAACATACGCTATGCGTACGCTACTCATATGCTACTCATACGCTGACGGTGCGCTAGGCTCATGTTACTCTAACGGTCATTAATCAAAAATCGACCTCATACGCTGAAAAGTTGTGCGTATAAACAATTTTTCGAAATATTCGATACGTTCCTCATACGCTGGCTCTATACGCTAGAGTGTGACAGCGCCTTTAGGACCCAATGAGCTGATGTCGTGACGTCATGTCTCTTCTGATTGGCTAGTCCTCAGTTGTGACGTCATATCTTCTGATTTCTTCTGATTGGCTGGTCCTCAGTCGTGACGCCATATCTCTTCTTCTGATTGGCTGGTCCTCAGTCGTGACGTAATATCTCTTTTTCTGATTGGCTGAGTGACGGTTTCAAGCAAGCAAGCGTGATGACAAACAAGATTATCAGACTTTTATAAGTATATAGATATTCAAGGATGGACAAAAAAATGAGGGGTAGGGTGGTGAGATGAACACCGAGAATCGTACGAGTCTTAATCACTGACGTTTCGCTCTTAACAGAACTTCTTCTCAGTGTACATACGTGGACAAAAAATCAACAATTTATAATTCGCATCATGCCACGTTCCTTTCTTAACCTACCCCATTTCCTCTCTCTAACCTCCTACAACTCCCGTAGGACCACCCACCCTGACATTTTGGACAGTTTAATAAAACCATCCCGATGGTTACAGCTGGGCTGGGATGTTATGAAAGCTGCCTCGACTATTTTTCGTTTCTTCTTGTCTAATCTTCGCTGTAATATTTCTACTCCGTCCCAGTTGGGTAAGTGTCCATAGTTCGCCCCATGAACCACTAATGCGTTCGATGTTCGGTGGTCTCTCGAGCAATTTTTGTGCGCGTATGTCCGCCTGTGTAGGCCCCTACCTGTCTCACCGAAGTAGTTCAGGTCACAACCGCCGCATGGTATCTTGTATACCACATTGTTATTAATGTTGTCTCTTCTCCCCTTACCTCTCACAATTTGACCAATCTTCGTACTGGATGAACTGGCAATTTTCAGCCTTTCTCTGCGGAGTTCAGTGTTTTCAGGACCTATATACCCACAAGGGTTGCTACATAGTTTAAGAAAAACAGCGCTTAAAACGATGAAAAGAAAAAGGATGAGGGAGAAGAGACAACATTAATAACAGCGTGGTATACAAGATACCATGCGGCGAAATGGTTGGTGGTTTGAATCCTGCCACCGGTGAAGTTCAACCAAGGCCATGGTTCATTAAATTATATGCTACGAAGTTCTTTGTATGGGGCACCGTCTTAGCCTTCCGATAGTGAGGAGTTTTTGCCGTTAAACCACATCATGTATATATATATATATATATATATATATATATATATATATATATATACGATACATTACGTGGAACTCTCTGTAGTTTTTCCAGCACCAGATAACTTCAATTAGACCACTACTAGCAAACATAATAACAATAATTGACAAATCATAAAAAAAATCGGCATTATCTTCGACGTTTTATTGCCCGCCACAAATTTTGATCTCTTATTCCTTATTCATCGGAGAACAAGTCCCCCCTTCCTCCTCCCCCTTTTCAAGAGAACAGCCAGAAGCCTTTGGAATTGGATTACGTCGGCGGAAGCAGTCCCCGGGCGAGATGGTCAAAGAAATGGAAAGGAAAATTTCCATATGAATATGACAGCAACCACCGCCGCTGCCGTCCGCGCGGATCAAACGGCGACCGGGTGAGGCGTCTTGCAGCCCCGGAGACCCTCGGAGTCAGAGGAGTGAAAGTCGTCGCGAGTAGTATTAGTGGTGGTTGTTTAAACACAAACACACACACAAACACACACACACACACACACACACACACACACATATATATATATATATATATAAATATATATATATACATATACATATATATATGTTGTTGCACTGAAGATGTAATATACAAAAGCGCTCTGCTTCGTTAGTTTCTTTTTCCAAGTGGTCTACTTTGCATAAGTGAACACACGTACCCGTGCTCTTATTAGCACATATATTATATATATATATATATATATATATATATATATATATTAAATATATATATATATATATACATACGCATACACACACACGCACACACACACATATATATGTGTATATATATACATATATATATAATGTGTATGTATGTATACATATTATATATATATATATATATATATATATATATATATGTAAGTGGAGTAGGAAACACAGGAGTCATAGTTTATTCCTGTACTCATGAAAGATCTATAACATCCAATTCTTCTGCATTATAGATCTTTTATGAGTACAGCATACCGTACTGATGAAAGAGTAATGAGGGAAATAGTTGAACGTGGAACTAGTCCCATAGACCCCGAGGACAAGTTAGAGCTCCGTATCTTCTGCAAAAACATCAAAACCTCTAACCTCATCCTAAAATATAACCCTTTCCGTACCCAAAACATCCTCAAAAGAAGTAAAGTCGTCTACGAATTCATCTGCCCACACGAAGACTGCAAGCTTCGTCCTTCTTCCTATATAGGAATGACGACAACTTCTCTTTCCCGACGCCTCACTTGCCATTTACAGAACGGAGCTCCGAAGAAACACTTTTCTGGTACACACTCTACTCTTTTGTCCAGGGCGATCTTGGTCGACAACACGAGGATCCTAGATTCTGCCAATGACAGCCACCGGTTGGAGATTCTAGAGGCCCTTTATTCTATGAATATACAAAATGGAATGACCTACTCTACATGGACACTCATTCACCACCACAATCAACTCCAAAAGAAGATTTGACAGAATATCACCAAGTCAGTCCCCGGACATAAGGCACACACTACAAGCAAGACCAGAATCACAAGGTTGGACAAAATCCCTTTATTGTGACCTCTCCTAATTACCACTTAATTACCTCTTTAGTTGTATTTAAACTGTAACAGCATTGTACCAAATATATTTTGTACTTGAAAATGCTCAAAGATGAGCGAAACTTCGTACGGTAGTATTTTATTCCGCCTCCCTGATGAGCCGAGATCTCTGATTAGAATATATATATATATATATATATGAAATCGTCGGTATAAATACATAATGATCATGGATCACTACGCGTGACCTACGGCTACTACCCCTTTGAACAAGAACTGGGATCTCTTGTCGCCAATGGCCATAAAAGTAACACATAATCTGATATACCGCTGTGACTTGTGACATACATGTATATGTATTCATGCATATATGCACATGTATATGTATACATACAAATTTACTGTGTACGTGCACGTATAAGTAGAAAGTGAAGAAGTACAAGATAATCCCGATTCTTGATCAGAAAATACAAACAAGAAAATAAGCTGACACACATAAGTTCTATGCCACACATATACTGCACACACACACACACACACACACACACACACGTACACGCACACATCCACACACACACATGCACGCACACATACGCACGAACACATACGCACACACAGACACACATGCACACACACACACACAACGCATGAGAGCAGTGTGTAGATTCATATACATAAAATATAGACATTATCGGAGTGCGTGTGTGTGTGTGTGTGTGTGTGTGTGTGTGTGTGTGTGTGTGTGTGTGTTCGAAAAACCTGCCGACAATGAGTGTGATAGATTATGTTATAATGGATCGGTAGACAGACCAGACAGGGGCTATGGTAGACAAAAATGGACATAATGGCTTGGACGCCTTCTATACCACGAAAGGTTAGAAAACTATCTCCATTTTATTCGTGACCGAGCAGGATACTGAATATTTAAACTGAGGGCAATTACAGAGAGCTTATGATTACTTATTTGTTTATATTTTTATGTAATACTTTCGCGTCCGCTCAGCTGGTGTCCCCGGTGGTGAGGTGCAGCTGGTAATACAGATGGAGCTTAGCGCCTGAGGCAATTTCCTTTATCTGGATCCTCTGGCTGTAATTATAAGCCACCTGAGGAGGTCAGTTAGATTTATGACAGTGCTCTTACACTGCAGGTGTGTGTTTTTATATATATGTACATGCAGTATATATGTGTATATTATATATATGTATACATTATATATATATACCTTCTATACTTATATAGGTACACGTTAGTATGTAACCATATATATACACACACACACACACACTTTATATATATATATATATATATATATATATATATATATATATAACACACACACACACACACACGCACACACACAATTTCATTACTCACGTGGGAGAGATATGGATGGATAATCAACCGACAAAGATACTGTTTTGGTCAGATCGATTTAGGGAAATTGAAGAAATAAGCGAATGAAATATATAAATAAATGACTGAATAGATAAAAGATAAATAAAAATATCTCCTGATGTATGCCACAACCAAGTTTGAAACGTATTCCTTTATAACTAAAGGATTAGAAAGAGGCGTGGGATGTGGTGCCCAGAGGCTTCCGGTCAGATCTTCATCTTGGGTCAGACGTTTCTGTTCTTCACAGGTGGCGCAAAACCATAATCAAATATCAAAAATTGTCCCACCGTATGTCAACAGGGAACATTCGACCTTCTTCCTCTATCATGAGGATCGACGCCAACGCCTTCCAGACCACCCGATTCGACGACATCGATTCACGGAGAATCCAAATCATGAGAGACTCTAGAAGAGGCGAACCAGCTCGACCTCATTATCGTGTGAAGAGCCTCCAAGCTTCCGAAGGTCCCCACACCGGAAGAGAAGGACAGGAAGAACGTGGAGGGAAGTACATCATCCCGTAGCTTCGAGGGAAACAGGCAAGTTACGACCCCTCCAGAGATAAAGTCGATAACGCCTCAACACTCGGCGAAGATCGGAAAGAGACACAAAGGAAGAGGGTTAAAGTGATCAGACTTGATCCACAAAGACAGCTAGAAATCAGAGAGCGGGAGCGTCAAAGGAACGTCGTCTATAAATTAGAATTCCTTGAAGACCCTCAAAAGAGGAAAAAGGAAAAACGGAAAGAAGCGAAGATAAAACGCAAGGAAGAAAAATTGCAGGAGAAGAAAACAGACCTATTAGAAAAGTCTGATATAGTTCCAGCCGCTGAGGTCAACGCTGTGATCCTCCAAAGGTTAAGAGAGTGCTTCTTCGTCTAGGGAGATTGACGACGACGCTACCCGAAACGAAAGGACAAATGGGCTTCGATATTTAAAGTCCTTATTGAACGAGCTCTCGGACAGGAAGTTCAAAAAATTCTCCAACGAGATTACCCTCTTCCTCGCCCAAAACCCTGTCGAAGTGGAAAGGAATTTTTACGAGCAGACGCTCGAAATGGAGGCGAAAAAAAGATAATAAAAATTAAAATGATCTGCTATGGAGGAGAACTCCTAGAAGGGTCACTTTCCAGGAAATGGAAAAATAAGTGACGAAAGGAAAGAATTCGGCTCAGACAAAGAGGTGGCAGACAAGGAGCAAACAAAGCCCTTCGTCGAAGAAACCTCGGAAAAGGGCCGATGAAGAACCCTCTCCCGAAGAACCTTTGGGCAGACACTCCATCTTCTCCAGCACTTTCTCGACATACAGAGACCTTCCAGCTTCCCGAAGAACAGTCCCAAAAACTGCAAGCTCCTGACTAAAAGAATTCAGCGTTTCCATCAAAGAAGCCAACTAGAGTCCGTAAACCGACCAACGTCTGGAACTGACGCAGCGGAACAAACCATTAGGAAAAGAAGATAATACGGAGTACCTTCGAGCCTGAAAACACGTCTCAAAAAGGCAATGAAAAGAAGAATCGAGTGTGTGGGATATTAATCACTGGAGTAGGTCAGGTGTATCACGGAGAGACAGAACCCTCGGGTTTATGTGCGACAAACTTGTCAAGACCCGAGCAGTCAACAAACTAAATGCTAAATCAAAGTGGAATACACTGGTCGCATTAAGATACACCGTGCGAATTGAATTACACTGGGCAAAGAGGAACACACCATACATTGGATGAACACAGACGGGCGAGACTTTGAGACATGCGGGAAGGAGCACCGGAGCTGACAAAGTCACTAACATGGAAAAGATCGACAGTATTCCCTGAGCACCGAGCCCCTTCGAGGGCCGCCCCTCAGCTGAATAAAATCACCTGGCGCAGTGAGTGGTTCTCGAGCTTTTGTGTCACCCTGTACATCCGTTCTACCATGTGTCGGAGTGTCATAAAAATGGAGGAGGCTGCAATAAGGCCTACACTCACCAACAAAACAGTCATTTATGCATTTTTCTTAAAAAAAAAAAAGAACATTTTCATTTATAATTTGATCTGGCTTCTCAAAAATATGAAGTCCTGTAGATTATGTAGAATTCGTAGGATTGTGGTTGGTAGAAATATGAAAATCTACGGTCCTAACCCCCACTCTCCTATTTGGAACCCGAAATTCTAACCCCTACAGGGGGGTTATTTCCCCCCCCTATGGTTGAACCCCCCCCCCGACCTAACTTCAGCCAAATCGAAACCTATCATGACCTTGCTTTCGGTGTTTATGAACTGTTTTTGATTCTTTATAAAAGGAAACCTTTGTTCTTCCGCCACTGGTAGCATCATCGGAAGCGTGCTGGTCTCGCACTCGCTTAATTTTGGGTTCGAATCCCGCACGCCTTCTCCGATTCCCAAGCAATGACTGTGACTGTCCCAACGGTCCCTTAAGCGCATAGTAGGGCAAAGATGACGGCTTCGGCCGCAGCTGCTCATCGCCTCCTGGCGTGGGCTTTTTGCCCTTTTCTTCCACCAGTATTGTCAATCCAAATGAATTCTACAATTTTACTGCTGCAGGCCTGGCAGACTCGGAATAATCCATCTCGTAAAAGGTCTTGTGGCCCTACCCGTGTGTTTCCACGTGGTGCCCTTGTGCATCGCTGAATGTGTCTGCTCTCGCGTGGACGTGACATGGCCGCCCAAAGTGCCAAAGGGGTGTTGCTGGCTTGATGCTTCCAAGACACGTACGGCAAGAACTGCAGGTGCATCTCTTCGGGGAACCACGAAGTAGGGGTATGATGAAGGGAGTAAAGGGAAGAGGGGGAGGAGGGAAGGAGGGCGGAGGAAGAAAGAGGAAGGGGGAAGAAGAAGAGGGAGGAGGGAGAAGAGAGAGGGAAAGGAAGGAGGACGAGGAGGAGGAAGAGAGAGGGAAAAGGAGGAGGAAGAAGAGAGAGGAGGGAGGGAGGAGGGGGTGAATAAGAAGAGAAAGGATGGAAGGGAGAAAAGAGAGGAGGGGCGAGGAAGAAGAAGAGGAGGGGTGAGGAAGAAGAGAGAGGAGGGAAGGAGGAGGGGTGAGGAAGGAGGAGGAGGGTGAAAAAGAAGAAAGAGGAGGGAAGGAGGAGGGGTGAGGAAGAAGAGAGGGAGGGAGAAGAGGTGAGGAAGAAGAGAGGAGGGAAGGAGGGGGAAGAAGAGGGAGGGAGGAGGGAGAGAAAGAAGAGCGAGGGAGAAGGGAGAGAAAGAAGAGCGAGGGAGAAGGGAGAGGAGGGAGGGAAGAGGGAAGGAAGAAGAGAGAGAAGGGGTGAGGAAGAAGAGAGAGAAGGGGTGAGGAAGAAGTGAGAGGAGGGGGAGGAGGAAGAGAGAGTAGGGTTGGGAACAGAGGGGGGAGGAAGAAGAGAGAGGAGGGAGGAGGAAAAGAAGAGGGGAGGAAGAAGAGAGAGGAGGGATGATGAAGAAGAGAGAGGAGGGAGAGAAAAGGGGAGGAAGATGAGAGAGGAGGGGTAAGAAAGAATAGAGGAGAGGAGGGAGATGAGATAGGAGGGATGAGGAAGAAGAGAGAGGAGGGAGGAAAGGTATAAATGGGGATCTGGAAGAGGAGAGGAGAGGAGGTAAGGAAGGAGGGAAAGGAGATAACAGTAATAGAACGTTGTGTCATTTTTTTTTTTTTTTTAAAGGAAATTAGTCTCCAATAAAAAAAGAAATGCTGCGTAACTATGGTCCTTGGGGGACACAGGTTTACACTCCACCGAAGACTATCTGTGTGGCAAGGAGATTAGTTCCGATCTCCTGGCCACACGCAAATCCTGTACTGTTTGATTAAGCGCTGCACTTCTCGAAAGGTTGAAACCTTTAACATGGGTCCACTGTGGTGGGATTTGTGATTTATTTTATTTATTTTATTTATTTATTTTATTATTTTTGCATTCTTTTTTTTTCTGCGGGGTGAACCTAAGCACGAAAAAGGTGTTGATTAATCGAAACCCTGATACTGTCTGTGTTTTCTGAAGAACTTGATAGAATCCTCTAGCCTCCCTCCCCCCAATAAATAAATAAATAAAATAATATAAAATTAATGAATTAACAACAAAAATCAAAGGTTCTTTACAAAGTGAATTTGCGTCTTCGAGTCCGGTGTAACGAAATCGTAGTTATAGGATATGATTTATGCCTCAACGATATGGGGTACTGAAGACCATACCGAATACAGACTAGGATGAGAAGGCGTTTCTGAAGAATACGAACAACGCCCTCGGGTGTAAATACATTTCCGAACTAGATAAGGTTCACACGCTCTGAATACCATAGTGAGTAGGCGTTGGAGGCTGGAGCGCTATCCACTACATCACGAGGGTTTTCACGCTTACTTGTTTGTTGGTTTTGGCTGGCTGTGGGACCGACCTTTGAGCGGAGTACCACAGGGTTCAGAAAAGGCCATGGCGTGTACTGTCTGAACTTGTTGGTCAATATATCAGAAACTATGCAAGTAGACTATTGTTTACATATTATACTTTTTTTTATATAAAATGTGTATATCATATATATATATACATATATGTATATATATATATATATATATATATATATATGTGTGTGTGTGTGTGTGTGTGTGTGTGTGTGAGTGTGTGTGTGTGTGCATTTCTTATTAAATAACACAGCAGATTGGGCCTTACTTATCTTCTTACTGAGACTTTCTATTCTTTTAATGACTTTTCTTTCTGAAGGAGGGAGAGGGTATACAATACTTCCAAACTAGTCCATAGTTGGGTATAGAAACTAACATATTACGACGTTTCGCCATTGCATTAGGCATCTTCTGGTATTTTATTCAGACAAGCTACATAATAATATACTACAAAGATTGTTACACTGGGGGAGATTTGGGACTATGATACATCATCATTGCCAGCCCGTTACTTGTGATCTAGGGTCCCGCATGTGTTTTGTTGGGTGTTAATTAGCGTCAAATGATTACTAATCATCATTGACTCCATGCATTTTAGTTTTGTTTTATTATTATTCTTGGCAATTATCAGTGTGTTTTTGTTTAGTTGTTCTCTTGATATGCTGCTTTTGTAAGATTTTTTAATGTGAGATTTTATCGTCCCGCTCTGCATGTGGTACATCAGTCCTTGTGAAAGTGTTTGTGTTGTGTACCCGATATACTTGTCTGTACAAAGCGCACCGTCTTTGTTAAAATTACAAGTGTACTTGTACACAACATTGCTCTGTTTTAATTTATCCTCCAGAGAGAAAAGTGATTAGAAGAATAGAAAGTCCCAATAAGAAGATAACTAATGCCCAATTTGCAGTGTAATTTAATAAGATATGCAGTGAAGAGAACCTGGTCCCTAAATTCACTTATATATATATATATACATATATATATATTATACACATATATATACATGTATAATATATATATGTATATATATATATATATTATATATATATATATATATATATATATTCACAAAACCAAAATGTAGTTCCGCATTTGTAAAATGTTGAAATATACCCCTCTGTCGGAGGAACAAAGCAAAAGAAACAGAAGATCTGTATATTTCGACCACAAATGTAGTCCTCTTCTGCTGAAGAGCACAGTTGTGGTCGAAATATACAGATCTTCTGTTTCTTTTGCTTTGTTTCTCCGACAGTGAGTTATATTTGAACATACACACAAACACACACATACACACACACACACACACACACACACACACACACACACACACATATATATATATATATATATATATATATGTGTGTGTGTGTGTGTGTGTGTGTGTGTGTGTGTTTGTGTGTGTATGTGTGTATTTATGTATATATGTACATCCACAGCAAGGCCGCTTCATTTAATCGGCGACCCCCCCTCTCCGTCCCCCTTTGCATATAAGGCGAGGACGGGGAGAAATCCCTTCGGGCTGCGTCAAAATTTACTCACACATACTACCCCCCCCCTCCTCATGCAGTCACAACATCATCCATATACAACCATTCTCCACTCACCTCTGTCTTCCGTCCTCTCCCTTCCTTCCTCAACAGACATTCCCCTCTTCCCCACCGCCCCCTTCACCCCATCCATCCACCTCATCCTAGGACGTCCCCTCATGTTCACTCCTCCACATCTGCCTTCCATACCTCTTTTACTAGTCTTTCTTCACTCATTCTTTCCATGTGTCCAAACCATCCTAATATTCTTTCATCAACCCTATCTCCCAAATCCTTTTTCACCCCTGTTCTCCTCCTCACTTCCTCATTTCTCACTCTATCTAGCCTAGTAACCCCCACCATACTTCTCAGACACCTCATCTCAAACACATTCAAACTCCTTCTCTCTTCTTCTCTTATGTTCCACGTTTCTGCCCCATACAGTGCTGTTGGCACAATCACTCCTTCATACAGTCTCCTCTTCGCATCCATTCCCAAATGTCTATTTCTCATTACACTCTTTAAACCACCAAGGCATTTACTCGCTTCTCTCAATCTACATTCTACCTCCACCTTCACTCCACCTTTTCCTGCTACACTTGCACCCAAGTATCTAAAACTATCCACTTCCTCCAGTCGCTCTCCCTTAATGTTCACTTCCAGTCTACTGCCACTTTCACCCCTTGTACATCTCATCACCTTACTTTTACCCACATTTATCTTTAGCTTTCTTCTATCACATACTCTCCCAAACTCTGCCACCAGCTTCCTCAATCCCTCCTCTGACCCTGCCACAAGCGCAGTGTCGTCCGCAAACAACAGCTGGCTCACCTCCCACTTTCCTCCATTTTCTTTAACCATCTCCAATCCCTGACTCACTACCCTTGCATTCACCTCTCGCACCACCCCATCCATGTATAAGTTGAACAGCCAGGGCGACATAACGCATCCTTGACGAAGTCCCACCTTTACTTCAAACCACTCACTCTCTCCATTTCCAATCCTAACACATGCTCTACTACTCACATAAAAACTCTTGACAGCTCCCAAAAGCTTTCCTCCTATCCCATAAATCTGCATAACCTCCCACAGTGCCTTTCTGTCTACCCTATCATAAGCCTTTTCCAGATCCACAAAAGCCAAAAAAACATCCTTCCCCTTTCCTATAGCTTTCTCACATATCTGTCTTACCACAAAGATCTAATCTACACCTCTACCCGTCCTAAATCCACACTGTTCCTCACCAATTACTCCTTCTGTTCCTCTCCTAATCCTCTCAATTAAGATTCTCCCATAAGCCTTCCCTACTACACTCAACAGGCTAATCCCTCTGAAATTACTACATTCACACTTGTCCCCTTTTCCCTTGTAAAGAGGAACTATACAGGCACTACTCCAGTCCTCCGGTACTCTACCCTCTCTCCAGCAAACATTAAATAATCTCACCAACCAGTCCACCATCACTGAACCTCCCTTTTTCAGACATTCTGCATGACATCCATCCAGACCAGGTGCCTTACCTGCTTTCATCATCTTTACAACTGCCTTCACCTCATCCTTCCTTATTTCTCCTCCATTCTCCTCACTCATCACTCTCATTTTCTTCGTATGTCTTGCGACACTGCTTCTGACCCAGGGCGGTGGGCAGGGTGCAGGGATGACCCGTCATCCAGGAAATGCTCAGATGAGAGGAAGGGTGGGAGGGGTGTGGAGTGTATTTAGGGATGAAATGGGTGGGAGTGTTTTTATGCCTTTCCCTTTTTGGCTACCTCCCTTGTAAGGGGGAAAAAGCCTTGGTATATGTATGTATATATATTTTTATATATATATATATCTATATATATGTATTATATATATATAGATATATTTATATATATATATATATATATACTTATATATATATGTATATATATACATATATATTTATATATATATATATATATATATATATATATATATATATGTGTGTGTGTGTGTGTGTGTGTGTGTGTGTGTGTGTGTGTGTGTGTGTGTGTGTATGTGTGTGTGTGTATTTACCTAGTTGTACCTAGCTGTATTTTATGGGAAGGGGAGCTATGCTCGTTGTGTCCCGTCTTCATATCTCATTTTATCTAAACTTTTTTTTAAATTCATGTATTGTTTTTGCACACACCACTTTCTCATCTAACTTGTTCCAACTGTCTATTACTCTGTGAGGAAAGCTGTTCTTTTTCACATCTCTTCTATAGCTGTCTTTCTTGATTTTCTTTCCGTGTCCTCTTGTATTTCTATCATCCCATAATTTCTATGCCTTTCATGATTCTGTAAATAGCTATCAAATCTCCTCTCTCTCTTCTTTGCTCTAGTGTCTGTAGCTCAAATTTTGCTAGTCTCTCTTCACATGATAGTTTTGAGAGTGTTGGTGCAATTTTGTAATTGCTCTTTGTATTCTTTTAAGTTTTGTTATACATTTTTTTGTACTTGGTGACCACATCGTTGCTGCATATTCCAATCTTGGTCTTATCAGAGTGATTAGAATTTTCTTCACCATTTCTTCATCCAGGTATATAAATGCCACTTTGATTCTTATTATATTATAAGTTTCTCCAAAAATCTTATTTATATGTTTCTCAGGTGACATATTATTCATAACAATGACTCCTAGTTCCTTATCATTTTCTACTTTTTTATTCCTTCTTCTCCCAATTTATATGATCCTGTTATTCTGTTTTTGCTTTTTCCAAATTCCATTATACTACACTTTTTAGTGTTGAACTCCATCTCCCACTTCCTACTCCATTCCCATACTTTATTTAGATCACTCTGTAGTGACTCACAATCTTCTTCCGTGTTCACTTTTTTTAATAGTTTTGCATCATCTGCAAAGAAGCTCATATAACTTTCAATTTCTTCATCCATATCATTAATATATATAGCAAACATAATTGGGGCCAGAACTGTTCCTTGTGGAACACCACTTATTACTTCATCCCATTTTGAGTGTCTCTTATCACTACTCTCATTTTTCTTTCTTGCAAAAAGTCTTCCATCCATTTAAGCAGTTTGCCCTGTATTCCTCCTTCAGTTTCTAATTTCTTAAGCAACTTCCTATGTGGTACTTTGTCAAAAGCTTTTTTTAGGTCTAGAAATGCACAATCAGCTCATCCATCTCTTTCATGTATTATATCTATTAGCCTTGAATAGAAACATATTAAATTGGTGACGCATGATCGTCCTCGTCTGAATCCAAATTGCCTTGGATTTAGCACTTTTTTTTCTAAATATTTTACCCATCTACTTTTGACAATTCTTTCACAATTTTTTTTCTATTGTACTTGTTAGACAGACTGGTCTATAGTTGGTAGGGTCTTCTTTATTTCCTCCTTTATATATAGGTACTATATTTGTTTTTTTCCAATCTTCTGGAACTTTTCCTTCTTTCATTCCTGCATTCTTTCAAAATCCAGTTTGCTATTTCATCTGGTCCATGCGATTTTCTGACATCAAGATTACTCAAGTGTTTCATTATTTCATTCTTTTTTACTTCTTTTTCTTTCATAGCGGGGACTTTCGATCTCTTCAGGTTGTATATTCTCCCTTGTAAACACTGATTTAAAATGCTTGTTCATAATTAATTTCCGCCATTTCAATTTCCTCAGTGTATTCAACTCATCCTTGTCTTAATTTCTCCAAATCTTGTTTGTTTTTAGTTTGTTGTTTACAAATCTGTAGAATAGTTTTGGTTGATCTTTACATTTTTCTATGACAT
The DNA here is from genome assembly GCF_046742065.1 of Oratosquilla oratoria. Taxonomy (NCBI): domain Eukaryota; kingdom Metazoa; phylum Arthropoda; class Malacostraca; order Stomatopoda; family Squillidae; genus Oratosquilla; species Oratosquilla oratoria. Next base: position 333,756 of record NC_134799.1, read on the forward strand.
CTTTTTCATATTTTCTCTTTTCCTCTCTGCACGCTTGTACATATTAATTTCTATAACTAGTATATATTTTCCATTTTCAGGTCTTTTGTTTTTCTTACATTTGGTCCAGGCTTGATCTCTTTTGTCTTTTAACTCCCTACAACTTTTGTTGTACCAGCACTTTACATATTCTTTTTCTTGTTTTTGTCTTGGGACACACTTTTCCACTCCTTTTTTTTTTTTTTTTTTTAATCAATTTTTGTCAAAATATTCCATTTCTCTTCCACTGTTTCCTCTTTGTATATTCCTTTCCAGTTTTCTTTTTGAAAGAATTCTCTTTATTTTATCAAAGTTTGTTTTTTCATACATCATTCTTCCTTTTCTATATTGTTCATTTCTTTTCATGTGTTTTTCCTCATTTAGTTCCAGTTCAATCAATATGTGGTCACTTTTACTTATTGGTGTTTTATATTCAATCTTTTCCACTATTCTAGGTTCAGATGTGATTATTAGGTCTAGTCTCGATGGTTCTTCTTCATTTCTATACCTAGTGTTCTCCTGTATCCACTGTGTCATTGTATGGTCAATAATCATCTCGAGTAGAACATTTCCCCATGAGCCGTCTCCACCCTTTACTGTCATCTCTTCCCAGCAGACTACTTTGCAATTAAAGTCGCCCGTCATAACTATTCTTCCTCCATCTTCCATTATCTTATTTAATGTTACCCTTGTGTCTTCTAACATACTTTTATGTTCATTCTCTTCCCAGGAGGCTGTTTTTGGAGGCACATAATTTATCACAAACTTTCTGCTCTTCTTATCTCTGTCTTCCACTTCGATCATAATCATCTCTACTGTATTCTTTCCATATGTGACACACCTCACGTTTATATCCTTCTTAGTTAGGAACATAACTCCACCCCCTTATTTTGTCTGTTTCTAATCCAATAATTATATGCATCATGTCCTATACTGTTGGGTGGTAGTGGACCTTCTAATTTCGTTTCTACAATTCCCATTATGTCCGGTTCTTTTTCCTTCAGATAATTATTCAGCTCATTCAATCCTGTTATTAATCCATCTATATTTGTGTAAGACACTCTTAGTTTTCTGCCATTTTCATTGTATTCTCAGTTTCCCTTTTGTTTTTCTCTAGTATTTCCTTACTTTCATATTCACTACTCTCCAATAGAATTTCTCTTTTTCTGACTGTTCTCTTCTCGTTTTTTTCCTTAGCTTCATGCCTTTTCATTTTTTCCTCCTCTC
>NC_134799.1:340000-375000 GCF_046742065.1 Oratosquilla oratoria
CCGCAATCCTCCGATTCCCAAGCAATGACTGTGACTGTCCCAACGGTCCCTTAATCGCATAGTAAGGCAAAGGTGACGGCTTCGGCCGCAGCTGCTCATCGCCTCCTGGCGTGGGCTTTTTGCCCTTTTCTTCCTCCAGTATTGTCAATCCAAATGAATTCTACAATTTTACTGCTGCAGGCCTGGCAGACTCTGAACCCATCTCGTAAAAGGTCTTGTGGCCCTACCCGTGTGTTTCCACGTGGTGCCCTTGTGCATCGCTGAGTGTGTTTGCCCTTGCGTGGACGTGACATGGCCGCCCAAAGTGCCAAAGGGGTGTTGCTGGCTTGATGCTTCCAAGACACGTACGGCAAGAACTACAGGTGCATCTCTTCGGGGAACCACGAAGGAGGGATATGATGAAAGGAGTAAAGGGAAGAGGAGGGAGGAAGGAGGAGGAGGGGTGTAGAAGAAGAGAGAGGAGGGAAGGAGGAGGGGGAGGGAGAAGAGAGAGGTGATAAGAAGAGAGATGAGGGGGGAGGAGGGGGAGGAAGGTCGTTAGTTGTTTGTGTCGTTGTTGTTATTAGATCTTTAAGTTTCTTTCCTGCTTCGCTGATTATTTCTAGTCCTAATGGTCGTATTGCACCCCCCAGTGATTGTGAGAAATCGGAGCCTGGTTCGACAAGGTATCTAGTTTCTTTCTTGACCACTTTTTCTTTTCGTTGCCTGATACTTTTTGCTTTTTTTCAAAGATGTGGATATTAGCGCCTCTGAATATTTTAGTGCTCTGAAAATTTTTGTAATATGCAGAATTTCTTCGTCTAGAAACTCTTTGCTGCATATCCTTAGTGCCCCAAGAAAAAAACCAATCACAATTCCTACTTTGGTCCGTTCATTGTGTCCGCTGTAGAAGTGTATCAAGTCGTCTTTGTTTGTTGGATTCCTGTATACTTTGAAGAGTACTTTGTTTCCCTGTCTGTGTATCTCCGTGTCTAGGAAGGGCAGGTGACCGAAAGACTCAAACAACTAACGACCTAAGCGTTGTATATAGGATACGATGCAGCAAATGTGATCAAGCATACTATGGTGAGACCCACAGAGGGCTTATGACCAGAACTAAAGAACACAGAGCAGACCTAAAGTACCACAGGCTTTCCAACGCGATGGTGGGACATATAGAACAAGAAAGTCATATGTCCGATTGGCTACAATCAGAAGTGGTTGAAAAGGATTAACAAAGAGAGGAAGGAAAACAGTTGAAGCATTACACATAGCTACCTAACCCAACATAAACCAAAAAGTAGGAGACATAAAGTGGACAGAATACACAGCAAGGTATGCAGCTACAGAAAGACGCCCCAGGACAGCTCCGACATAACACGGGGATTTTATAACATGACAAAACATCACGGTGATATTTATTTTCATATGTATATATATATATTTTCATTTTTCAAAAATCATGTATTTTATTCTTATTATAATTTTATTGATATATGCATTCTGTATCAATGCTAATTGTTATGTTATATTATATGACATATTATGTTATATTATATTATATTATATATGATATTGTATATTATGTCATGTATCATGTTATGATATATTATTATATTATTACTATTATTGTACAATATCATATCATATATGTTATACCGATGCTGTTTGACGTGTTATACTGGTACCAGCCACCGACCTCTCCGCAAGGAGGGGACGTGAACCTGGCTCACTACATACACCGCCAACTTCGACCCAGAGTAACACTCCTCTGAATAAGCTATTGTAAGCAAAACCGGTCAGGAATAAACTCGATATTCAGATAAAGACCAGTGTTTCCCCCTCCACCTTTATATATATAAAGTATATATATATATATATATATATATATATATATATATATATATATATATATATATATATATATATATATATATTTGGTTAAAAAATACAGCGACTTCTGTATTTATGATCTTCTTGTTGATACTCTCTACTTTGCGAACTGCAGATTTATTTGTAGAGTTGAGCACAGAAATACTATTACCGAAAGGCATAGTAAAACACAGTGGAGTGTTCTTAATATATTCACGACGTTTCGTACACTTTGTACATTTTCAAGTGATATTGATTACAATAATAAGACATGTTTATATATTGGAAAAAATATAGGTTTCATGGTGCGGGGTGAGGTCACGTAAAAATGATCAAGGGGGAGGAATGGTGGTGGAACTACGTGGGATGGTGGAACTCCGTGGGGAGGTGGGATTCCGTACAGTGGTGGACTTCATGGACGGAATTATGGCAAGATCTCTTGATTGTAGATTTAATTTTGGAGACTTCTCTTTAATAAGAAGGGCCTCGAGAATTTGCAGGCGCTTGGTGTCCTGTTCTTGTCCAATAATTTTTGTGTTTTTCTCCATCATTTCCCTTGTTAGAGTGGTGTTGTGGCATGTGATAGTATGAATTTTTGGTGTACCATTTTGGAGGTGGAGAGTGATTCTTCTACTGAGTGTTGTTGTTGTGTATCCTATGTATGAGGAGAGTAGGGACTCACAGTTCCCTATTTTGCACGAGTATTCATACACAAGATGACTCCTTTGTAGTTCTCGGATTTTCGTGGAAGGGCTATTTTTCATGAGTAGTGATGAGGTTTTTCTGTTTGTATAATAAATGACAACATCGAGGAAATCTTGGGGCCGGTGGGTTTGACAAATTTTTTATTGTTTTATTATGCGTTCATCTGTACTATAGTCCGAGTGCATGAAGGCCTTGTAGAAGATTTTAATTCGTTCACCTTCTTTGTTGGTCGCATTATGTTGTAGGTACCATTTATCTATTTCATGCTTAATAATCTTATTGATTTCCTTGTTAGGGTAGCCATTGTTAACCAGGACTTGGGTTGCTCTCTCTATTTCTAGATGAGTGGCACTCCAACTACTGGAATGAGTGAGGGCCCTTCTGATGAAAGCTCTAATGGTGAAGTCTTTATAGCGTTGGGGACACTCGCTCATTCCGTTAAGGCACAGCCCTGGGTTGGTCGGTTTTGTGTATACACTTGTTTTAAAGTAAAGGGGACTTTGTTGGACGAGGATATCCAAGAAAGGAAGCTTGTTTTCTTGAGTAAATTCTATAGAAAAATTAAGTCCAGAGATCTCCTGCAGTATATCTTTTAAGAGGGGAAGTTCCGATTAGCAGTCTACTTTAACAAAGATATCGTCAATGTATCTCGCATAAATTGACGGCTTTTTAAAACAATTAAATGTCTCTTTTCAACCATCCCCATGTAAAAAATTGCAAAGAGAACACCAAGTGGGGATCCCATAGCTACACCATCAATCTGTCTATACATATTACCACGAGGACAGACGAACGGGGCCTCCATTGTACATATTTCCAACAGAGCTTTGAGGGCCGCTTTTGGTAAATCGAGTTTAGGAACACCATTCTCGGGATAGACCTCTTCCAGGATGTAGTTAATAGTACGCAAAATTGGTACATGGGTGAATAAACTTTCGGCGTCTAACGAGGCAATAACACCATTGGTATCGGAGTTACTGAACAGGTCTAAAAAGTCAGCGGCTGACGACAAGCTAAACCTAGATGGAACAAATGGTGTAAATAACTCGTTCAACTTTTTAGCAATAACGTAAGTAGGGGTGGGAATTTGACTGATTGTGAGAATAAACACCTTGTGAGATCGAAACCTTTATTGGTACTACGTTTCGCTTGTTACAGCGTACTTGAAAAAGCTGTAACAAGCGAAACGTAGTACCAATAAAGGTTTCGATCTCAATTTGACTGATTATGGGCCTGAGGGGAGATCCTGCTTTGTGAGTCTTAACGTTACCATAACAATGCCAAAGCAGGAGGACTGAAGCTTCCTAAGCTCGTAGGTAACTATGGCTTAGGTTATTGTTATGGTAACACTCCACTGTGTTTTACTATGCCTTTCGGTAATAGTATTTCTGTGTTCAACTCTACAAATAAATCTGCAGTTCGCAAAGTAGAGTATCAACAAGATCATAAATGCAGAAGTTGCTGTATTTTTTAACCAAATATGCTTACAGGAGAACCTGCTGCCTAAATATTCAAATATATATATATATATATATATATATATATATATATATATATGTATATGTATATGTATATATATTATATATATATATATATATATATATATATATACATATATATACGTGTGTGTGTATACATATATGTATACGTATATATATAATATATATATATATATATATATAATATATGTATACATATATATATATATGTATTATATATATATATATATATATATACTGTATGTATATATATATATGTATTGATACATATATATATACATATCTATATACATGTATATATACATATATATGTATATATATGCATATACATATATATATATTATATATACATGTATATATGTAATATACATATATATATATATATATATATATACATGTATATATATAATATACATATATATATATATATACATGTATATATATAATATACATATATATATATATACACACATATATGTGTTATATATATATATATATATACATGTATATATATAATATACATATATATATACACATATATATGTGTGTTATATGTATATATATACATATATATATATATATATATATATATATATATATATATATATATATATTGGAAGTAGGCCGTTAATAATGCATGCGTTGTTAAAGTCAACAGCTGAGATAGCCTTATTCTGTTTATAGAATATAATTTCTATGTTACGCACCAATGTGCGGTCGTCTGGATGCAGATTTCTGAGTAGAGTACTGAAGTCCATGGTGTTTTCCTCTAGACGTCTTTCGGCTCTAATTAGCCATTTTCAGGAGGTGTTGTCTGGTTGAATTGTTGACAGAGAATGACGCGGTTTGATCATATGGCGGTATATATTGGCGGAGAGCGGAGTGCCCAAACGTCCGCCCGCCAATCAGCGCGCGGGGTGCATCCTCTGTCTTCTCGTTGGTAACGACGTTTCAGGTTGCTGCTGTATATCAATAGCGGGTTTTTGGTTGTAAATTAGCACTGCTTCTGTCATCTTTAGTCTTCTGGTGTCATTGTTTCTTTCAATGATGGTGGTGGTGCCCTCCACAGAGAATCAACACAGCGCTCGTAGAGGTCGGACGTCTCTTCAAACCAGCTCTCTCAACAAACTCCCAGGAATCTTCGCCGGCCGGTGGTAGCGAGGAGAAATATCTCCTTGCTGCTGCCGGTCTGGCATGGCCGACCTCTACGTTGACGTCGGCAGGCGGGTTTACACCAAGACAAACACACACATTTCCCAAGTCACGTAAATCTCTGTTTTCAGAGTAGTGCTTGGAAGAAAAGAGGCACACGCACACATGCTCGCTGGCAAAGCAGAGGCCCAACCCGTCTCACTCAGAACCCTCAATCTGATCGTAGGCTGGTCGACGGAGAGCCTTGGGACATGTATACGTCTCATATACATGTGAATATATCACTCAGTCATATAATCCACTCACCTCCACTCACTCCTACACATACCCGACGTGCAGGCGCCAAAGACATCCTGTCCATCTCGCTGATCTAAGCAGCCTCTACCATCCGCGCGCCTAGCGACATGCACACATACACACACGAACACACGCAATCAACCAAGTAGCCACACAGTACTGAAACACGATATTACGTATACTGACGACCTCCCCTGGATATATAATTAACATGTATTGTACTAGAGATCAATACGTAATTAGTGTAGTTGCCCCACCCATGTGGGACAACAGACTAACAAGACATTATTGTAAAGATCACGATTAAGGGCAAATCTAGCATTTGTCTACTCGACACTTCCGGCCATGAAAACTGGCTCACACACCCGAGGAGCGGTCGGTTCTTGTGACGTGCCCTAGTGTTAAGATGGTGTAGAACTGTGAATCTTAAGTTACATATACTGTAACGAATAAAGAAGAAAAACTCAAAGGTGTGTGGCAAGTAACCCTTTCTGGAGATGATGTAACGATCCCGTTACATCTTGTGTGGGAAGTAAACCTTCGTGGAGACTATGTAACGATCCCGTTACAGACACCTCTCTGTCCAACCGGCCCGCAACCTAACGCTGGCCTCCTCGCTGACGCTGGTGAGCGAGTTTACACTTCTGACATTTACACACAATTCCCAATCGCGTAATTCTCTGTTTTCAGAGTTGTGATTGGAAGGAAAGAGATCATACAACACCCGCCCGTCTGCCCCTCCCTCGCACCGCCACTGAATCAACTCTTCAGGAACTCAAACCCAACATGGGGAAAAACAGGCAACGCACGCCCCACCTGTGGCTTATCAGGAACGCCCTCGCCAGCGGTGGTGACGAGGAGTTATATCTCCTTTGCCGCTGCCGGTCTGGTTACGGACCGATCTCTCCGTTGACGTCGGCAGGCGGGTTTACACCGCCCGCCTGCCCCCCCTCGCACCGCCACTGAATCAACTCTTCAGGAACTCAAACCCAACCTGGGGAAAAACAGGCAACGCACGCCCCACCTGTGGCTTAACAGGAACGCGCTCCACACACGGGAAGTGAACTCTACTCACTTCCCGTAAGATACACGCACACACCTCTCACGAACATAGCCACGCCACACGCACAAACATCTACACTTACTTTTTCTTCGACTAAAATTCGCTTCCTTTCTAACTTTCTCTTCTACATCTTCTCATTTCAGTTTAACTCCAACTAAAGATTTTTCCGTTTTCCACCTTTCTCTACTACTACGCCTCCTACCATTTTCTAAACTTTCGTTGGTGATCATAATCCTAACCCCGACGTCAGCACCTCCGTCCAAGCTCCTGGTCCATTTCTCCCGAGCCACGACCACCAATAAACCTCTAATCGCTCGCAAATCGCCCGGTGGCAATCCTCTTTTATACGCTACTATCTTTTCATTTTCTTACAGACATTCTTCCCCTCCCACAAAACCCGATCCAGCGCAAGCGGGTGGTCTTTCCTAGAGATTGAGATTGAGATTCTGATTCTCTGTCAACAATTCAACCAGACACCTCCTGAAGATGGCTAATTAGAGCCGAAAGACGTCTAGAGGGAAACACCATGGACTTCAGTACTCTACTCAGAAATCTGCATCCAGACGACCGCACATTGGTGCGTAACATAGAAATGATATTCTATAAACAGAATAATGCTATCTCAGCTGTTGACTTTAACAACGCATGCATATATATATGTATATACATATGTATATATATGTATATATATATATATATATATATATATATGTAAACAGACAAATATGAAGGTGAGGTGGCAAAATGAAACGTTAAGGCTAGAGTATGGAGCTTTATTCAGAACTGAAACGTCTGGTTCTGAATAAAGCTCCATACTCTAGCCTTAACGTTTCATTTTGCCATCTCACCTCCATATATATATATATGTATATACATATATATATATATGTATATATATATATATATATATATATATATATATATATACATACACACTGAATGGTTCCCAGTGATCCATTAATATCTTTCTCCAACCATATATCACTTTTAATTCCGTACCATCGCAAACGAGACTGAGAATCGCTCGAAAGAGGCATCCGTGGAAATTGAAACCTAGATGAGCCGAGGATTCGAACCCAGCTAACCCGTAACAAAGTTACATTGACGTAACCCAATACGCTATCAAGAGAGATATAAGTTGAGTACGACTTTCTTATATTTGTATGCTCGAATTACATACACCTACACGAAATATCGCATTCAACCCATCTTTGCCATGATAGAGCGTATTGTACGTATGTGCACGTGGGATATTTTATATATACACACTGAATGGTTCCCAGTGATCAATTAATATCTTTCTCCAACCACATATCACTTTTAATTCCGTACCATCGCAAACGAGACTGAGAATCACTCGAAGGAGTCATCCGTTGGAAATTGAAACATAGATGAGCCGAGGATTCGAACCCAGCTAACCCGTAACAAAGTTACATTAAATATATATATATATATGTATATATATATCTATATGTATACATATATATATTTATACATATATATATATATATGTTATATATATATACATATGTATATATATATATATATCATATATATATATATAATCACATATATATATATATAATCACACACATATATATATATATATATATATACAGTATATGTATATATACATATATGTATATATATATGTGTATATATATATATATGTATATATACATATGTATATATATATATATGTATATATATGTATATATACATATGTATATATATATATATATTTATGTATATATATATGTATATATACATATGTATATATATATGTATATATATATATATACAATCGTCGGTATGATTACATCATGATCATGGATCACGTGCTGGACCCGTGACCTACGGCTACTACCCTTTAGAACAGTGATTCTTAACCAGGGGGGCGTGGATCATTTCCAAGGGGGGGGGGGTGAGCTTTCAGGTGAAAAGTATAAGTTTTTCCAGTTAGTGATTACTTTTACAACAGCATGGGCCAGTACTATAAGCATAAGCATATGAATTATTACAGAATTCTTACTAATGAACCGTTAGAGTGAGACCCGTTTAGGCAGAGTGTTTCTTCCGAGGTTGTCTTCGTCGGTTGAATCGTACGATGACGTCATGATACGACGGAAGCTGATTGGCTAGTAAATTCTCGCACGATGCTATCAATGTGTGGGACGGTGTGACTGAGACAATTGCATTTCACCAGTCGTTGTGTGATTATTGCTTATTGTTGTGTTGGCCTCATTTGTTCTACATATTTACATAGATACAAAACATCCAAGTATTTTGCAATGAGTGCTAAGAAACGGAAGTACATTGAAGATTACATTCGATTTGGATTTGTGTCTCTCCAAAGGGGTGACGCCGAGGTTCCACAGTGTGTGATATATTACAAGACTGAGCAATGATGGAATGCGGCCTTCACGCCTGGAACGCCACTTGAGGACATCACATCCTGCTTTAGTTGACAAGCCGAAGGCATTCTTTGAAACTAAAAAAGACACCTTGAAGCGAGCTAAACTGGACGACAGTGGGTCATTTCGGCAGCAATCTTCAAAGGTTGTTGAGACTTCCTATGAGATCGCTATGTTGATTGCAAAGAGCAAGAAGAGTCATAACATTGGAGAGTCTCTCATAAAACCAAGTATATTATGTGCAGCAGAACTCGTTTTGGGGAAATATAGTGCAAATAAGCTTTACCAGATTTCTCTGTCAAATGATACAGTCAAGAAAAGGATAGATGAATTATCTCAAGATATCAAAGTTCAGACTCTCGACCAAGTAAGAGCCTCCCCTGTTTTTGCCATCCAGTGTGATGAAACGACTGATGTCGCTCAGTGTTCTCAGCTTCTGATGTATGCTCGTTTTGTATCAGGCAATAATATAAAAGAGGAAATTATGTTCTGTCACCAGATGGAAAGTTTCACAACAGCAGAAGCTATTTTTGATGTTATATCAGATTTTTTCCAGGAAAATCAGCTTTCTTGGGAGTCGCTGGTAGGAGTGTGTACTGATGGAGCACCAGCCATGCGTGGTTTACGGTCTGGGTTTGTCACAAAGGTGAAAGAAAGAAATCCTTCCGTAATGAGTACACACTGCATACTTCATCGGGAAGCCTTAGCATCCTGAACTTTGCCTGTTGAAATGATGGACGTCTTGAATGTGGCTATCAAGATTGTCAATTTTGTCAAAGCTGGAGCCTTGAACAGTCGTCTTTTTAAACTGCTGTTTAAGGATATGGAATCCGAACATGAAGCCTTGCTTTTTCACACGAACGTGCGATGGTTGTCAAAAGGAAATATGCTTGGAAGGCTTTATGAGTTACGAGAAGAAGTAGAAATATTTCTAGATTCACAGCAGAAAGTAGACCTTTATGACAAATTTCAGTTTGAAGGCTTTCATGCAACCTTAGCCTACCTGGTGGATATTTTTGAGGCACTGAATGATGTGAACCTCAAACTATAAGGAAAAAACATCAATATCCTCGTGCACCATGACACCATTCGTACCTTGACGGCCAAACTCAATCTTTGGAAATGTCGAGTTCTACAGGGAAATGTAGCCAGTTTTAGAAACTTAGATACGGCTCTCGCTGACAGTAACCTCAACTCTGAGTTAAAAGAGCAAATAATCACTCATCTAAGTGACTTGAAATCGGAATTCGTCAGATACTTCCCAGATATAGACGACAAGTGTGAAGCATGGGAATTCATCAGGAATCCATTTCAATGTGAAGTAGCTGATGTAGCTAAAGAAGTCCAAGAAGAGTTCCTAGAGTTGAAGTTCGACTCCACAGCTAAAGAAGACTTCAAAGATATGTATTTGGAGACTTTCTGGGTCAAATACCTTCATGTTTACTCTTTGACCTCACACAAGGCTCTTCTGATTCTAACAATGTTTGGATCCACATATATGTGTGAAACGGCATTTTCCACACTCGTTTCTATCAAGACTTAGTACAGAAACTGCCTCAACGTTGAAGGCGACTTGCGTTGTGCACTCTCGAGCATTCGACCGCGTATTCTAGATCTGGTAGCGAAGAAGCAGTGCCAAATATCTCATTAATCATGTACCTATTCGTAAGTGTCAAATATCAAATTATTGCAATTTATACTTAATAAATGGACTAAAAAGACATTGCCGTTTCTATTCTATTAATAAATTAGAGAATAATATTTACCTATATATGCAAGGGGGCGTGAAAAAATAGTAGTTCGTAGGGGGGGCGTGGTAATGAAAAGGTTAAGAACCACTGCTTTAGAACAAGAACTGGGAACTCTTGTAGGCCTAGCGGGACGATATCGTGCGCAGAGAGACAAGCGTTGGAAAACCACTGGCCATAACAGCAACACATAATCTGATATACTGCTGTGACCTCTGACACACATGTATATGTATTCATGCATACATGCACATGTATATGAATACATACAAATATACTGTGTACGTACACGCATAAGTAGAAAGTGAAGTACTACAAGTTAATTCCGATTCTTTATCAGAAAATACAATTAAGAAAATAAGCTGACACGCATAAGTTCTATGCCACACATATAATGTACACACACACACACACACACACACACACGCACACACACACATACACACACACACATGTACACGCACGCATAGACACGCACGCATAGACGCACACACATGGACGCACACACACACACACACAACACATGAGAGCAGTGTGTACATTCATATACTTAAAACATAGACAGTATCGGAGTGTTTTAATCGAATATAGTTACAAAGAGAATATAACATTATAGAGAAATATAAGTGTGTGTGTGTGTGTGTGTGTGTGTGTGTGTGTGTGTGTGTGTGTGTGTGTGTGTGTGTGTGTGTGTGTGTGTGTGTGTAAAAAACCTTCCGACAATGAGTGTGATAGATTTTGTTAAAATGGATAGGCACACAGACAAGACAGAGTCAAGGGTAGACAGAAATCGACATAATGGCTTGGACGCCTTCTATACTAAGTTAAGTTAGAAAATTATATCCATCTTATTCGTGAGCCAAAATTCCATGTTGCAATGATTATACAAGAGCAAAAGCGGCATATCAGTGACCGAGCAGGATAATGAATATTTAAACTCAGTGCAATTACAGAGAGCATATAATCACTTATTTGTGTATATTTTCATGTAATACTTTCGCGTCCGCTCAGCTGGTGTCCCCGGTGGTGAGGTGCAGCTGGTAATACAGATGGAGCTTAGCGCCTGAGGCAATTTCCTTTATCTGGATGCTCTGGCTGTAATTATAAGCCACCTGAGGAGGTCAGTTCGTGTTATGACAGTGCTCTTACCCTGCAGGTGTGTGTGTGTTTTTATATATATGTACATGCAGTATATATATGTGTATATTATACATATAATATGTATACAATATATATATGCATTATATACTTATGTATGTACATGTTAGTTTGTAAGCATATATATATATATATATATATATATATATATATATATATAATACACACACACACACACACACACACACACACACACACAATTACATTACCCACGTGGGAGAGATATGGATGGATAACCAACCAGCAAAGATACTGTTTTGGTCAGATCGATTTAGGGAAATTGAAGAAATAAGTAAATGAAATAGATAAATAAATGACTGAATAGATAAAAGATAAATACTGTAAAAATATCTCCTGATGTATGCCACAACCAAGTTTGAAACGTATTCCTTGACAACTAAAGGGTTAGAAGGAGGCGTGGGATCTAGTGCCCAGAGGATTCCGGTCAGGTCTTCATCTGGGGTCAGACGTTTCTGTTCTTCACGGGTGGCGCAAAACCATAATCAAATATCAAAAGTTGTCCAACCGTATGTCAACAGCGACTAGTCGACCTTCTTCCTACATCAGCAGGATCGACGCCAAGGCCTTCCAGACCACCCGGTTCAACAATATCGCCTCCCGGAGAGCATACATCATGAGAGACTCCAGCAGAGGCGACCCAGCTCGACCTAATCATCGTGCGAAGAGCCTCCAAGCTTCTGAAGGTCCCCACACCGGAAAAGGAGGATAGGAAGAACGTGAAGGGAAGTACATCATCCCGCAGCTTCGAGGGAAACAGGTAGGTTACGACCCCTCAAGAGATAAAGTCGATAACGCCTCAAGACTCGGCGAAGATCGGAAAGCGACACAAAGGAAGAGGGTTAAAGTGATCAGACTTCATCCACAAAGAGAGCTCGAAATCAGAGAGCGGGAGCGTCAACGGAACGTAGTCTATAAATTAGAATTCCTTGAAGACCCACAAAAAAAGAAAAAGGAAAAACGGGAAGAAGCAAAGATAAAGCGCATGGAAGGAAAATTACAGAAGAAAACAATTCCGATAGAAAAGTCTGACATAGTTCCAGCCGCTGAGGTAAATGCTGTGATTCTGCAAAGATTAAGAGAGTGCTTCTTCGTCTAGGGAGATTGACGACGACGCTACCCGAAACGAAGGGACAAACGGGTTTCCATATATAAAGTCCTTATTGAACGAGCTCTCGAACAGGAAGTTCAAAAAACTCTCCAAGGAGATTACCCTCTTCCTCGCCCAAAACCCTGTCGAAGTGGAAAGGAATTTTTACGAGCAGACGCTCGAAATGGAGGCGAAAAAAAGATAATAAAAATGAAAATTATCTGCTATGGAAGAGAATTCCTAGAAGGGTCACTTTCCAGGAAATGGAAAAATAAGTGACGAAAGGAAAGAATTCGGCTCAGACAAAGAGGTGGTAGACAAGGAGCAAACAAAGCCCTTCGTCGAAGAAACCTCAGAAAAGGGCCCATTAAAAACCCTCTACCGAAGAACCTTTGGGCAGACACTCCATCTTCTCCAGCACTTTCTCGACATACAGAGACCTTCCAGCTTCCCGAAGAACACTCCCAAAAACTGCAAGCTCCTGACTAAAAGAATTCAGCGTTTCCATCAAAGAAGCCAACTAGAGTCCGTAAACCGACCAACGTCTGGAACTGACGCAGCGGAAAAAAAAAACATTAGGAAAAGAAGATAATACGGAGTACCTTCGAGCCTGAACACACGTCTCCACGAGGCAATGGAAAGAAGAATCAAGTGTGTGAGATATTAATCACTGGAGCAGGTCAGGTGTATCACGGAGAGACAGAACCCTTCGGTTTATGTGCGACAAACTTGTCAAGACACGCGCAGTCAACTCTAAGTGCTAAATCAAAGTGGAATATACTGGTCGCATTAAGATACACCGTGCGAATTGAATTACACTGGGCGAAGAGAAACACGCCATACATTGGGTGAACACAGACGGGCGAGACTTTGAGACATGCGGGAAGGAGCACCGGAGCTGACAGAGTCACTAACATTGAAAAGATCGACAGTATTCCCTGAGCACTGAGCCCCTTCGAGGGCCGCCCCTCAGCTGAATAAAATGACCTGGCGCAGTGAGTGGTTCTCGAGCTTTTGTGTCACCCTGTACATCCGTTCTACCATGTGTCGGAGTGTCATAAAAATGGAGGAGGCTGCAAGAGACCATAAGGCCTACACTCACCAACAGACATTTATGTGTTTTTCTTTATAAAAAAAAAAAAAACAAAAAAAAAACGAAGTGAATATTTTCATTTATAATTTGATCTAGCTCCTCAAAAATATGAAGTCCTGTAGTTTATGTAGAATTCGTAGGATTGTGGTTGGTAGAAATATGAAGGTTGAAGCATGAAAAATCTACGGTCCTAATTACCCCCACCCCCTATTTGGAACCCGAAATTCTAACCTCCACAGGGAGGTAATTCCCCCTCTATGGTTGAACGCCCCCCCCCCCGACCTAACGTCAGCCAAACGAAACCTATCATGGCCTGGTTTTCGGTGTTTATGAACTGTTTTTGATTCCTTATAAATGACATTGAAACCTTTGTTCTTCCGGCACTGGTGGTGTCATCGGAAGCGTGCTGGTCTCGCATTCGCTAAGTTATGGGTTCAAATCCTGCACTCCATTTCTGATTCCCAAGCAATGACTAACCTGTCCCAACAGTCCCTTATGCGCATAGTAGGGCAAAGGTGACGGCTTCGGCCGCAGCTGCTCGTCGCCTCCTGGTGTAGGCTTCTCGCCCTTTTCTTCTTCCATCGTCGTCAATCCGAAAGAACTCTCCAGTTTTACTGCTGCAGGCCTGGCAGACTCGGAACAATCCATCTCGTAAAAGGTCTTGTGGCCCTACCCGTGTGTTTCCACGTGGTGCCCTTGTGCATCGCTGAGTGTGTCTGTCCTCGCGTAGACGTGACATGACCGCCCTCAATGCCAAAAGGGTGCTGCTGGCTTGATGCTTACAAGACATGTACGACAAGAATTGCAGGTGCATCTCTTCGGGGAACCACGAAGTAGGGGTATGATGAAGGGAGTAAAGGGAAGAGGGGGGAGGAGGAAGAAGAGAGAGGAGGGAAGAAGGAGGGCGGAGGAAAGAAGAAGGAGGGGTGAAGAAGAAGAAAGAGGAGGGAAGGAGGAGGGGGAGGGAGAAGAGAGAGGTGGTAAGGAGGAGGGTTAGAAAGAAGAGAGATGAGGGAGGGAGGGAGAGGAAGAAGTGAGAGGAGGGGATGAGGAAAAATGAGGGAAAGGTGTGAGGGAGGGAGGAGGGGTGTGAGGAAGAAGAAGAGAGAGGAGGGAAGGAAGAGGGGCGAAGAAGAGGAAGGGAAGAGGGGAGAAAGAATAGGGAGGGAGGAGGGGTAAGGAAGAAGAGGGAGGAGGGAGAAAGAAGAGAGAGGAGGGGATGAGAAAGAAGAGAGAATTGGGGGAGGAAGAAGAGAGAGGAGGAGGGGTGAGAAAGAAGAGGAGAGGGAGGAAGAGAAGAGAGGAAGGATGAGGAAGAAGAGAGAGGAGAGGAGGAAGAAGAGAGAGGAGAGGAGGAAGAAGAGAGAGGAGAGGAGGAAGAAGAGAGAGGAGGGGGAGGAAGAAGAGAGAGGAGAGGAGGATGAAGAGAGAGGAGGGGGACGAAGAAGAGAGAGGAAGTGTGAAAAAGAATAGAGGAGGGGAGAAAGAAGAGATAGGAGGGATGAGGAGAAAGAGATGGGAGGGAGGGAGGGAGGGAGGGAGGGAGGGTATGAATGGGGATCTGGAAGAGGAGAGGAAGTAAGGAAGAAGGGAAAAGAGAAAATAGGAAGAGAACTTGATGTAAAACCCTTTTTTTCTGAATGGAAATTAGTCTCCAACCATAAAAAATGCTGTGTAACTCTGGTCCTTAGGGAACACAGGTCTACACACCACAGAAGATTGTCTGTGTGGCAAGGAGATCAGTTCCGAACTCCTAGCCACACGCAAATCCTGTACTGTGTGATTAATCAGTGTGCATTTTAAGCGCTGCACTTCTTGAAAAGTTGGAACCTTTAACATGGGTCCACTCTGGTGGGAATTGTGATTGAGTTTTTATTTTATTTTATTTTATTTATTTATCTATTTATTTATTTTCTCCTGCGGGGTCAACAATCTATAACTCGCATCATGCCACGTTCCTTTCCTAACCTACCCCATTCCTCTCTCTCACCCCCTTCAACTCCCGTAGGACCATCCAGCCGGACATTTTGGAAAGATTAATAAAATCATCCCGATGGTTACAGCTGGGCTGGGATGTTATGAAAGCTGCCTCGACTATTTTTCGTTTCTTCTTGTCTAATCCTCGCTGTAATATTTCTACTCCGTCACTTTTGGGTAAATGTCCATAGCTCGCCGCATGAACCACTAATGCGTTGGATGTTCGGTGATCTCTCAAGCAATGAAAATAAAATGGAATGATACAAAACACATCAAGAAACACACTACCGTCATGTCGAAACAAAAACAAATAAATCACACAACATAAACATATTAAGACGGTAGTGTGTTTCTTGATGTGTTTTGTATCATTCCATTTTATTTTCATTTTTATGTATGTAATTTTATTTATTTATGAAATTTACTAACGGTGGTGGCATGCGTTACATGACTTTTGTTCCGCGTATCGTTGTGGCATGCCACGTCATACAGCTTTTATACCCAATCTTGGGGAACATTTTTTCACACTGCATTTCTTATTTATTTCAATGTGTACTCTTCCTTTTTTGCATGTTTATGATATTGATGGATTTTGTGTTCTTGTTCCAATTTCTTTTATTCGTGATAATACATGCTACGCGGGACATTTGTTCCACGGGGGTGCACAGTGGGGCGACCCATCGGTAGCGGGTTGAATTCTTACAACTTTCACTGTATTTTCTTTATATATTTTTTTTTCTATGATAAACTCGGTGAATGTTTTCAAGGAAGTATTGCACTTGTTATTTTACAGTTTTATTTATATTTGTTTCTCATTTGTGTTTTTGATTTGGTTTAACTGCGTTGGATTATAACGGTTACTGTGGAGACCTGTCCCAGTGTACCAAATTCCCCCTATTTATGTACATTTCCATTGCTACCACTGTATTACCCTGAAGACGAACCCCGGACAGGGTTCGAAACGTCGGAATAAATTGACGAACGTCGAGTCCAGCGTATACTTTCTCCCATAAAAATGGTTCCTGGACTCCAGCTATTTACGAATATATATATATATATATATATGTGTGTGTGTGTGGTTTAACGGCACAAACTATATATACATATATATATATATATAATACATTACGTGGAACTCAATGTAGTTTTTTCAGCGCCAGATAACTTCAATTAGACCACTACTAGCAAAAAAATAATAATAATAGACAAATAAAAAAAAATAAAAAATCGGCATTCTCTTCGACGTGTTAATGCCCACTACAAATTTTGATCTGTTATTCCTTATTCATCGGAGAACAACTCCCCCCTTCCTCCTCCCTCTTTTCAAGAGAACAGCCAGAGGCCTTTGGAATTGGGTTACGTCGGCGGAAGCAGCCCCCGGGCGAGATGGCCAAAGAAACTGGAAAGGAAAACTTCCAAATGACAGCAACCACAGCCGCTGCCGCCCGCGCGGATCAAACGGCGACCGGATGAGGCGTCTTGCAGCCACGGAGACCCTTGGAGACAGAGAAGTGAGTCAAAGTCGTCGCGAGTAGGATTAGAGTGGTGGTTGTTTAAATATTATATATATATATATATATTGTATATATAAATATACACACACATACGCATACACACACACACACATACACACACGTAGACCTATTCATAGCGAAGATTGGAGCTCCGAAGAAGAAGGGAAATTTTCGTGGATCTCAATAACGAGGAAGTACCTTTTTGTATTATAGGGAAGGGGAAAGCTCGTGGTGTAGTGGTAAGGTGATGAAAAAGGAGAAGGGGAGGGATTACCGAGGGAAATGGAAGGAAATGAGGAAGGGGGCGCACGGGCTCCACTTGACGGAAAAAAAGTCAACAAAAGATCCTCAGCTGACGCAGGTGAACGGAATAATTTCAGTAAAATCATTAAGTTTAGAAATATAAATAAGAACAACAAAATGGAAAGTGAAGATAATCATTTCAATTGATTTAATGAAGGGGGGGGGGGATGCCAACCTCCCCCGATTAGCAAGGCTAGAGGAAAGACTAGAAAAAATGTCTCAACACTGGGAAAGTAGGCTAGGTCAACTCACACAGATTGCACAGCGAGTTGATAAATTGCAACAATTAAAGAAGGAAAACCAAAACCTAACTAAAGAAGTAGAAGAATTGAAAAAATAGTTAAAGGAAGTAAAAGATGAGAATGAGGAATTAAAGAGGAATAATAGAGAGAATAAAGAGTCCATAGCAAAAGAAGCACACGGTTGGAAGAATGTCCAAGAGAACAATAAAATTGCATTTAACGACATAGTGACACAGCAGATGAAAGAACAAACTGAAAATACAGTTATTAAAGTAATGAGGGGAAAGGAGAATAGAGTAAGAGACTTAGCAGATAAAAAGAAATGTATGATTATATTAGCGATGGAAGAGAAGTATAACTTAAACAGGACTACGAGAATTAAGGAGGAAAAAGAAAAAGTAAACAATATATTAGAATTAGTTCAGGAAGATGAACCTGAAGTAGGGAAACAAATTGAAGAAATGTGTAGAATCGGGAAATATAGTACAGATAAGACCACACCAATTAAAATTAAATTCAGGTCACAAACGACAGCAGCAAATATCTTAGCAAAAACAGGGAAACTAACAGACAGTGAACAATATAAAAAGGTATGGATAAAAAGAGAAATGAATAAAGAGGAAAGAGAGGAGGAAAAAACGAAAAGACAAGATAAGAAAAAAAAACGAGAAAAGAACAGAGTCAGAAAAAAAGGAATTCTATTGGAGAGTGGTGAATATGAAAGTGAGTAGATGGATCACAACAGAAAAAACAAAAAAGGGAAACAAAAATACAATGGAAGTAGAAGAAAATTAAGAGTGTCTTACACAAATATAGATGGATTAATAACAGGCTTGAACGAACTGAATGATTATCTGAAGGAAAAAGAACCGGACATAATGGGAATTGTAGACAAAATTAAAAGGTCCACTACCACCCAACAGTGTACGACATGGTGCATATAATTATTGGATTAGAAACAGAAAGACAAAACAAGGGGGTGGAGTTATGTTCCTGACTAAGAAGGATATAAATGTGAGGAATGTTACATATGGAAAAAATAAAGTAGATATGATTATGATGGAAGTGGAAGACAGAGATAGTGAGAGCAGAAAGTTTGTAATAAATTATGTGCCTCCTAAAACGGCCTCGTGGGATGAAAGAGAGTATAAAAGTATGTTAGAAGACACAAGGATAACATTAAATAAGATAATGGAAGATGGAGGAAGAATAGTTATAATGGGCGACTTTAATTGCAAAGAAGTCTGCTGGGAAGAGATGACAGTAAAGGGTGGAAACGACTCATAGGGAAATGTTCTGCTTGAGATGATTATTGGCCATACAATGACGCAATGAATTCAGAGAACACTAGGTATAGAAATGAAGAACCATCGAGACTGGACCTAATAATCACATCAGAACCTGAAATAGTGTAAAAGATTGAATATAAGACACCAATAAGTAAAAGTGACCACATATTGGTTGAACTGGAACTAAATGAGGAAGAATACATGAAAAGAAACGAACAATATAGAAAAGGAAGATTGATGTTTGAAAAAAATTATAAAATAAGAGAATTATTTAAAAAAGAAGACTGGGAAAGAATGTACAAAGAGGAAACAACAGTGGAAGAGAAATGGAATATTTTGACAAAAATTTATAAAGGAGTTGAAAAGTATGTCCCAAGACAAAATCAAGAAAAAGAATATGTAAAGTGCTGATACAACAAAAGTTGTAGGGAGTTAAAAGATAAAAGAGATAAAGCCTGGACAAAGTGAAAAAGACAAAAGACCTGAAAAATGGAAAATATATACTAGTTATAGAAATGAATATGTACAAGCGTCCAGAGAGGAAAAGAGAAAATATGAAAAAGATGTCATAGAAAAATGTAAAGATCAACCAAAACTATTTTACAGATTTGTAAACAACAAAATGTAAAACAAACAAGAATTAGAGAAACTACGACAAGGAGGAGCTGAATACACAGAGGAAATAGAAATGGCAAAAATTATGAACAAGCATTTTAGATCGGTGTTTACAAGGGAGAACATACAACCTAGAGATATCGAATGGGAGGAGAAAGTCCCCCCTATGAAAGAAATAGAAGTAACAAGGAATGAAATAATGAAACACTTGAGTAATCTTGATGTCAGAAAATCGCATGGACCAGATGAAATAGCAAACTGGATTTTGAAAGATTGCAGGAATGAACTGGCAGACAAAATCTATATATACAATACCCAAGTGTGTGTGCGGTGTCCGCATCGTAAGAATAAATGACGTCACGACTGAGGACCAGCCAATCAGAAGAGATATGACGTCACGACTGAGGACCAGCCAATCAGAATAAGAGATATAACGTCACGACTGAGGGCCAGCCAATCAGAAGAGGAGACAAGAGGAAGAGATATGACGTCACGACTGAGGACCAGCCAATCAGAGGGGGTATCTTCTATATATATAATACCCAAGTGTTTGTTTGGTGTCCGCATCGTGAGAATAAATTAATGAATCAAGGCAATGTAAATTTGATGCTCTTTTGTTTTTGTCACACCACGGCGCCGTGCACTTATCGAAGGTAATTAGTACGATATATATTTCATATAGATACTGTAGAGACTTCAACGAAAACTCCTACGGGTAAGGTAATCAGCCCGTATTTTTGTGACTATATTATAGCCCATAATACTGTCCAATGGAATGATATAATGTTAATATTAAGTCTGTTAAATTATACAGAAGCAAAAATACATCTTCAATACTTGACAAAAGATAAATCGATTCGTGTTGAGGGTGGACGTACCTGCTAATTCTCCAGCGCGGCATCTTGTGGTCAGAGAGAATCGACATGACGTCATCAATGCTTGAGATTAGTTTTCTATGGCATGCGAGAAGAAATAAGGCTTCGTTTGTAAATAGAGTGATATGAAAACAGCAAGATGAATATTATTGATATAGATATTTATAAGTATGATACAATGAGGAGTATTAAAGAAGAGAAAACAGGACCGACGAATTTTAGCAGTTGTATTTTCTGTACTTGTCTTCAATATGCGCGGTAATATTGTTTAGCAAGAACTTTTGCAATAAAGGCTTTTGTGTTCATATAATGCTTTGCGTATATATTTTGTACATATTTGCTTTGTTTTTTACTGGAATAAATATTTTTGTGTTAACTGAATTTTCTTATATTTTCTGCACTTAATGATCGGAAATTTAATCTATACCATTATATGACATTCAAACGTGTGATATTAAATCCCGTTATTTTTAGGGGACGTACACACTAGTAAGTAGCATAATAAACAGTTCCTTGATGGAAGGAAAAGTTCCAAAAGATTGGAAAAGAGCAAATATAGTACCTATATATAAAGGTGTAAATAAAGAAGACCTTACTAACTATAGACCAGTCTCTCTAACAAGTACAATAGCAAAAATTTGTGAAAGAATTATCAAAAGTAGATGGGTAAGGCATTTAGAAAAAAAACAACGTGCTAAATCCAAGGCAATTTGGATTCAGACAAGGACGATCATGCGTCACAAACTTAATGTGTTTCTATTCAAGGCTAATAGATATAATACAAGAAAGAGATGGATGGGCTGATTGTGCATTTCTAGACTTAAAAAAAAAACTTTTGACAAAGTACCACATAAGAAGTTGCATAAGAAATTAGAGACTGCAGGAGGAATACAGGGCAAACTGCTGAAATGGATGGAAGACTTTTTACAAGAAAGAAAAATGAGAGTAGTGATAAAGAGACAAACACTCTAATTGGGATGAAGTGATAAGTGGTGTTCCTCAAAGGAACAGTTCTGGCCCCAATAATGTTTGCTATACATATAAATGACATGGATAAAGGAATTGAAAGTTATATGAGCTTCTTTGCGGATGATGCAAAACTGTTGAAAAAAATGAACTCTGAAGAACATTGTGAGTCATTACAGAGTGATTTCAATAAAGTATGGGAATGGAGTAGGAAGTGGGAGATGGAATTCAATATTAAGAAGTGTAGTATAATGGTATTTGGAAGAAGCAAAAAAAGAATAGTGGGATCATATAAATTGGGAGAGGAAGAAATAAAAAAAGTAGAAAATGAGAAGGACCAGGGAGACATTATTATGAATAATATGTCCCCTGGGAAACATATAAACAAGATTTTTGGAGAAACTTATAATTTAATAAGAACAATCAAAGTGGCATTTACATACTTGGATGAAGAAATGGTGAAGAAAATACTAGTCACTTCGATAAGACCAAGATTGGAGTATGCAGCGACGACGTGGTTACCAAATACAAAAAAAAAAGTATAACAAAACTTGAAAGAATACAAAGAGCAATTACGAAACTGGCACCAACACTTTCAGAACTATCATATGAAGAGAGACTAGCAAAACTGGAATTACAGACATTAGAACAAAGAAGAGAGAGAGGAGACTTAATAACTATCTATAGAATCATCAAAGGCAAAGAAACTATTGATAGCGAGGATCTAATAAAATGGGATAGCAGAGATACAAGAGGACACAGAAAGAAAATCAAGAAGGACAGTTATAGAAGAGACCTGAAAAAGAACAGCTTTCCCCACAGGGTGATAGATGTTTGGAACAAATTCGATGAGTAAGTGGTGTATGCAAAAACAATACACGAATTTAAAAGCAGTCTAGACAAAACGAGATATGAAGACGGGACACCACGAGCATAGCTCCCCTTCCCGTACACTACAATTAGGCAAACACACACACACACACACACACACACATGTACACGCACACATGCACGCACATACATGCACACAATGCATGAGAGCAGTGTGTAGATTCATATACATAAAATATAGACAGTACCGGAGTGTTTTAATCGAATATAAATTAGTTACAATGAGAATATAACATTGTAGAGAAATATAAGTGTGTGTGTGTGTGTGTGTGTGTGTGTGTGTGTGTGTGTGTGTGCGTGTGTCTGTGTGTGTGTGTGTGTGTGTGTGTGTGTGTGTGTGTGTGTGTGTGTGTGTGTGTGTGTGTGTGTGTTTGTGTGTGAAAAACCTGTCGACGATGAGTGTGTGTGTGTGTGTGTGTGTTTGTGTGTGAAAAACCTGTCGACGTTGAGTGTGACAGATTTTGTTATAATGGATGGGCAGACAGACAAGACAGAGGCTATGGTAGACAAAAATCGGCATAATGGCTTGGGCGCCTTCTATACTACGGTTAGAAAACTATCTCCATCTTATTCGTGAGCCAACATTCAATGTTGCAATGGTTGCACAAGAACAAAAGTGGCATATCAGTGACCGAGCAGGATATTGAATATTTAAACTGAGGGCAATTACAGAGAGCTTATGATTACTTATTTGTTTATATTTTCATGTAATACTGTACTTTCGCGTCCGCTCAGCTGGTGTCCCCGGTGGTGAGGTGCAGCTGGTAATACAGATGGAGCTTAGCGCCTGAGGCAATTTCCTTTATCTGGATCCTCTGGCTGTAATTATAAGCCACCTGAGGAGGTCAGTTCGTGTTATGACAGTGCTCTTACCCTGCAGGTGTGTGTGTTTATATATATATCTATATATATATATATATATATATATATATATATGTATATATATGTATACATGCAGAATATGTGTGTATATTATATATGTATATTATATATATATATATATATATATATGTATAAATATATACGTATACATTATATGTATATATATATACATCATATAATTATGTATGTACATGTTAGTATGTAAGCATATATATATATATATATATATATATATATATATATGTATATAATACTCACACACACACACACACAATTTCATTACCCACATGAGAAAGATATGGATGGATAATCAACCGGCAAAGATACTGTTTTGGTCAGATCGATTTAGGTCAATTGAAGAAATAAGCGAATAAAATATATAAATAAATGACTGAATAGATAAAAGATAAATAAAAATATCTCCTGATGTATGCCACAACCAAGTTTGAAACGTATTCCTTGATAACTAAAGGATTAGAAAGAGGCGTGGGATCTAGTGCCCAGAGGATTCCGGTCAGGTCTTCATCTGGGGTCAGACGTTTCTGTTCTTCACAGGTGGCGCAAAACTATAATCAAATATCAAAAGTTGTCCCACCGCATGTCAACAGGGAATATTCGACCTTCTTCCTCTATCAGGATCGACGCCAAGGCCTTCCAGAGCACCCGGTTTGACGACATCGCCTACCGGAGAGCCCAAATCATGAGAGACTTCAGCAGAGGCGACCCAGCTCGACCTCAAGCTTCCGAAGGTCCCCACACTGGAAGAAAAGGACAGGAAGAACATGGAGGAAAGTATATCATTCCGTAGCTTCGAGGGAAACAGACAGGTTACGACCCCTCAATAAATGAAGTTGAGAACGCCTCAAGACTCGGCGAAGATTGGAAAACCATTCAGAGGAAGAGGGTTAAAGTGATCAGACTTGATCCACAAAGAGAGCTAGAAATCAGAGAGCGGGAGCGTCAAAGAAACGTCGTCTATAAATTAGAATTCCTTGAAGACCCTCAAAAAAAGAAAAAGGAAAAACGTGAAGAAGCAAAGATAAAACGCAAGGAAGAAAAATTGCAGAAGAAAAAAGAGCCGATAGAAAAGTCTGACCTAGTTCCAGCCGCAGAGATAAACGCTGTGATCCTGCAAAGGTTAAGAGAGTGCTTCTTCGTCTAGGGAGATTGACGACGACGCTACCCGAAACGAAGGGACAAACGGGCTTCGATATCTAAAGTCCTTATTGAACGAGCTCTCGGACAGGAAGTTCGAAAAACTCTCCAACCAGATTACCCTCTTCCTCACCGAAAACCCTCCTGAAGCGGAAAGGAATTTTTACGAGTAGACGCTCGAAATGGAGACGAAAAAACATAATAAAAATGAAAATTATCTACTATGGAGGAGAACTCCTTGAAGGGTCACTTTCCAGGAAATGGAAAAATAAGTGACGAAAGGAAAGAATTCGGCTCAGACAAAGACGGGGTAGACATGGAGCAAACAAAGCCCTTCGTCGAAGAAACCTCGGAAAAGGGCCGATGAAGAACCCTCTCCCGAAGAACCTTTGGGCAGACACTCCATCTTCTCCAGCACTTTCTCGACATACAGAGACCTTCCAGCTTCCCGAAGAACACTCCCAAAAACTGCAAGCTCCCGACTAACTAAAAGAATTCAGCGTTTCCATCAAAGAAGCCAACTAAACTCCGTAAGTGGACCAACGTCTGGAACTGACGCAGCGGAACAAAGCATAAGGAAAAGAAATACGGAGTACCTTCGAGCCTGAACACACGTCTCCAAGAGGCAATGAAAAGAAGAATTAAGTGTGTGGGATAGTAAATCACTGGAGCAGGTCAGGCGTATCACGGAGAGACAGAACCCTTCGGTTTATGTGCGACAAACTTGTCAAGACACGCGCAGTCAACTCTAAGTGCTAAATCAAAGTGGAATACACTGGTCGCATTAAGATACACCGTGCGAACTGAATTACACTGGGCGAAGAGAAACACGCCATACATTGGGTGAACACAGACGGGCAAGACTTTAAAGACATACGGGAAGGAGCACCGGAGCTGACAAAGTCACTAACTTTGAAAAGATCGACATTATTCCCTGAGCACTGAGCCCCTTCGAGGGCCGCCCCTCAGCTGAATAAAATCACTTGGCGCAGTGAGTGGATCTCGAGCTTTTGTGTCACCTTGTACATCCGTTCTACCATGTGTTGGAGTGTCATACAAAATGGAGGAGACTGCAAGAGACCATAGGGCCTATACTCACCAGCAAACCAGCCATTTATGAGTTAAAAAAAAAAAGTAGTAAATATTTTCATTTATAATTTGACCTGGCTCCTAAAAAATATGAAGTCCTGTAGATTATGTAGAATTCGTAGGATTGTGGTTGGTAGAAATATGAAGGTTGAAACATAAAAATCTACAGTCCTAATTCACCCCCCCACCCCCTTATTTGGGGAGTTATTTCTCCTCCCCATGGTTGAGTCCCCCACCCCTGACCTAAGGTCAACCGAATCGAAACCTATCATGACCTGGTTTTCGGTGTTTATGAACTTTTTTAATTCCTTATACATAGCATTCGAACCTTTCCTCTTCCGGCACTGGTGGCATCATCGGAAGCGTGTTGGTCTCGCACTCACTTAGTTGTGGGTTCAAATCCCGCACTCCTTTCCCGATTCCAAAGTAATGACTGTGACCTGTCCCAACAGTCCCTTAAGCGCATAGTAGGGCAAATGTGACGGCTTCGGCCGAAGCTGCTCATCGCCTCCTGGCGTGGACTTTTTTGCCCTTTTCTTCCTCCAGTATTGTCAATCCAAAAGAATTCTCCAATTTTACTGCTGCAGGCCTGGCAGACTCGGAATAATCCATCTCGTAAAAGGCCTTGTGGCCCTACCCGTGTGTTTCCACGTGGTGCCCTTGTGCATCGCTGAGTGTGTTTGCCCTCGCGTGGACGTGACATGGCCGCCCTCAATGCCAAAGGGGTGTTGCTGGCTTGATGCTTCCAAGACACGTACGGCAAGAACTGCAGGTGCATCTCTTCGGGGAACCCGAAGTAGGGGTATGATGAAGGGAGTAAAGGGAAGAGGGGGAGGAGGGAAGGAGGGCGGAGGAAGAAAGAGGAGGGGGGAGGAAGAAGAGGGAGGAGGGAGAAGAGAGAGGTAAAAGGAGGATGAAGAAGAGAAAGGGAAAAGGAGGAGAAAGAAGAAGAGAAGAGGGAGAGAGGAGGGGGGTGAATAAAAAGAGAAATGATGGCAGGGAGAAAAGAGAGGAGGGGCGAGGAAGAAGAGAGAGGAGGAAAAGAGGAGGGGTGAGGAAGGAGGAGGAGGGTGAAAAAGAAGAAAGAGGAGAGAAGAAGGACGGGTGAGGAAGAAGAGGAGGGAGGGAGGAGAGGTGAGGAAGAAGAGGAGGGAGGGAGGAGAGGTGAGGAAGAAGAGAGGAGGGAAGGAGGGGGGAAGAAGAGGGAAGGAGGAGGGAGAGAAAGAAGAGCGAGGGAGAAGGGGTAAGAAAGAAAAAGATTGGGTTGGGAAAGAACAGTGGGGGGAGGAAGAAGAGAGAGGAGAGAGGAAAGATATAAATGGGGATCTGGAAGAAGAGAGGAGAGGAGGTAAGGAGATAACAGTAATAGAACGTTGTGTCTTTTTTTCTGAATGGAAATTAGTCTCCAATAAAAAATAAAAATAAAAATGCTGCGTAACTCTGGTCCTTAGGGGACACAGGTTTACACTCCACCGAAGACTATCTGTGTGGCAAGGAGATTAGTTCCGATCTCCTGGCCACCCGCAAATCCTGTAGTTTGATTAAGCGCTGCACTTCTCGAAAGGTTGAAACCTTTAACATGGGTCCACTGTGGTGGGATTTGTGATTGAGTTCTATTTATTTATTTGTTTATTCATTTTTTCTGCGACGTGAACCTAAGCACGAAAAAGGTGTTGATTAATCGAAACCCTACTGGCGGTCTTTTCTGAAGAACTTGATAGAATCCTCTAGCCTCCCCCACAATAAATAAATAAGATACAATAAAATTAATGAATTAACAATGGATAAACAAAAATCAAAGCTTCTTTACAGGATGAATTTGCGTCTTCGAGTCCGGTGTAAAGAAATCGTAATTTTAGGATATGATTTATGCCTCAACGATATGGGGTACTTTAGGTCCATACCGAATACAGACTAGGATGAGAACGCGTTTCTGAAGAATACGAACAACGCCCACGGGTGAAAATACTGTACATTTCCGAACTAGCGTTGGAGGCTGGAACGCTATCCACTACATCACGAGGGCTTTCACGCTTACTTGTATTGTTTGTTGGTTTGGCTGGCTGTGGGACCGACCTTTGAGCGGAGTACCACAGGGTTCAGAAAAGGCCATGGCGTGTACTGTCCGAACGTGTTGCTCTATACATCAGAAACTATGCAAGCAGACTATTGTTTACATAGTATACACTTAATTTTTTATATAAAAACGTGTATATTCTATATATATATATATATATATATATATATATATATATATATATATACACTAAAAACCCACTGTTGATTGGATTTAAGAAAAGAAAGGAAATAACGATTTCCGTATATTTCGATCAGTTGCTGTGATCCTCTTCCGCTTGAAGAGGATCACAGCAAGTGATCGAAATATACGGAAATCGTTAATTCCTTTCTTTTCTTAAATCCAATCAACAGTGGGTTTTTAGTGTATTTATTAATGTGTTACTGGACAGTGATATATATATATATGTATATGTATATATATATATATATATATATATATATATATATATTGTGATGGCCCACCATCCTCCATGTATATAAAATGTCTGTATCTGTATGTCAATCTTTAATTGTAAGATAATTATATATGTACTGTAAATTGCTTGTATACGTTGTGATGGCCCACCATCCTCCATGTATCTAAAAATATCTGTATCTGTGTTATCCTGTACTTGTTAGGTAATTACGTATGTACGGTAAAAACTGCTTGTATACTTTATGGGATCTACTCTCTCTAGGCCGACAGACGTGAACTAGTTCTGTCCGGCTCATCCTTCGCCTTCCTCCCGTCCTCGCCAACTGTATATATAATGTATCTGCCGGCTCCTGAGCACACTTTCGTTGGCTGAAGCGACGCGTAACTTTATCTCTCCCATATTGCTTTTGCTCTAGTACCGTGGCGTCACCACGTAATCTATATTCTCATGACTTGGTTTTCGGTGGAGGAATTAATCGTCAATTGATTAATTTTGTTGTTGTAAAGTTCTTATATTTGTTTTGTTGGCTTTTTGTTATACATTAAATTAGTTATTTATGTTAACTTCCGTTTGGATTTGCCTTACCCACATCAAGGCCACTAAGTACGAACCCCTCCTAGACATATTTCCTTATATCCTTGCGGAAGGCATAACATATAATGGGGGCCCGTCAGAATCCTCTTACCCGAACAAAAACTAAGGTGTGAGATATACGAGCGAAACGTAATACATAAGTTACACTTGCATTCCCACAACCATCGAAATTGTCCATCTGTCCGGTAAACTTGCAACTCAGTACCCCAGTACAGTAATTCAGTTAATCGTAAATACGCCATTGCACATGACCACGTTAAACTCTTACAGCTGTAAATTTCGTAAGAGTACTGAAGTAGGATCCGTTTAGGATACGTGTATTCTATCCTACTTACGGCATGTAGTTTTGGTTAATGTATTCTGTCCCAAAGATTTATAATATTCGTGGGAGTCGAGTATTATAATTCTACTTGTATATCTTGTCCGGTATACCACGTAAGCGAACCAAGCGTTCTACCTTGCTGAGTAGCAACTGTTAGCGAGTAAAAATTTCGCGATGTCAGAACTGAATATCGAAAACTTTGTTGAGAACCCCTCGGTGGAAGAACTGATAATTCAGAACTCAAATAAAGAATGTCTGAAAGAAATAGCAACAAGATGGGAATTAAAGTATCCAGCGAACATTAGTAGAACTGAATTAGTTCAACTAATATTGAGTCACATAGATCAGTTAAAGAAAACGAAAGACGAAGACGGAGAATTTGAACGCTTAGAACAAATAGTTGCAGCCAAATTAGACATTAGCCCTACGAAAGAGATTCAATTAGACCCTCTAGAGTATCAGATACTTGAAAGGAAGATGAAGCATGAACTGCAAATTAAGGAACTCGAAGTGCAGCGTGAAAGAGAGCAAAGACAGCATGAAAGAGAGCAAAGACAGCATGATAAAGAGCAAAGACAGCATGAAAAAGAACAAAAACAGTTTCAAAGACAACACGAACTCGAAATAAAACAACTTGAACTATCAACCCCAAGTCAACAAGTGGTTTCAAATTCAAGTAAGTTAGATCTTTTGCAGTACACCAAACTTATTCCCTCTTTCTCAGACGAGAATCCAACCTTATTTTTTCGAGAATTTGAAGAAGTAAACATTTTGCAATTCCCCAAGCAGACTGGATTTGGCTAATTAAACCAAAGTTGTCCACAAAAGCGTTACAAGTATGTAACAATCTGGAAAATAACACTGATTACGAAACGGTCAAACAGACAATTCTTTCCGCTTATGAAATTTCCACCGAAGGTTATCGACAAGCCTTTCGAAATTCAAACAAACTTAGCCATCAGACATACATGGAATTCGCGTCAGACAAACTACGAGCGTTAAGAAAGTGGATTAAATCGGCATCAGCCGATAATCTTGAGAAAGTAGTGAACTTGATCGCGTTAGAGGAATTCGTGCGTAAAATTCCTCACTACTTGAAAATTCACATTGTTGACAAGGAGGAATTTGACCTTATGAAAGCAGCCAAATTGACTGATACCCTCTCATTGATTCACAAAAATGTTGGAAAGGACAGTAACCGCCAACAATCTCATATAAAACCAACTAGTGGTAGTAAAGATGGGAAAATTGATAGCCCTAGTTTCCCTCTTTGTTTCTTCTGTAAGAAACCAGGACATGTAATTGCAAATTGCCCAGACCCAAAATGTAAAGTAGCTCAAAAGAATATAAAATCTGTAGCTTCCTTTAACCATTCTACTGCCAATTCTGTAGATCCTTTTCAGCCCTTCCGTTCAACGGGAACAGTATCACTTGGTTCAGACCAAGTAGAACACAACCTCCGAATAGTACGGGACACAGGAGCAGCACAGTCCCTGCTACTTCAGTCAGCACTGCCGGGAGTCCAACGTAATTATACATGAGAACGTGTATACTTGCAGGACTTCCACAATTCCTTCTCAGTACCTCTGGCAAAGGTGCACCTGAACTGTGGACTCATCAATGATACTGTCTCCGTAGGAGTAAGTGAAACGGCAACCCTACCTGTTCCTGAAGCAGATTTTATACTAGGTAACGATCTAGCAGGAGAACTAGTCCATCCTCCTTTAATTGTTTCTACCTCTCCCCTACCATATAACCCAACTTCTACCAGAGAGCAAACCCAACCCAACCTATTTCCAACCTGTGCTATCACACGATCCCAAGCGCCAGCTAACCAACCAACTCTTACCTCTCCAACCACCCCAACCACCCCGCTTACACTACCCTCCGAGCTGAGCATCAAAGAGGCTCAACAGAACGACCCTTCATTAGCTCCCTTGTTTAATAGAGCTATTCCCAAGGAGGATATCCTACATACTCCTTCCTTTTATTTGCACGAAGGAATACTAATGAGACTGTATTAACCTCGTCACCTTTCTGATGATGATACCTGGGCAGAATGTCACCAAATTGTTTTACCTGTTAACTTGAGGACTCGGGTA
The DNA here is from genome assembly GCF_046742065.1 of Oratosquilla oratoria. Lineage (NCBI taxonomy): Eukaryota > Metazoa > Arthropoda > Malacostraca > Stomatopoda > Squillidae > Oratosquilla > Oratosquilla oratoria. Next base: position 371,400 of record NC_134799.1, read on the forward strand.
ATAGAGATTGCTCATGCTGGACACTCAGGACACTTAGGTATTAAGAAAACTTATTTACGACTCTTGTCAGTTCTTTTGGCCTGGCATGAAAGCAGAGGTAAGTAGATTCGTTAAATGTTGCCACACTTGCCAAATAGTAGGCAAGTCAAACGAGTCTATTCCTCCGTATCCCCTTCAACCCATTAAAGTACCTAGTGAACCCTTTCAGAAACTAGTGATTGATATAGTAGGCCCGTTGCCTAAAACCAAGAAGGGTAACCAGTACATTTTAACAGTTCTTTGTCCCACTACCAGGTACCCTGAAGCTTTTCCTTTAAAGAATATTTCTGCTAAGAGTGTAATTAAGTGGTTAACTCACATGTTTACTTCCTTTGGTATTCCTCAGGAAATACAGTCAGATAGAGGTTCTAATTTCACTAGCAAACTCTTTACCCAAGTCCTCAAGGAATTAAATGTTAAACAGTCTCTGTCTACAGCGTACCATCCCGCCAGTCAGGGAGTTCTAGAACGATGTCATCAAACGTTAAAGAATATGCTACGTAAATTCTGTTACGAGGAAGACCGTGACTGGGATGAGGGATTGCCTTTCCTCCTCTTTACGCTCCGTGAAACACCATCCGAAGCTCTGGGTGTTTCTCCCTTTGAATTGTTATATGGAAGGAAGGTAAGGGGACCCCTCAAGGTAATCAAGGACCATATCATATCTTCTTCTACCTCACCTTTACAGTCTGTTAACCAGTATATTGTTTCCCTTAAGGATAACCTAGCCAGAATTCATTCCTTTGCCTTGAAGAACCTTGAACATGCACAAAGTAAAATGAAGGTTAATTTTGATCACAAATCTCGTAAGAGAGAATTCAAGGAGGGAGATATGGTTCTTGCATACATTCCTATCTCTGGACAGCCTCTTCAAGCTAAATACCATGGTCCTTATAAAGTTCAGAAAAAGATGTCATAATATAATTACGTACTAGAAACCCCTGACAGACGTAAAACTACTCAACTTGTTCATGTTAACTTGCTTAAGCCATACCTTGCCAAAATACCACTAGACAGTTCAGTCAAACCATTGCTTTCGTTAAATCATGGTCCCAGTAAAATACCTATGTCAACCGACCGTCCACGAGTCCACGAACCGACGTTGCCACATTTCGATCCTCCCACAGTCGGCAACAACAGCGACATCTTGAACAACCTACTTTCGTACCTTAACCACTTGAATCCTGATCAAGATAAGGAAATTTCTGAAATTATTTCTAGTCACAGATCCTTGTTCCGAGATAATCCTGGCCGTTGTAACCTGACGTCCCATGAGATTCAACTGTATCCAGGAACTTCTCCTAGCCACACCCGTACCGACTGCATCCCCAGAAGAAGCTGATAATGAAGAAAGAGGTCGACTATCTAGTGCAGCACGGTTTGGCAGTTCCCAGTAATTCCCCATGGGCCGCTCCGTACGTTCTGGTCCCTAAAGAAAACGGACAAACTCGACTGTGCACGGACTACCACCGAGAAGGAGCTACTGTCTATCATCTCTGCCCTGCGGAAGTTCGAATGCTACGTAACACCCAGCTCGACCCCCTTACGGATATTCACGGACCACAATCCGTTAATATTCTTTGAACGGAACAAGAACAATAATAGGAGGCTATTACGTTGGTCCTTGTTCCTCCAACAATACCTCCTCGATATAAAATTTATCAAGGGTTCTGAAAACCTCCTTGCTGATGCCCTTAGCCGTCCTGATTAGAACTCCCAACTCGTCTGTTCTCCTGAGTTGATGAGTTCTAGGGGGGGGGGGGTGTGATGGCCCACCATCCTCCATGTATATAAAATGTCTGTATGTCAATCTTTAATTGTAAGATAATTATATATGTACTGTAAATTGCTTGTATACGTTGTGATGGCCCACCATCCTCCATGTATCTAAAAATATCTGTATCTGTGTTATCCTGTACTTGTTAGGTAATTACGTATGTACGGTAAAAACTGCTTGTATACTTTATGGGATCTACTCTCTCTAGGCCGACAGACGTGAACTAGTTCTGTCCGGCTCATCCTTCGCCTTCCTCCCGTCCTCGCCAACTGTATATATAATGTATCTGCCGGCTCCTGAGCACACTTTCGTTGGCTGAAGCGACGCGTAACTTTATCTCTCCCATATTGCTTTTGCTCTAGTACCGTGGCGTCACCACGTAATCTATATTCTCATGACTTGGTTTTCGGTGGAGGAATTAATCGTCAATTGATTAATTTTGTTGTTGTAAAGTTCTTATATTTGTTTTGTTGGCTTTTTGTTATACATTAAATTAGTTATTTATGTTAACTTCCGTTTGGATTTGCCTTACCCACATCAAGGCCACTAAGTACGAACCCCTCCTAGACATATTTCCTTATATCCTTGCGGAAGGCATAACAATATATATATATATATATATATATATTATACATATATACATATATATATATACATATACATATATATATATACATACACATATATATACATATATATATACACATATATATATATACATATATATACACACATATATATATATATAATATATATATATATATATATATATATACATATAACTGAAGGCGGAGAAAATATACGAGGAAAAATTTTACTGCCTTAACGTTTTGACTCTTAGGGTCTTGATCACAAAGCATAAAACAAAAGTATAACATGGACATTTTATACACATACATGTCACCTCACAGGGTGCCTGGGAAAGGTCGTCGTGCACGGAACATTTGTCCGTTTTTCATCCACTATCAATAAACTTGTTGCTCTTGCCAAGCATATAAAACCATCTCTATGGTTGATGTTATTATTAGTATTAATATAGGCTGCTCCTATTGTTTTTTTTTCTTTGTTGAACCTTTATTTATTATAATTGTATTGTCCCAGATCCTCGTATATTTTCTCCGCCTTCAGTTACATTTGTCATAGTTTAAATCAATATATACATATATATACATATATATACATACATTATGTATTATACATACATATATATATATATATATATATATATATATATAATATACCAACAGGATTTTTCCCCAATACAAGGGAGGTAGCAACTTATATAAATGGGCTTTGGTATATTTGTAAATACACTATGCTGGGTCATGACCTTTTTGTCATGTTTTTTTTATCTTTGGGAATCCGTGAGTTAGTGGGCGAAAGCGTACTCGTACTAACAACTTAAAAAAAAAGCGGGGGGGAGAGGTTGTTTGTACGCTGATGACTGATGCAACTTTGTGTATCTGTGACGTGAGAGCGTGACGTCAGCTTCATTTGGGATGACGGATGTGACAGATGTAAACGTCGTGTGTGTGTGTGTGTGTGTGTGTGTGTGTGTGTGTGTGTGTGTGTGTGTGTGTGTGTGTGTGTGTGTGTGTGTGTGTGTGTGTGTGTGTGTTTTGAGATTTTTGCAGTTCATAACTGATGATCAAATATAATTAAACGGTGAAATATCCATCTTAATTGGTCATTTAATCTGAAGTACCTGAACGAGTGTGATGTATGATATATATATGGTGGAATTTTTAGTATTGTATTTGTAGACACAAATATTCCAACGTCCTG
>NC_134799.1:380000-405000 GCF_046742065.1 Oratosquilla oratoria
TCCTCCTCCTCCTCCTCCTCCTCCTCCTCTGTCCAGCGCTGGAAGACCACTTTTGGCCACTAAGGGTCCTCGGTGACCCTACCACACCCTTAGACCAATTCCGTGCTTCAAGCATGCAACTCCATCCATCCCACTGATGCTCTCGACATCTTTGGCAATAGTCATTAGATATGCACAATGTTCAAATACAACACATAAATGAAAATGTCTCTAGTGTTTTGATTTAGCCATATATATCACAGTTGACAGCATTTTGTCATAGGGGTAACATGCTTAATGTGGCATGTTAAATTAGGTAACGAGCTGAAAAAGTTTGGGAACCATTGGCCTATGGGCTGACGCCAGACGTCTAGTACTAGCAGCACAACTCATCTGCTCCTCTCCAGCGGGAACACTATTATAACGAACACAAACCATCCCTGCACAACCAAACAACAACACACACATAAAAACACACAACCCCACAAGCCCGCGATGGCTTAGACACCCAATCCTGCAAGTCCTAATGCCCCTACAGACCAATCACCGTACCTCCAACTCTCCAGAAAATTTACGCCAGTCCCTAAATCGAAAAACACCGCTGGGACTTCATTACAAAGGATTACAAAAGAGGAGCATGCCGACAGGAGACCTTTTGGTCCATGCAAAAAAACAATGATAAATACCTTAAATAAAAACAATATAGATAATAATAAATAAAATAAATAAATGCATAGGTATAGTTAGATAATAAACAAGCAGGTAAATAGTAAATAATAAATTGACATAAATAATAATAAATGAAAATAAAGTAAATAATAATAAACAGACAAATAATAACAAACAAATATAAGATAAAATGACAAGCATTACAGCATCTTACTTAGGTCTTTATTTAAACGAATCTTAAAGCTTCGAACTGAACTACATTGCACTGCCTCTGCAGGAAGTTTATTCCATTCATTAACTACACGGCTGGCGAAGTTGTTTCTACCCACTTCCAAATTAAACGGCAAAATACGTTCAAATAATCGTTTTTCTTTAACAGGCCAGGCTGGGCCCATACAATTGCGAATGGCAGCGAGCCAATAACGAGGACACAATAAATAACGAGATTAATTTCCCGTCGAGGCTCGTCTTGGCTCCGGAGAACCTCAAAATCCCGCCTCCTGTTATCGCGGCGTCTCTAACGACCATATCGTTATGAGAATCCTTGCACAATACACCAATACTGACAATAATGAATTAATATTCATTATAATGAAGTTAAATATTGACGATAGTGAAATAAACTCAAAATTGACAATGATCAAATCAACTCAAAATTGACAATGAGATTAATTAGATATTGGCAATAATGAGGTCCATTAAATATTGACAATAATGTTTTTAACTCCATATAAACAATAATGAAGTTGATTAAATCTTGAAAATAACGAAATTGATTAAAATCGGCTATGATAAAGTTAATATAATATTGGCAATAAAAGTTGATTATGTAATGACAATAATGTGGTTGATCATATATTGACAAAAATGATAACTCAATACTAACAATAATGAAGTTAATAGAATTTTGACAGTAATGGTATATCTTGACTGATGCTTTCCGTGGTAAAATGTCCGGAAAATTATTGGTCGATATTGAAAGCAGGGCAAAAGTTAAGCTTATCAACCGTTGAAACGCTGGTAATATTAGTATTGTCAATATATAACTGCCAAGTGATGGCACTCGTATACATAAATTCACATACCAATAAAAAAAAATCCAACAATTTCATGACAAATCAAGTTACATGAGACCTTTGGGCCCATAATGAGGCCGGATTAAAAAATAAGATATAAAGGAGAGAAAGGGAGAGAGAGAGAGAGAGAGAGAGAGAGAGAGAGAGAGAGAGAGAGAGAGAGAGAGAGAGAGAGAGAGAGAGAGAGAGAGGGGGGGGGAGATTGAGAGTGATCCCTCCGCATTATCAAGTGGTGCGCCCACTATAACCACTTAATGAACTACAGTGTCTTAACACTAAGTATGACACTAGATATGATAAACACATAACAATATGTAACAACACGCAGGTACGATCACGGAAATATTCCGCGTCACCACAACACGGCAGACCAGCAATGGAATTAGAACCTTTAGTATTTTGTAGGATGGGTGTGTGTGGGGGGGCGAATGTGGGATGGGTGGATGGGTGCAGAGCCTTTACATGCCTAAGTGCCGCTCCCCCCCCCCCGGGCAAAGTTCTCAGTCACGCCCCCCTCTCCCCTTCTCCCATCTCCACCATTCCTTACTGCCTATTATAGCTATTGGCTTGCGAAATAATGAAACAGATTTTAAAAATGCTATTTAATGTCCCTACTGCACAAAGGATATGGGGGAAAATATTCTATATTATGTTGATTCTAACGCAAGGTTCGTATATTACGGTAAAATATGCTGGGCTCCTCTGACATTTTCTGTTTTATTATAATGATTTTGTCAGCCTTGTGACCGGCATGTCCAGACTAGAATTGCCGCCCCACTAAATGTGCCCCCCCCCCCTGGGCATATCCCCCCTCCCCCCCAAATGTGAGGGCCCTGGATGGGTGTATAGATGGAATTCGATCCTTTACGATTATGATTTATCAACTGCACTTTGATCTAGTCGTGCCCTTGTAAAGGTCACTTAAATTAAAACATTCTGTTTTTCCTTACAATCTCATCTAGATCTGCTTCGCCGCTAATCTTGGTTTCTATATTTAGTGCTAAGTTCGTCTAACCTTTAGAAAATAGAGGGATAAGCGGAGAAATTATATCATTTACCTGCTGGGTATGAGGGGGAGAGGGCAGGTACGATCAATACAGCTGCACGATGATTCATATTGCGATGTATAACAGCGTACGATACTGATCGAGACCAGAGGGGCGGCCACAATTTCGTGGCTGGAAGGGGCAAACTGATCGAACCCGTCGAAAGTTGTTTGGAATGGGAAGGGCGTCTGCATGGGAGCTTGCCCAGAGAGACCGCGGGGACTGACGCATGCGTGGTGGTGGTGGTGGTGGTGATGATGATGATGATGATGATGATGATGATGATGATGATGATGATGATGATGATGATGATGATGATGATGATGATGATGATGATGATGATGATGATGATGATGATGATGGACCAACGTGAGGGGAGGAGGCAACAATACACTCACTATATTGGGGACTGTTGGGGCAGGTGACTTTAGTCATTGGTGGGAATCGGAAGGGTGTGGGATTCGAACTTACAACTAAGCAAATGCGAGACCAGCACGCTTCCGATGACGCCACCAGGGTGGAGTGGGAAAAAAAAATCTCTGGCTGGCTGACACCCCTCTTTGTCCTCTTAGTACCTGATCCTTTGACAGCCTCATTTGGGGGTAACCCTCTTTACTTCAAAATCTTTATAGTCCCCCCCTTGATTAGGGATTTCCCGTTCCACTGAGGAGGAAGAGGAGGAGGAAGGGGAAGAAGCGAGGAGGAGGAAGAGGAAGATGAGGAGAAGGAGGAAGAGGAAGATGAGGAGAAGGAGAAAGAGGAGGAGAAGAAGGAAAAGGACGAGAAGGAGGAGAAGGAAGAAGTGGAGGAGGAAGACTAGGAGGAGAAAGAGGAGTAGGATCCGAGGTCAATTCCTGATGGAATAATTGACCAGCCCATTACTGAAGTCAATAAGACATATTAGTCACGGCTTCTGTAGCTGGATCGAGGATAGTTTTGCCTGTAGTATCAATATCACCATCAATAACTGCAACTAAAACTGCATTTATACATTTATCGAACCGAGTGTGCTTAATTACAATAAATCTATTTTTGTTTCCATGAGTCTTATTACGCCCCCGGAAGCACTTTTAATCTTATTCTGAATGCCGTCAGGCGATTTTATTCATCCGTGGCCCTCCTCAGCATTGTACGGGTTTCCCCCCTTCCGTGCCTGGTGGTACTTTTTATTTCTATTATTTCTGCCGTCTAGCTATTTCATTCACCTATGAGACACACTCCGTCGATGCAAGTAATTGCGAAAATATGCAATTAAATTAAGCGGTAACTAATTGATTCAACAATTATGATTAACGACGAATTAAATAGTGTCCTTGTACTATAGTACACATAACTGGGGAACTATTATAGTCTAGCCATCATGAACGTACCACGCCTGACTAGTAATTACAGCTTATAGGTTCATGATAATGGTTGTTTGAAAATAACATAGCTCTACAAATAGATGTGGAGCTATAAACATTCTCTCTCTCTCTCTCTCGTTTGTCTCTGTCGAATCCGATCAGACTTGTCCGGCGACCTTAAGACCAGATCGTACCGTGGAGGGGGCCGGGCCTGGGACTACGAAAATTTTGATTTCTTGTTCACCAAAGTTCCAGAATGCATTTCCTAGATGACACTAGAACTTTCCCAGATCTTCGCATTCATTACAATATCGTGTATATTACATTTAAGTAAATGCACACATACTTTCACGCAGACATACATGGGTGTGGGCATAAAAATGCAAACGCGCATGACTGTATGTAACTATTGCATGACTAAAGTTCTGGACTTGGAGCTGCGATGGGGGAAAAATCAGCAAGAAAATAACATGCTTTTGCATTTTTTAATTGGAGATTAAATGACCTGGGGACAAGTTAAACTTCAGCACATGGCATATTTTCCGAAATGAAAAATGAAGAAGAAAAAAAATAATAACAATAATAATAATAATAACAAATAATAACAATCAATAATTAAATAATAATAACAAAATTAACAACTAAAAACTAATCAAGGTAATAACAGAGCAACTGCCGCGACATTTCCTCGAGAATTCGCCAATAAACAACTTACAATCGTGAACAGGACGAATGTAGAAAATCGCTGTTCCCATGACAACCACCATCCACCGTATTACATCATCGTTCCAGAGACGAATATTAAACACAGAACCATTTGGGACACACACACATACACACACACACACACACACACACACACACACATACACACACACATACACACACACACAAAATCATAACGAACTTACACTTCTAAGTTCACAAGTTACATTTACTCGGTGGCACAGTTGGTGGAGCGCTGGACTGGGAAGTACGATAGTGCTCGCAGTAACCAGTTCGAATCCTGCCCAGGGCCGAAATTATTTCGGTATCGCTGTGCCTCGGGTCGTTACTCTGACTCTCGTGGGCGGGGAGTTGGGTGTGTGTGTGTGATAGGTCATAGCATTACCCATAGATCGGCCATACGAGCTCTGAGCTCTCTTCCGGGAGGGAAATAGCTGTCGATCACGAGTCCAACACGTGATCCAAAAGACCAAGGTGAATACACACACACACACACACAAAATCATAACGAAGTTACACTTCTAAGTTCACAAGTTACATTTACTCGTGTTAAAAAAAATGTACAGACAGAGACGTGGGGAAGGAAACTCACGAACTTACCCAAAAGGATAGAAGCGCTGCCGAACTGCAGACCACCTCATTAGGGCACTTCTCCAGGGCCGTGTTTCCCTCGCCTCGTCTTCTCGTCTGTTGGTTCAAAAGAAGTGTTACGTGTGATCTCAATCTCAAAATTTCTTCAAGAACCAATCCAAAAAAAACAGAAGCTTATATACATTTTTTTCAGTTTCTTCACTGAAGGACAAGTGGAAAGTACAGGTAACAGTTATCAAATTCCAAGTACCTACAGTATCTTTGCCAGGCCTTTTTTTTCTTTCTTTTTTTAACAAAATCGCATCGTACCATCATTCTCATCTTTACCCTCCTTTTGACCTCAAGACACCTTCCAGGTAGGAGATACTAAATACAATAAGAATACTTCTCCAGCATTTCTAGGACCTAAATGAAATTCCAGCGATTTTCTGGATGTTCAGAATGCTATCCATCCTCAATTAAGACATATTTCGAGCAAAATTCGGAGAATCTGAGAAATTGCTGGAGTAGTGGGCACCCCCACGCGGCATCAAGCACGCGTAGACCGCATTGGCAGGCACACTATGAATACGCTGCTCTGGAAACGTAAGACTGATCTGGTTTAACGTCATGAACTCCCGCTATCAGGAGGATAGGACGGTGCCCCTTACAGAGGACTTTGTATCATAAGAACATAAGAATGAAGGAGACTGCAAGAGACCATAAGGCCTACACTAGGCAGTTCCGTATCTATCACCACCTGTCATCCCCATCCATAAAGTTGTCTAATCGTGGAACTTAAGCCCCAGTCACACCAAGCTTACGGTCTGTTTTCGACCACCTTGGACGGTGGCACTTTTGTTTCTCTCGTGGTTAGCGCCAGCTGGCTATTTCCTATTTATCTTCATGACGGGGGAGATCCATTCCAACTGCAGCATTGTCTTGATTTTTTTTTTTTATAAAGAGGAACAACACAAATCAGCCTGGTCGCCGGTGGTCGGAAACAGGTCGTAAGCTTGGTGTGACTGGGCCTTTCATGAACCATGCCCTTGGTCCATCTCGCTGGCGGCTGTTTTCGAACTGCCATCACCTCGAAATCCGCTGCAAGTAGCGACGCTCTAACCTGCTCGGCCACCTGGGAACGTACATGACGTAAAACAACGTAACTTAATTTAATGTAACCTAACCTAATGGAACTGCCAAGAGTAGGCCTTATGGTCTTTTGCAGTTCCCCCTCCCATTCTTATGATCTTATATCCTAATGTAACCTAACCTAATGTAACTTAACCTAATGCAACCGAATCTAACCAGATGTACTAAAATCTAACCTAACAAGCTAATCTAACCTAACATAACTTAGTGTAACCTAACCTAATGTACCTTAACCTAATGCAATATCATGTAACTTAACCTAAAGCCAGACTCCTTGAGACATGGTGAGCTTGAAAACAAAACCCCAAAGAAACCCCACCGACAATCAAACGCAGTTCGGAAAAAAAAAATCCTGGAAAGTAACTTTAGTACCGTTTACAAGTTAGGCATCACGACCTAAACAACATAAATGGAGAATTAATCCTGTGGTAAACATATCCACTAAGTTTTCACTCAGCGCTATACAAATCCACTAACTTCCAATTAAGCGGAGATACTCTGTTACATTCTTCGAGTGGTTAATATCCGGTCACAGTAAACAAGAATCAACGTTTCCCTCATGGGCTTACCACGGTAACCGAGCTGTACAATAAAACCTGCCACTTCTCAGATGAAATTTCTCTTTCCTAAGGCACATTAATGGCGTTATGATCAAATATAGACTTTTGCCTTGTTGAGACATTCTGACAGGTTGACGTAAGCGGAGTAGGAAACACAGGAGTCTTAGTCTTGAGTTTATTCCTGACTAGTTTCGCAGGTATGCTTTTTCAAAGAAATGGTCACCATTCCTTTGAAAAAGCATACCTGCGAAACTAGTCAGGAATAAACTCAAGACTAAGACTTCTGTGTTTCCTACTCCGCTTACGTCACTTTTGCCTTATAAACTCTTCCTTCAGTCTTGCAGCACATCTTAAACCCCTCTGCAGTTGACTAACACATTTAACTGTGAGTGCCAAAATCAACCAAATCGTAGATACTAAAATTTTCTCACGTGCCAACAAAATAGGATTATAGGGCCTACACATACGAGTATGGGCCCTCTCCCTCCCTCCCTTCACCTCCTTTGAGGGCCTCAATCCGCCGCCCAGCGCAGCATGCCGTCACCAATGGTCATGCAAAAGAAGTTGGAGATTTGTATGTTATCTTTTGCTAGGTGAGTTCTGGGTTTTGCGTGCCGAAAAAACTCGTTAGTGACCCAGGTTTTGCACACGTGCCAAAGGTTGCCCACTCCTATCCTAGGCCATTTTCTAAAAGTCCAATTTTTAGATGGAATATTGTCCCATAGAGTACAAGTGCTGAATATTGAAGAAAAAAAAATATATATATATAATCATAATAATAATAACAATGTTAATAATACATCACACATACTTTGCTTTATTCTTGTGATTTTTCCCTACCAACATGGTCACACTCCTAGATAGATAAAAGGACTAAAACTAACCCATTTGACCATTTTAGCATGGTAACTCACCTTCATTACCCTGTCCTCTCCTCACGCCAGAGATCTTCATTCAAGTGAGGTCATATAGCCCAAGAGGTCACATATGTCACATTTCGTGACAAAATGCAACAGGGCTTGCAGACCTACCGACTCACGTACCACTCGAGCGAAAAAGTGCTCGCTTCAGAGCAAAACAAATAACCTTTTTTTTCCTCTCTCGCATTCAGAATCTCTTCACTTTTGTTTCATTAATTCTCATTTTTTCCGTCGCGCTCTGTTCCTCCTTGTTCTGCTTGGACATTTCGCCTCCTGACCTTGACTGACAGTTCGCAATTTTTAATTTATTTATTTATTTATTTTTTATTTTCTTAGATTTGGAGGCGTATCCAAAAGACCAGTTCTCTTCCTTGCTCCTTCATTCTCTCTTTCCATCTCTCTCTCTCACTCTGTTTCCCTCTCCCCCTCACTCTCTCTTTCCCTCTCATTTCACTCACTCTCTCTTTCCCTCTCCTTTTCACTCTTTCCCTCCCTCACTCTCTTTTACTCTCTCTCCCGCAATCTCTCTTTCCCTCTCTTCCTCACTCTCTCTTTCCCTCTCCCCCTCACTCTCTCTTTCCCTCACCCCCTCACTCTCTCTTTCCCTCTCTCCCTCACGCCTTCACTCTTTCTTTCCATCTCTCCTTCACTCTCTTTCCCTCTCTACCTCATTTTATCTTTACTTCTCTCCCTTTCTCTTTCCCTCTATCCCTAACTCTCCCTCATTCCCTCTCTCTCCCCCATTCTCTTTTTCCCTCGCTCTTTCCCTCTCTCCCTCACTCTCTCTTTCCATCTCTCCCTCACACTCTCATTCCCTCTGTCCCTCATTCTCTCTTTCCCTTTCTCTATCACTCTCTCTTCCCTTCATGGCTACACTCCCTCTTTCCCCCTTTACCTAACTCTCCCTCTCTCCCTCACCCTCTCTTTCCCTCTCTCCTTCACTCTCTCCCTCGTTCCCTTTTCCTCACGCCCTCACTCTTTCTTTCCTTTTCCCTCACTCTCTCTTTCCCTCTCTCCCTCACTCTTTCGCTCTCTCCCTCACTATCTCTTTCCCTCTCCCTCTCACTCCCTCTTTCCCCCTCTTCCTCGCTCTCTATTTCCCTCTCTCACTCCCTCTTTCTTTCCGTCCCTCCTTCGCTCTCTCTTTCCCTCTCTCTCTCTTCCTTTCACGCCCCCACTCTCCACTCCATTCTCTCTTTTACCTCTCCTTCTCTTTCTAGCCTCTTTAAATCTCTCCCTCAACAACTATAAGACTCCACCTCTCGTGTGTGGTACTGTCCCTGTAGACCAGTGGTTCTTAACCCCTGGGTCGCGACCCAAATTTGGGTCGCCAAGCCATTTTATTGGGTCGCTAAGGGTTTGCAGAAAATAATTATTTTCCCACTACAAATCTATTATGATTATATACTGTAATAATTAAAATACATGATGCCTAGTTTTAGGATTCTAAGCAGACCATGATTAAATAAAAAATAAATAAAACCCGCTTTTAAAAGCATAACCATATTACTTATAAAGACAATTCGTATATCTATGTAGGCTTGGGTCGCGATGCTTGATTTGTGCAAAATTTTGGGTCGCTGCCAAAAAAAGGTTAAGAACCACTGCTGTAGACGGAGGTGCTGGGTATTGCTGACAGAAGGTAATACACACACACAAAAGGTAATACACACACACACACACACACACACACACACACATATATATATATATATATATGTATATATATACATGTATATATACATATACATATATACATACATATACATATATATATATATCATATACATACATATACATATATATACATATATATATATATATATTTATATATATATATATATATATATATATATATATATATATATATATATGTATGTATTATCCATCTGGACAGATGAAGATAGGAGGGTGGTAAAGAAACACACAAGTCAGAGATGAGTTTATTTCTCTAACGTTTCGGCTACTTACACCTTCTTCAGTCTCTCTGAAGGTGTAAATAGCCGAAACGTTAGAGAAATAAACTCATCTTTGACTTGTGTGTTTCTTTACCACCCTCCTATCTTCATATATATATATACATATGTATATATATATATATATACATATATATATATACATATATATATACAAGCCCACCGGCTGCGCCGGCCAGGCTTCGCCTGGGGGCTTGGCCTTCGGCAATGCTCGCTGCGCTCGCGGGCGCTTCGCGCCCTGGGCTTCGCCCACTTTGTGGATACTATAGCCTATGGATAATTAAAGAATAAGAATGCAATTGGTACGTTATTCAACACATTTACAATCCGTACATTTCTTTGATGGTGGAGGTGTCTTGATCTCCTTGGTTGACCTCTTTGTCTTCTGGAGCCCGTCTTTTCTTCGGTGATCCTCTGTCCTCGGAGTCTTGATCGCCTTGGGTGACCTCTTCGTCTTCTGAACCCTGTCTTTTCTTCGGTGACATTTTACGCTTAATGATTTTCCTCAAATACGCTAACAGCTCCTCATCGCTTACTTCTTCGTCGCTGTCAGGAGACGGAGGTGGTTTGACAACCCCTTCATCCCCTTGCTCGGGTGCGTTAACTTCCTCTTCTTCCTCTTCATCACGCATTACCCAATCTGGCATGATCATCTTGATGCAATCTTCTTCTGTGATCTTGTGAATACCTTCGGGTATGTCTTTGCTTTCGAACTCAACTTCTTCCTCCTCAAAAAGAGCTTTACTACGAATAGCGTCCTTCGCTGGCTCCTCCTCGACATCTACTGTCTCGGTTTCAACAAACAACTCTTTATATACCCTGTTAAAGGCCGGCCGGCGTTCAACTCCTTCATCACCTCTACGCCAGCCCGTGTAGTACACCAACGCGTTCCAGTTGGTTACTCGTGAACAGGCCACGTATAGTTGTCCATGTGCGAAGCATTGGACGGAATCAAGCAGAAGTCCACATCGCTCGAAAGTTTGCCCCTGGCTTTTGTTGATGGTCATGGCATAACTGAGCTTGACGGGAAACTGCTTACGCTTGAAGTGGATTGGGGTATCTTGAGACTCTAACACTATACGTGGAATCAAAACTTGCTCGCCGCGGTAGCTCCCTCCTAGTATCTTTCCGACTATCACGTTCTTCTTCAAGTTAGTCACCATTATCCGGGTTCCGTTGCAAAGCCTAGGAGGACAGATGTTTCTGATGATCATGAGGACACATCCTACTTTCACCTTCAAAGCGTGTAGAGGCAACGACGGGCTTGTCATGGCGTTAAAAACTGACGCTTGGACGTCAGTCTCTTTGTCCACGGGTGTGTCGACGCTGAAGTAAATCCGCTCTTTCTCCTGGTTACGGTCGTATATAAACTGGTTGATACTTCCCACGTCGTCATTTGTGGGTGATACTATTGCTCTCTTCTCGAAGTAAGACATGTTGAGATGGTTCTCTTCAAACTCGTCGTAAACTTTAGACACTAACTCCTCTCGTGAGTTTGCCCGAACACCAAAATCCTTCTCAAAGACGATCTCGCCGTCGTTATGGGTGCCGATGGCTAGAAGTTGTTTGGCAAACCTCTTGTTTTTGACGTCATCCTTCTTAAGGCGTACGTTTTCTGTCAACTCCAACTTTGTCAGCCCTTCCCACATGTAACTCGATTTGATGCAGTAAGCCAGTTCTTCTGTCTTCCCTCCGTTTCTTATGACCGGCAGGATTTGTCGGAAGTCTCCTGCGCAGACAAACACCTTGCCTCCCATGAACTTTTCGTTCTCCATGATGTCTCTCAAAGTGATGTCTAAAGACGTCAACATGTTCTTGTTCGCCATTACGACTTCGTCCCAAACTATCAGTCGAGTTTGTTCTAGCAGTCTTGCCATTTCTGTGTTCTTCTTGACGCTACACGCTCTAGTTTCATCGTATTCCATCAAGGGTATCTTGAACATGTTGTGAGCCGTTCTTCCCCCAGAAAGGACGGTTGCTGCAATCCCAGACGAAGCAACAGCTAAAGCGATCTCTCCCTGGGAACGAACAGCATCCAACAACAAATTCAAGACAAAAGACTTCCCGGTGCCTCCTGCAGCGTTGACAAATATGCCGTTATTCTTATAGAGGTATCCCTTTTCCACTCGCTTCATAACAGTTTCGAAGACATTTCGCTGTTTGTCATTCAGAAGCTTAGACTTTTCCTCAACAGACTGTTTCAGCCTCTGCTTGTTGTACGCCTTCTCTCTTCTGATGACATTAGATGACCGTGCACCTCCTCTTGAAGCTGGAAGACCGTACTGTGTGATCGAACCCTCGCCGCAGTTCCACACAAAGTGTTGGATCTCATCCAAGGCGTCCAAATAGATTTCATCGTTGTACTCTGTCAGCTTGGCTTGATGCAAGTAATCGCTGGAAAAGTAGTCTTTGACCTCTTCCCATATGCCGGACTGGTCCTCGAGATCAGAAAAGACCAACATACTTGCATAAGTTTCTCTGAGTTGTTTTCTGTCGTTAGTGTGGTTGATAATGTCCATAATCGTCTCTTTCCAAGTTGCTTCATCACTGAGCAAACCGAGTGCTTTAACGGCTTCTCTATTTGTTTCGTACATGACGCCGTCTATGGTACGAAGGTCTTCGAACGACTTTGGCCCCTTTTTATGTGTCAGCAGGAGCCTCAGATAGAACAGTTCTACCGTCTTGGTGGTTACAGCGCGAATGCGACCCAGACTGTATGTACGCCCAACTCGTTCCTCCCATATGGCTTTTTGTGCGTTATAGATGTAATGGAAGGGCAACTGGCTGTAGTATAACGTGGCTGCTAACGCGTCCTTCTCACACAACTTGAAAAAGGCGGTTAACTGAGTGTCCCTTTTAACTTTTTGAGAAAGTTGCTCATCTGTCATCTGTTCGTGGTAGAATACTGAATTCTCACCCTCTAAGTGCAAATCCAACGGAAACACCGGTGGGTAAGATTTGTGGATGTCGAATTTGAAAATCTTCCACGTCGCCTCGTTAGAATTGATGTATCTGGCCTCCTGGTAGTTTCTGACTTCGTTCACAGAGTCATCTTCTCCTGAAGTTTTGGTGAACAATATCTTGTCAGAACCTTTATTAACATACTTGGTGACATAAGCTATAGCTTTTATAGAATTTGAGCACTCCACGTTAATGTGTGCGTCGTATTTGAGACAAAGATAGGGGTTATAAGGCACAACCCACGAATTATCTACGGTTACTGTACCGTCCTTCAGTTTGAGTTGAAAAGAGTGACCGCCTTCTCCTACTGAACGCCTAACATACTCCGGGTAACCGTTGTTTCCGAACAATAAGGTGCTTCTGCACGTCTTAGGGAATCCTTTACCATACTGATCGGGTTTCGCGCTCTTCCCATGACAACATATTTGGGACTCGTCGTAACCTTTGCAGGGGCCGTGTATCATACACCGTGTAACCGTCTCGTATAGCCTTGGCTCCTTCTCCTTATCGGGTATCTCCGCTCTTATTATCTGTGCGACTGTATCCGCTGTCACACGCACTGCCATCCAAAGCAATATGTGAGCATGTGGTAGCCCACGTTTTTGCCACTCTACGCTGTAAAGGTGGGCCTTGACGGCTCCAAAAGCCTTCTTGTGCACCAAATCACCCATCAGACTATCCAACTTCAACTTAAATATCCGACTTACAATATCTGGACGATCACATGCTCGTGCCCCTGGTCCGTCAAGCTTGCTTAATGCTTCTGTGACATCTGCCCATTTAGGGTTCATAGTGAAGGTGATGAAATAGTCGGGTGATCCATAAGCCGTGACATAAGCCAACGCATCCTGCTGGCGCTGCTTCATGTACCTAGGACCTCCTACAAATGTCGGAGGCAACACAATTCGTTGTCCCGTCTTACTTTTTTCAGTCACTTGCAATAGATCGACCCTTTCTTTTCGCATACCGGTGTGGTTGTGTTCCAGAAAGCGTAGACGGCTCGTCTCTATTTTAACGTAGTTGTCAATTACAAACTGTTGGAACAGTCGTCGTCCTTTTACAATGTAGTTAAAACACCTTCTCTTTCCATGTAAAGAGCTGAATAGTACATAAGTGCTGAAAGTCTTTTCTCGGAGTCCTTCTTTTCCATCGTAAAGCTGTAGCCTTTGTCTCCGTTAGGTAATAGCAGAGGATATTGAAAGAGATCGTAGAAGTAATTGGTCGAGTTAATCATCCGAAGGGCGTATTTCGAACCAGGAAGAGGGGACGCTATTGTAACTTTCAAGGTGTCCTTTTCTGGCCCCAAATTGACTATGGCTCCTACTTGGCAGGACGCCGTTGGCAAATGATAGACACCTTTGTGTTCCCTGGTTGCAACCCCTTCTGCGGTCTTTAACGTAATAGCCACGTTTGGTATAGCTCTCTCCTTATTAACGTAAGTCTGAATGAGTTTCTTTGAGGTTTCCAATTCTTCCAAGATTACCTTCAGTGATGCGTTGTGCTTAACCAAATGCGCGTATAGTTGCTCTATGATCTCTTCGTTCCTCAAGAATTCGGCGGTTTCACGCTTTCTACGTTTAATCGTCTCGGTGTTCGCTTTCGGCCCCTTTTTTCTTTGATTCATGAACTGTTCGACCGTTTCACAACGTAGTTTTAGCTGTTGTTCCTTGTCGTGGTAAAAGTACAAATCGAGGAAACTTGCTGCAGATTTCCAAAACGGTGCGTTTGTTAAACCCCAGTCGTCGTGTTCTGATACCAACAGGTTCGGCTTCATCGAACCCAAACGGTGATAAACCTTGCCTTGAATCTTGTAACAAAGCGCCATTTCTCTTTTGTCACTTAGGGAACCTGAGGTTGCGAAGGAGGTAAAGGAGAAGACGTTGTTAAACGCTACAATGTTATCGAGAAAGTGCCTTGAGAGTGAAGAGGAACCATCATAAAGTCCCTTGATGCCCTCGTCTAGTGTCGTCAATTTAAATATCGCCTTGGGAGTTTTGCCTCCGTTGCAACAAATGGTCTTCCTTTCTGTCTTGAAAAGCAAAGCTTGACAATTCTTACACCTAAATGCGCCCATCTCACCGACTGAGTGAGGAGGTACCCGTGACTCGTCGCTTTCTGTCATATAACCACAGAATGACATCATCAGACGCTCTTTCATCTCTAAGAACTGTGGTTTTTTGCAGAGATCTTTGCGTTCCTCGCGCATATTGGCTATCTTTTCAACGGCTCCAGCACGAATATCCGCGGCAGCTACTGGAATAAGCGAAGATAGGAAATCGCTCCTATTCATACGTTTAATCTCTGCCTTTATAGCTTTTGGTACCTTGGCTTCTTTAGCCTTCTTTTCTTTTGCCGCCTTGATCTCTGCTTTTGTTCGTTTAGTGCGTCTCAGTGGCGTACTTTTCCTCGCTTGACTGGTTTCTGCTTTAGTCTCTTTCAAGCTTTGCTTTATCTCTGCCAGTGTACTATCAACGGGTAACGAAAGTGGCTCCGGATTATCAGCATCAGTCGACGGGCCCGCCACCGGCTCCTCTTCTATATTTGCAGGCATAGCCACTGGTTCCTCTTTTCTATCCGAAGGCAAAACAACAGGCTCCTGTTTACTATCTGAAGACATAGCCACGGGCTCCTCTTCTCTATTTGAAGGCTCCGCCACGGGCTCTTTTTCAACAACTATAGGTGTGGTTTCACTCTGAGAAGGTTCTACAGGCTTCGGGTTTTGTTGGCAGGCTCTTTTTATGGCGTACTTTTTCGCCTTGTCTAAGCGCTTTTGAGCCTCGAAATTCCTCTGCAAATATTGTTTCTGGTACTCTATGTGATCAGATTTTCCTCCATGCATTGTGAAGCTTTTATATCCAGCAAATTAGTGCTTCACAAAACCTTCTATCCTTTCTTCAGGAATTTCTCCAACGTAAACTTCCAAGGAATCCAACAAATCGTCGCTATAGACGCAGTCTTTCTTCTCCTTTAGCATCTTGTTAAACGTTAGTAGCTTTCGCTGAAACATCTTTATCGACTCCCTTACTTGTAACCCCTTGGTCTGTTCGTAAAGGTGAGGAAACGCCTTCTCATGTTCACTTTTTAGCGCTTGGTTCAATTTCCTATTCTTCATTAACTCTCCTTTACTGAACTTCTTTTCCTTCGTCACCCAACTCCAGAAGTGACGATACCGTTGCATCTTTAACTTTGACGAATCCCCGGCCATCCTTCCCAACCACCACCTGTGTGTGACCGAATTACCACCGTATAGTATAAATCACAGAAAATAAGTTTCTACATCAAACTGAATATAATTTAGAGCTCTTACCTCTATTCAGTAGACGAAGGCAGTGACTTGAAATGCAGAAGATTGTGACGTCATGTCGTCATTGCTTGGAACTGTACGTAATATTCTAATATACTCATTATGCCTCATAAATGCTAAGTCAAGAGTTGGCTATACTTTTAAATAATAACTATGAAAAATTTAAATATTAATGGTCAGAAAATATGTAATCGGAAAAGTGGAAATTAATTACCTCTATTCAGTAGACGAAGGCAGTGACTTGAAATGCAGAAGATTGTGACGTCATGTCGTCATTGCTTGGAACTGTACGTAATATTCTAATATACTCATTATGCCTCATAAATGCTAAGTCAAGAGTTGGCTATACTTTTAAATAATAACTATGAAAAATTTAAATATTAATGGTCAGAAAATATGTAATCGGAAAAGTGGAAATTAAAAATTTGGCAAATTGGAAAATTAGTAGTCGTGACGTCACCCGCTCAGAGCTGGGGCTCTTTAGGACCCACAGAGCTGATGTCATGACGTCATGTCTCTTCTGATTGGCTAGTTTTTATTAACTCTCCTTTACTGAACTTCTTTTCCTTCGTCACCCAACTCCAGAAGTGACGATACCGTTGCATCTTTAACTTTGACGAATCCCCGGCCATCCTTCCCAACCACCACCTGTGTGTGACCGAATTACCACCGGACGGCGTAAGCAACCATTAATTTTTTTTATATTAGATAATATATATATATATATATATATATATATATATATATATATATATTTATATATACATACATACATATATATATATATATATATATATATATATATATATATATATATATATATATATATATATATATATATATGCTAAACGTTTTTTTTTTTTTCTAATATAAGGGAGGTAGCCTTTTATAAAAATGGGCTTTAGTACGTTTGTAAATCACCATGCTGGGTGACCTTTGGCCGTGTTTGTATCTTTGGGAATCCGCAAGCTGGTGGGCGAAAGCGTACTAACGACTTAAAAAAAGGGGGAGAGAGGGGTTGTTTGTATGCATGGGCGTGTTGGTTGTTACGTCACGCTGATGATAGAAGCAACTTTGTGTATCTGTGACGTGAGGGTGTGACGTCAGCTTCATTGGGGAAGACGGATGTGACAGACGTAAACGTCGTGTGTGTGTGTGTGTGTATGTGTGTGTGTGTGTGTGTGTGTGTGTGTGTGTGTGTGTGTGTGTGTGTGTGTGTGTGTGTGTGTGTGTGTGTGTGTGTGTGTGTGTGTTTTAAAAAATGTATTTACGTGATATTTTTACCTTCGTTCGTATAGGTACAATGTGCGTAGGATGTGTGTGTGTTTGCTTGTAGTTTGTAGTGATTATATCTATTGAAATAGAAGATATTGAATTGCTACCGCCGACACTTCACCAGAGCTTCTACGCGTATCCTTGTGGACATTACAAAAGTGGGCTCAAGTCCCTTCCTATCCCAGGTTGCTTTCCATTCAGGTCCTGTTTTGAAAAATGGCCAGTTTAGTGTAAACGATCAATGTTGCGGCTTGTAATTACTGTGGTGGTAGATGTCATGATTGGGGAAGAGTTCTTTAACGTGTTGTGAGCACATATGGACATTAAAAAGATTTGAGTGTACATATTCCTGAAGATTTTATTTTTTACAGTAAATCTATTGAGGGAAGGCACTTTTCTGCTTGTAATTGGAGGAAAAAGGGGATTAAATGTGGAGTACTGACGGGCAAGGGTGGGGAGGGAGGTTGATACGCAGGGGGGAACGACATATACCCCTTATTTTTTATTTTATTACTAGTAGTAGTATTTTATATGTCTATAATACATATTATATATATATATATATATATATATATATATATATATATATATATATATATATATACATATATATATATATGAGACATTCTGACAGGTTGACGTAAGTGGAGTAGGAAACACAGAATTCTTAGTCAGGAATAAACTCAGACTATGACTCCTGTGTTTCCTACTCCACTTACATATACACACACACACACACACACACACACACACACACACACACACACATATATATATATATATATATATATATATATATATATAAACAACCACCACTCTAATCCTACTCGCGACGACTTTCACTCACTTCTCTGACTCCGAGGGTCTCCGTGGCTGCAAGACGCCTAACCCGGTCGCCGTTTGATCCGCGGCAGCGGCGGTGGTTGCTGTCATATTCATATGGAAATTTTCCTTTCCAGTTTCTTTGGCCATCTCGCCCGGGGGCTGCTTCCGCCGACGTAATCCAATTCCAAAGGCTTCTGGCTGTTCTCTTGAAAAGAGGGAGGAGGAAGGGGCGGGGGGGAGTTGTTCTCCAATGAATAAGAAATAACTGATCAAAATTGGTAGCGGGCAATAACACGTTGAAGAGTATGCCGATTTTTTTTATGATTAGTCTATTATTGTTACTATTTTTTGCTAGTAGTGGTCTAATTGAAGTTGCTGGAAAAATTACATAGAGTTCCACGTAATGTATTATACATATATATATATATATATATATATATATATATATATATATATATATATATATATATATACATATATGATGTGGTTTTACGGCACAAACTCGGAAGGCAAAGATGGTGCCCCTTACAAAGAACTTCGTAGCATGGAACTTAATGAACCATGGCTTTGGTTCAACTTCACCGGTGGCAGGATTCGAACCACCAACCATCCCAACCCATGGTATCTTGTATATCACGCTGTTATTAATGTTGTCTCTTCTCCCTCATCCTTTTTCTTTTCATAGTTTTAAGCGTTATTTTTCTTAAACTATGTAGCAACCCTTCTGGGTATTTAAGTGCTGAAAGCACTGAACTCCGCAGAGCAGGGCTGAAAATTGCCAGTTCATCCAGTACGAAGGTTGGTGAAATTGTAAGAGGTAATGAGAGAAGAGACAACATTAATAACATCGTAGTATACATGATACCATGCGGCGGCTGTGACCTGAACTACTTCGATGAGACAGGAAGGGGCCTACACAGGCGGACATACGAGCACAAAAATTGCTTGAGAGACCACCGAACATCCAACGCATCAGTGGTTCATGCGGCGAACTATGGACACTTCCCCAACTGGGACGGAGTAGAAATATTACAGCGAGGATTAGACATGAACAAACGAAAAATAGTCGAGGCAGCTTTCATAACATACCAGCCCTGCTGTAACCATCGGGATGGTTTTATTAAACTGTCCAAAATGTCCGGCTGGATGGTCTTACGGGAGTTGTAGGGGGTTAGAGAGAGGAATGGCGTAGGTTAAGAAAGGAACGTGGCATGATGCGAGTTATAAATTGTTAAATTTTCTATCCACGTATGTACACTGTGAAGAAGTTCTGTTAAGAGCGAAACGTCAGTGATTGAGACTCCAACGATTCTCGGTGTTCATCTCACCACCCTACCACTCATTCTTTCGTCCATCCTTCAATATATATGTATATAAATATATACATATATAATATATATATATATATATATATATATTACACACACACACACACACATATATATATATATATATCATATCTACACATTTTCATATAGAGCAACACGTTCGGACAGTACACGTCATGGCCTTTTCTGAACCCTGTGGCACTCTGCTGAAAGGTCGGTCCGACAGCCAGCCAAACCAACAGACAATACAACTAGGCGTGAAAACCCTCGTGATGTAGTGGATAGCGCTCCTACCTCCAATGCCTACTGACTATAGTATTCAGACCGTGTGAACCTTATCTAATTAGGAAATGTATTTACACCCGAGGGCGTTGTTCGTATTTTTCAGAAACGCTTTCTCATCCTAGTCTGTATTCGGTATGGACCTAAAGTACCCTATATCGTTGAGGCATAAATCATATCCTACAACTACGATTTCGTTACACCGGACTAGAAAACGCAAATTCATCTTGTAAAGAACCTTTGATTTTTTTTTTTTTTTTTATCCATTGTCAAACCATTAATTTTATTCTATTTTATTTGTTTATTTATTTAATTATTGCGGGGGGGGGAGAGGCTAGAGAATTCTATCAAGTTGTTCAGAAAAGACCAGCAGTACCGGGGTCTTGATTGATCAACACCATCTTCGTGCTGAGGCCCCGCAGGAGAAAATAAATAAATAGATAAATAAATAAATAAGATAAAAAAATAACTCAATCAATCACAAATCCCACCACAGTGAACCCATGTTAAAGATTCTAACCTTTCAAGAAGTGCAGCGCTTAAAATACACACTGATTAATCACACAGTACAGGATTTGCGTGTGGCCAGGAGATCGGAACTCATCTCCTTGTCACACAGATAGGGTCTTACATCACGTTCTATTCCTGTTATCTCCTTCCCCTTCTTCCTTACTTCCTCTCCTCTCCTCTTCCAGATCCCTATTCATACCCTTCCTTCCTCCCTCCTATCTCTTCCTCCTCATCCCTCCTCTCTCTTCTTCCTCATCCCTCCTGTCTTCTTCCTCCCCTCCTCTATTCTTTCTCACTTTCTCTCTCTTCTTCCTCCCCTCCTCTCTCTTCTTTATCTTCTCCTCTCTCTTCTTCCTCATCCTTCCTATCTTTTCTTCCTCCCTCTCCTCTCCTTTCTCACCCCTCCTCCTCTCTCTTCTTCCTCCCCTCTTCTCTCTTCTTTCTTACCCCTTCTCTCTTCTTCTTCCCTCTTCTCTCTTCTTCTTCCTTACCCCTCCTCCCTCCCTCTTATTTCTCCCCCTCTTCCCTTCCTCTTCTTCCCCCCTCTTCCTTCCCTCTTCTTCTTCTTCCTAACATCCCTCCTCCCTCCCTCCTCCTCTTCTTCTTCCTCACCCCTCCTCCCTCCCTCACACCTTTTCCTCATTCTTTATCATCCCCTCCTCTCTCTTCTTCCTCCCCCTCCTCCCTCCTTCATCTCTCTTCTTTCTACGCTCCTCCTTACAACCTATCTCTTCTCCCTCCCCCTCCTCCTTCCCTCCTCTCTCTTCTTCCTCCTCCCCCATCTTCCATTTACTCCCTTCATCATACCCCTACTTCGTGGTTCCCCGAAGAGATGCACCTGCAGTTATTGTCGTACGTGTTTTGGAAGCATCAAGCCAGTACCACCCTTTTGGCATTGAGGGCGGCCATGTCACGTCTACGCGAGACAGACACACTCAGCGATGCACAAGGGCACCACGTGGAAACACACGGGTAGGGCCACAAGACCTTTTACCAGATGGATTATTCAGAGTCTGCCAGGCCTGCAGCAGTAAAACTGGAGAGTTCTTTTGGATTGACGACGCTGGAGGAAGAAAAAGGAAGAAGCCTACACCAGGAGGCGATGAGCACATGCGCCCGAAGCCGTCACCTTTGCCATACTATGCGCTTAAGGGACTGTTGGGACAGGTCACAGTCATTGCTTGGGAATCGGAAAAGGAGTGCGGGATTCGAACCCACAACTTAGCGAGTGCGAGACCAGCACGCTTCCGATGACACCACCAGTGCCGTTAGAACAAAAGTTTGAATGCCATTTATAAGGAATCAAAAACAGTTCAACACCGAAAGCAAGGTCATGATAGGTTTCGATTTGGCTGACGTTAGGTCGGGGGAGGGGGGGGGAGAAATATACCCCCACTGTGGGGGTTAGAATTTCGGGTTCCAAATAGGGGATGGGGGGTAAACTAGGACCGTAGATTTCCATGTTTCAACCTTCATATTTCTACCAACCACAATCCTACGAATCTTATATAATCAACAAGACTTCACATTTTTGAGGTGTCAGATCAAATTATAAATGAAAATATTCACTTCGTCGTTGTTTTTTTTTTTAAGAAAAACTCGTAAATGGCTGGTTTGTGGGTGAATGTAGGCCTTATGGTCTCTTGCAGTCTCCTCCATTGTTATGACACTCCGACATATGGTTGAGCGGATGTACAGGGTGACACAAAAGCTGGAGAACCACTCACTGCGCCAGGTCATTTTATTCAGCTGAGGGGCGGCCCTCGAAGGGGTTCAGTGTTTAAGGAATACTGTCGATCTTTTCAATGTTACTGACTCTGTCAGCTCCGGTGCTCCTTCCCGCATGTCTCGAAGTCTCGCCCGTCTGTGTTCACCCAATGTATGGCTTGTTTCTCTTCGCCCAGTGTAATTCAATTCGCACGGTGTATCTTAATGCGACCAGTGTATTCCACTTTGATTTAGCATTTAGTTTGTTGACTGCGCGGGTCTTGACGAGTTTGTCGCACATAAACCGAAGGGTTCTGTCTCTCCGTGATGCACCTGACCTGCTCCAGTGATTAATATCCCACACATTGCCTCTTGGGGACGTGTCTTCAGGCTCGAAGGTACTCCGTATTATCTTCTTTTCCTAATGGTTTGTTCCGCTGCGTCAGTTCCAGACGTTGGTCCACTTACGGACTCTAGTTGGCTTCTTTGATGGAAACGCTGAATTCTTTTAGTCAGGAGCTTCCAGTTTTTGGGACTGTTCTTCGGGAAGCTGGAAGGTCTCTGTATGTCGAGAAAGTGCTGGAGAAGATGGAGTGTCTGCCCAAAGGTTCTTCGGGAGAGGGTTCTTAATCGGCCCTTTTCCGAGGTTTCTTCGACGAAGGGCTTTGTTTGCTCCTTGTCAACCCCCTCTTTGTCTGAGCCGAATTCTTTCCTTTCGTCACTTATTTTTCCATTTCCTGGAAAGTGACCCTTGTAGGAGTTCTCCTCCATACCAGATAATTTTCATTTTTATTATCTTTTTTCGCCTCCATTTCGAGCGTCTGCTCGTAAAAATTCATTTTCACTTCGGCAGGGTTTTCGGCGAGGAAGAGGGTAGTCTCCTTGGAGAGTTTTTTTTAGCTTCCTGTCCGAGAGCTCGTTCAATAAGGACTTTAAATATCGAAGCCCGTTTGTCCCTTCCTTTCGGGTAGCGTCGTCGTCAATCTCCCTAGATGAAGAAGCACTCTCTTAACCTTTGCAGGATCACAGCGTTTATCTCTGCGGCTGGAACTAGGTCAAACTTTTCTATCGGCTCTTTTTTCTTCTGCAATTTTTCCTCCTTGCGTTTCATCTTTGCTTCTTCACGTTTTTCCTTTTTCCTTTTTTGAGGGTCTTCAAGGAATTCTAACTTATAGACGACGTTTCTTTGACGCTCCCGCTCTCTGATTTCGAGCTCTCGTTGTGGATCAAGTCTGATCACTTTAACCCTCTTCCTTTCAATCGTTTTCCTATCTTCGACGAGTCTTGAGGCGTTCTCGACTTCATTTCTTGAGGGGTCGTAACTTGCCTGTTTCCCTCGAAGCTAAGGGATGATGTACTTCCCACCACGTTCTTCCTGTCCTTTTCTTCCGGTCTGGGGACCTTCGGAAGCTGGGTCGCCTCTTCTGGAGTCTCTCATGATGTGAACTCTCCGGTAGGCGATGTCGTCAAACCGGGTGCTCTGGAAGGCCTTGGCGTCGATCCTGATAGAGGAAGAAGGTCGAATATTCCCTGTTGACATGCGGTGGGACAACTTTTGATATTTGATTATAGTTTTGCGCCACCTGTGAAGAACAGAAACGTCTGACCCCAGATGAAGACCTGACCGGAATCCTCTGGGCACTAGATCCCACGCCTCTTTCTAATCCTTTAGTTATCAAGGAATACGTTTCAAACTTGGTTGTGGCATACATCAGGAGGTATTTTTATTTATCTTTTATCTATTCAGTCATTTATTTATTTCATTCGCTTATTTCTTTAATTGCCCTCAATCGATCTGACCAAAACAGTATCTTTGTCGGTTGATTATCCATCCATATCTCTCCCACATGGGTAATGAAATTGTGTGTGTGTGTGTGTGTGTATTATATATATATGAATATATATATTATGTATTCATATACATAATATATACATATAAATATATATATATGTTGACTATATTATGACAAATAAGATTGAAAGTGAAAGAAGTTGATGAGGAGATATGGGAGAATTTACGCCTTAACGTTTCGACCCGCAGGGTCTTGATCACAAAGCTAACAACTCAAACGTAACAGGATGTTTTATACACGGACGGGTCATCTTACGGGACGCTTCGGAGAGCTTGCTATTTTATTTGCGTATTCTTTTGTTACTAATAAGCTTGTGGCTTTTGCTAAACATATAAAGCCTTCTCTATGGTTAATGTTGATATTAGTGTTGATATAAGCTGCCTCAATTGTCTTTGTTTAATATGGTTGCGTTGTTCCAGTCTGGAAGGTGACCATGTTTATCCACATGCATTACTATGGAGTTAGATGTCCTATGGGCTTTTACGTCATTTTTATGTTCATTTATCCTTTTATTAAGTCCGCGACCAGATTCACCAAAATATGAAGAGGGACAGCTTTTACACGGGATTTTATAAACAACGCTGTTTTCGTTAGTGGGATTATTGTCGCTACGTGTTATCAAATGTCCTACTTTGCTACCTGACGTCCTGGCTATTTTGATGATTATCCATTAAATATATCTCTCCCACGTGGGTAATGTAATTGTGTGTGTATTCACTTGGTCTTTGGATCACGTGTTGGACTCGTGATCGACAGCTATTTCCCTCCTGGAAGAGAGCTCAGAGCTCGTAGGTCCGATCTATGGGTAATGCTATGACCTTGCACACACACACACCCCCAACTCCCCGCCCACGAGAGTTGGAGTAACACCCCTCAGCGCTGCGATACTGATATTATTTCAGCCCCGGGCGAGGGTCGAACCCGGACCTCCGTAGTGG
>NC_134799.1:410000-437500 GCF_046742065.1 Oratosquilla oratoria
GTGTGTGTGTGTGTGTGTATAAATATATATGTATATATATATATGTGTATATATATACATTATATATATATATATATATATATACATATGTATATGTATATGTATATGTATATGTATATGTATATGTATATGTATATGTGTATGTGTATGTATATGTATATTGAGGAATGGACGACAAAATGAGTGGCAGGGTGGTGAGATAAACACCGAGAACCGTTGAAGTTTTATTAACTGACGTTTCGCTCTTAACAGAGCTTCTTCAGAGTGTACAAACATAATCGGGAAATCAACAATTATATATCTTACATCATTCCGCGTTCCTTCCTTAACCCACCCCCTCCCTCCCTCTCGTACCCTTCAGCTCCTGTAAGATCATCCAGCCGGACATTTTGGACAGCTTAATAAAACCATCACGATGGTTACAGCAGGGCTGGGATGCTATAAAAGCTGCTTCTACTATTTTTCTTTTTTTCTTGTCTAATCCTTGTTTTAATATTTCCACTCCGTCCCAGTTAGGTAAATGCCCGTACTCCTCCGCATGAATCACCAGGGCGTTTGATGTTCGGTGGGCCCTCAGGTCGCTCTTGTGCTCATATGTCCGCTTGTGTATGCCTCTTCCTGTCTCCCCAAAGTAGTTTAGGTCACAGCCACCACATGGGATTCTGTAAACCATACTGTTGTTATTATGTTCATTTCTACTCTTACCTCTCACTACTTCACCTATCTTCGTACTGGATGTACTGGCGATCTTCAGCCCTGCTCTGCGGAGCAAATGTCCTAACTCTTCTGTGTGCTTGGAGTTTGGTCTCCTTTTTCTCATCATTTCTCTTTTCCATTATTTTAAGAGCTATTTTCTTCAAACTATGGAGTAACCCTTCTGGATATTTTAGTCCTGAGAACACTTTAAAAATATATTTGATTTCTTCACTACATACCCGGAACGCTCTGAGAAAAAAAATCCAATTATTACTCCTCTCTTTATCCTTTCACTATGTGCTGAAAAGTAGTGGATGAGGTCATTTTTGTTGGTAGCTTTTCTGTGAACCGAGAAACCCACCGTGCCGTTATCCTTCCTCCAAATTAATACATCCAAGAAAGGTAACTTTTGATCCACCTCGTGTTCTACTGTGAACTGAATATCCCTGTCTACCATGTTCAGCCTATTAAGTTTGGTGGTGAAATTGGTTTTCTCCGGGGCAATGACTAGGACGTCGTCTACATATCGAAACCAATGGGTCCCTCTTCCCATAATTTTCATAAAATGATCTCTCTCCAAAACTTCCATGTATAATGATGCTAGGACTGCACTGAGTGGACTCCCCATTGCCAGACCACGTATCTGACAATATTCCTCATCCTGGAACATGAACGGTCCGAATCTGATACACAGAGAGACTAATTCCAAAAAATCATCATTTCTTCCCACTGGTAAATCCTGGTCATCTATATTACCGATGGCTTCCTTGGCTGCTGTTAGTGCCCCCTCTGCGCAAACATTTGTGAACAAAGCAGTTACATCATAACTTATCATGACTTTCTGTGAGAAATCCACATTACTGAGTCTCGTGATTAGGTCACTTGAGTCCTTCAAATGGCCACTGCTAAGTGCCCCCAAACATCGAGATAACGGTTTGGCTAAACACTTCGCTAACCTGTGGGGAGCGCTGCCGATACCTGACGTAATGGGTCTCATCGGTATACCCGGCTTGTGTGTCTTTGGTAATCCCCTCATCCTGGGCGGTCTTGGTGCTTCTTCTAACAATCCCACAAGTTTCTTGCCTCTGTTGGTTCGCATTAAAATCCTCCTGGCTTCTTTCTTGAACCGTATCACTTCCCGTTCTGCGTTTCCTAAGGGTTTTTTCTCATACGTGGATGTATCGTTGAGTAAATCCATCATTTTGATGTTGTAGTCTGTCCTGTTTAATATGACAACTCCTCCTCCTTTATCTGCACTCGTGATAACTAAGTCTCCGTCACTTCCTAAATTTTCCAAAGCTATCTTGAAACGCCTAGGGATGCTGCATCGATTAAGATTTGCTAAAGCATGGAAACACGTTAACAATCCCTGTTTAAAACCTTTCTCTACATCACTGTCATCCCATCTATAGTTTTTATTTATAAAATCAGAAAAACTTTTGTTACTCACACCGGTATCGAACTTAAGACCGAGCGAAAGGGCTTGTTTTTCGGTGTCAGATAGTTGTCGGTTTGAAAGATTCACTATGAGATCAGCATTGCCCACTTCATTCCAATCACTTTGTTCACAGAGTAACTCCAATTTCTTTTTCAGTCTCACACTTTGCACTGATTTCTCGGTATCAAGTTTGCGTAGAAGGAATGATGGTAAACGTACCTGGCTGGTGCTGGCTCGTAGATTTTCAACTTCGTTACTCAGGTCCTCACAGGCCTCGGATAGAAACATTTCTGCACTGTTACTAAAAGGGACTCCTTCCTTCCTGAGCTGTTTTGGCGCTTCCCTAGGTAGAACTTTCTCATCTATGCAGTCTTGTAGGAAACGCCTGCGAAGTATACAGCTGTTGATTTTCCGTTTTGCACGAAACTCCCTCCGAGGCCTGTGAGGACCTGAGTAACGAAGTTGAAAATCTACGAGCCAGCACCAGCCAGGTACGTTTACCATCATTCCTTCTACGCAAACTTGATACCGAGAAATCAGTGCAAAGTGTGAGACTGAAAAAGAAATTGGAGTTACTCTGTGAACAAAGTGATTGGAATGAAGTGGGCAATGCTGATCTCATAGTGAATCTTTCAAACCGACAACTATCTGACACCGAAAAACAAGCCCTTTCGCTCGGTCTTAAGTTCGATACCGGTGTGAGTAACAAAAGTTTTTCTGATTTTATAAATAAAAACTATAGATGGGATGACAGTGATGTAGAGAAAGGTTTTAAACAGGGATTGTTAACGTGTTTCCATGCTTTAGCAAATCTTAATCGATGCAGCATCCCTAGGCGTTTCAAGATAGCTTTGGAAAATTTAGGAAGTGACGGAGACTTAGTTATCACGAGTGCAGATAAAGGAGGAGGAGTTGTCATATTAAACAGGACAGACTACAACATCAAAATGATGGATTTACTCAACGATACATCCACGTATGAGAAAAAACCCTTAGGAAACGCAGAACGGGAAGTGATACGGTTCAAGAAAGAAGCCAGGAGGATTTTAATGCGAACCAACAGAGGCAAGAAACTTGTGGGATTGTTAGAAGAAGCACCAAGACCGCCCAGGATGAGGGGATTACCAAAGACACACAAGCCGGGTATACCGATGAGACCCATTACGTCAGGTATCGGCAGCGCTCCCCACAGGTTAGCGAAGTGTTTAGCCAAACCGTTATCTCGATGTTTGGGGGCACTTAGCAGTGGCCATTTGAAGGACTCAAGTGACCTAATCACGAGACTCAGTAATGTGGATTTCTCACAGAAAGTCATGATAAGTTATGATGTAACTGCTTTGTTCACAAATGTTTGCGCAGAGGGGGCACTAACAGCAGCCAAGGAAGCCATCGGTAATATAGATGACCAGGATTTACCAGTGGGAAGAAATGATGATTTTTTGGAATTAGTCTCTCTGTGTATCAGATTCGGACCGTTCATGTTCCAGGATGAGGAATATTGTCAGATACGTGGTCTGGCAATGGGGAGTCCACTCAGTGCAGTCCTAGCATCATTATACATGGAAGTTTTGGAGAGAGATCATTTTATGAAAATTATGGGAAGAGGGACCCATTGGTTTCGATATGTAGACGACGTCCTAGTCATTGCCCCGGAGAAAACCAATTTCACCACCAAACTTAATAGGCTGAACATGGTAGACAGGGATATTCAGTTCACAGTAGAACACAAGGTGGATCAAAAGTTACCTTTCTTGGATGTATTAATTTGGAGGAAGGATAACGGCACGGTGTGTTTCTCGGTTCACAGAAAAGCTACCAACAAAAATGACCTCATCCACTACTTTTCAGCACATAGTGAAAGGATAAAGAGAGGAGTAATAATTGGATTTTTTTTCTCAGAGCGTTCCGGGTATGTAGTGAAGAACATATTGCCAGAGAAATCAAATATATTTTTAAAGTGTTCTCAGGACTAAAATATCCAGAAGGGTTACTCCATAGTTTGAAGAAAATAGCTCTTAAAATAATGGAAAAGAGAAATGATGAGAAAAAGGAGACTAAGGAAGGTGGCTTCATTGTAGTTCCAAACTCCAAGCACACAGAAGAGTTAGGACATTTGCTCCGCAGAGCAGGGCTGAAGATCGCCAGTACATCCAGTACGAAGATAGGTGAAGTAGTGAGAGGTAAGAGTAGAAATTAACATAATAACAACAGTATGGTTTACAGAATCCCATGTGGTGGCTGTGACCTAAACTACTTTGGGGAGACAGGAAGAGGCATACACAAGCGGACATATGAGCACAAGAGCGACCTGAGGGCCCACCGAACATCAAACGCCCTGGTGATTCATGCGGAGGAGTATGGGCATTTACCTAACTGGGACGGAGTGGAAATATTAAAACAAGGATTAGACAAGAAAAAAAGAAAAATAGTAGAAGCAGCTTTTATAGCATCCCAGCCCTGCTGTAACCATCGTGATGGTTTTATTAAGCTGTCCAAAATGTCCGGCTGGATGATCTTACAGGAGCTGAAGGGTACGAGAGGGAGGGAGGGGGTGGGTTAAGGAAGGAACGCGGAATGACGTAAGATATATAATTGTTGATTTCCCGATTATGTTTGTACACTCTGAAGAAGCTCTGTTAAGAGCGAAACGTCAGTTAATAAAACTTCAACGGTTCTCGGTGTTTATCTCACCACCCTGCCACTCATATATGTATATATATATAATATATATATATATAATATATGTATATATAGGTATGTATATATGTATATATATGCATATATGTATATGTATATATATATATATATATATATATATATATATATATATATATGTAACATATATTGGTGAAGAACGGTGTGGGTTTAGGAAAGGTAGGAGTTGCGTGGATCAGTTTTTTGTTGTAAGGCGGATATGTGAGAAAGCTTTAGGAAAAGATAAGGATGTTTTTGGGCCTTTATGGATTTGGAAAAGGCTTATGACAGGGTAGACTGGAAGGCACTGTGGAAGGTATTGGAGATGTATGGGATAGAAGAAAGCTGTTAAAAGCAGTCAAGAGTTTTAATGAGAGTTATAGAGCGTGTATTAGAATTAGAGCTGGAGATAGAGTAGTTTGAGGTAAAGGTGGGACTTCGCCAGGGATGTGTTATGTCGCCTTGGCTGTTCAATTTATACATGGATGGGGTGGTGCGAGAGATAAATGCAAGGGTAATGGGCCGGGCATTGGAGATTGATAAAGAAAATGGAGTAAAATGGGACATAAGTCAGTAGTTGTTTGCTGACGACACTGCGCTTGTGATAGGGTCAGAGGAGGGATTAAGGAAGTTAGTGACAGAGTTTGAGAACGTGTGTGAAATAAGGAAGTTGAAGATAAATGTGGGTAAAAGTAAGGTGATGAGACGTACAAAAGGAAAATAGCAGCAAATTGGAAGCGAGTATTAATGGAGAGAGACTGGAGGAAGTAGATAGTTTTAGAAACTTGGGTGCGAATGTGGCGGGAAAGGCAGGAATGGAGGTAGAATGTAGATTGAGAGAAACAAGTAAATGCTTTGGGCGATTAAAAAGCGTAACGAGAAATAGATATCGGGGGAATAGATGCTAAGACGAGATTGTATGAAGGAGTAATTGTGCCCAGAGCACTGTATGGGGCAGAAGCATGGAACATAAGAGAGGAAGAGAGCAGTTTGAATGCTTTTGAGATTACATGCCTGAGAAGTATAGGAGGGGTTACTACGCTACATAGAGTGAGAAACGTGGAGGTGAGGAGGAGAGCAGGGGTGGAAAGAGAGTTGGGAGATAGGGTTGATGAAAGAGTATTGGGATGGTTTAGACACATGGAAAGAATGAGCGAAGAAGGAATAGTGAAAGAGATGTGGAAGGCAGAGGTGGAAAGAGTGAACATGAGGGGCGACCAAAGATGAGATGGATGGATGGGGTAAAAGAGGTATTGGGAAAGAGGGAAAAGTCTGTTGAGGAAGGAAAGGAGAAGACAGAAGATAGGGGTGAGTGGAGAATGGTTGTGTATGGATGATGCTGTGATGCATGAAAGTGGGTGGGGGTAAGAGAGTATGTATGAATATTTTTCCAGGCTTCTCTTTTCCTGCATACGGGGATGGAGAGGGGGGGTCGCCGATTAAATAAAGCGGCTTTGCTGCGGATAAGCTGTGTCTTGTTGCATTGTTTCTATCCCAGGGCAGTGGGCAAGGTGCAGGGATGCCCCATCATCCAGGAGGAGCCAAGATAAGAGGGAGGGAGGGGGTGAATGGGAGTGGAGTATGTGGGGATGGAATGGGTGGGAGTGAATTTTATGCCTTTGTTTTGTGGCTACCTCCATTGTCAGGAGGAAAAGCCGTTGGTGTATGTGTATACACACACACACACATACATATATATATATGTATATATATATATACATATATATATATATGTGTGTGTGTGTGTGTGTGTGTGTGTGTGTGTGTGTGTGTGTGTGTGTGTGTGTTCAAATATAACCCACTGTCGGAGAAACAGAGCAAAAGAAACAGAATATCTGTATATTTCGACCACAACTGTGCTCCTTTTCAGAAGAAGATGACCACAGTTGTGGTCGAAATATACAGATCTTCTGTTTTGCTTTGTTTCTCCAACAGAGGGTTATATTTAAACATTCTATAAATGTGCAACTACATTTTGTTTATATATATATATATATATATAATATATGTATATATATATATAATATATGTATATATAAGTGTGTGTGTACCTGCTCCCTAAATTCATAATATATTATGTATATATATATATATATATATATATATATATACATACATAGATATATAGATATATATATATATATATATATATATATATATATATATATATATATATATATAAGTGAATTTAGGGAGCAGGTTCTCTTCACTGCATTTCTTATTAAATTACACAGCAAATTGGGCATTAGTTATCTTCTTATTGGGACTTTCTATTCTAATCACTTTTCTCTCTGAAGGATAAATCAAAACAGAGCGATGTTGTGTACAAATACACTTGTAATTTTAACAAAGACGGTGCGCTTTGTACAGACAAGTATATCTGGTACACAGCACAAATACTTTCACAAAGACTGACGTATCACATGCAGAGCGGAACGATAAAATCTCACATTAAAAAAATCTCACAAAAACAGCATATCAAGAGAACAACTAAACAAAAACACACTGATAATTGCCAATAATAATAATAAAACAAAACTAAAATGCATGTAGTCAGTGATGATTAGTAATCATATGCCGCTAATTAACACCCAACAAAACATGTGCGGGACCCTAGAGTTGTATAGATCACAAGTAACGGGCTGGCAATGATGATGTGTCATAGTCCCTAATCTCCCCCAGTGTAACAATCTTTGTAGTATATTATTATGTAGCTTGTCTGAATAAAATACCACATGATGCCTAATGCATTTCCATACCCAACTATGGACTAGTTTGGAAGTATTGTATACCCTCTCCCTCCTTCAGAAAGAAAAGTGATTAAAAGAATAGAAAGTCTCAATAAGAAGATAACTAATGCCCAATCTGCTGTGTTATTTAATAAGAAATACACACACGCACACACACACACACACATATATATATAAAACATACACATTTTTATAAAAAATCAAATATATACTATGTAAACAATAGTCTACTTGCATAGTTTCTGATATATAGAGCAACACGTTCGGACAGTACACGCCATGGCCTTTTCTGAACCCTGTGGTACTCCGCTCAATGGTCGGTCCTACAGCCAGCCAATCCAACAATACAAGTAAGCGTGAAAGCCCTCGTGATGTAGTGGATAGCGTTCCAGCCTCCAACGCCTGCAGACTATAGAATTCAGACCGTGTGAACCTTATCTAGTTCGGAAATGTATTTACACCCGAGGGCGTTGTTCGTATTTTTCAGAAACGCGCTCTCATCCTAGTCTGTATTCGGTATGGACCTAAAGTACCCAATATCGTTCAGGCATAAATCATATCCTACAATTACGATTTCGATACACCGGACTCGAAGACGCAAATTCACTTTGTAAAGAACCTTTGATTTTTGTTTATCTATTGTTAATTCATTAATTTTATTCTAATTTATTTATTCATTGAGGGGGAGGCTTGAGGATTCTATCAAGTTGTTCAGAAAAGACCGACAGTACCAGGGTTTCGATTAATCAACACCTTTTTCGTGCTTAGGTTCACCCCGCAGAAAATAATAACAATAACAATAATAAGTAAAAAATAAAATAAAAAATATAAAATAAAACCAATCACAAATCCCACCACAGTGGACCTATGTTAAAGGTTTCAACCTTTCGAGAAGTGCAGCGCTTAAGATACACACTGATTAATCACACAGTACAGGATTTGCGTTTGGCCAGGAGATCGGAACTGATCTCCTTGCCACACATATAGTCTTCGGTACCACAGTTACGCAGCATTATTATTATTTTTTTTCATTGGAGACTAATTTCCATTCAGAAGAAAAAAAAAACTGACACACCGTTCTATTCCTGTTATCTCCTTTCCCTCCTTCCTTATTTCCTCTCCTCTCTCTTTTTTCTCCATTCTTCTCTCCCTCCTCTTCCTCATCCCTCCTCTCTCTTCTTCCTCCTCCCTCTGTTCTTTCCCAACTCTATTCTCTCTTCCTCCTCCCCCTCCTCTCATTTCTTCCTCACCCCTTCTCTCTCCTCTTCATTCCCTCTTCCCTCCCTCCTCTCTCTTCTTCTTCCTTACCCCTACCCCCTCGCTCTTCTTTCACCCTCCTCCCTTTCTCTTCTTCCCTCCTCTCTTTGATTCCTTTTCTCTCCTCCCTCCCTCCTCTTCTTCCTCACCCCTCCTCCTTCCATCCCCTCTCTTATTTTTCACCCACCTCCTCCTCCCTTCCTCTCTCTTCTTCCTCACCCCGACTCTTCTTCTTTCTCGCCCCTCCTCTCTTTTCTCCCTCCCATCCTTTCTCTTCTCATTCACACCCTCCTCTCTTTTCTTCCTCCTCCACCTTTTCCCTCTCTCTTCTCCCTCTTCCTCCTCCCCCGTCCTCTTTCTTCCTCTGCCCTCCTCCCCCTCTTCCCTTTACTCCCTTCATCATACCCCTACTTCGTGGTTCCCCGAAGAGATGCACGTGCAGTTCTTGCCGTACGTGTCTTGGAAGCATCAAGCCAGCAACACCCCTTTGGCACTTTGGGCGGCCATGTCACGTCCTTCTCTCTTCTTTCTTACCCCTTCTCTCTTCTTCTTCCCTCTTCTCTCTTCTTCTTCCTTACCCCTCCTCCCTCCCTCTTATTTCTCCCCCTCTTCCCTTCCTCTTCTTCCCTCTTCTTCTTCTTCCTAACATCCCTCCTCCTCTTCTTCTTCCTCACCCCTCCTCCCTCCCTCACACCTTTTCCTCATTCTTTCTCATCCCCTCCTCTCTCTTCTTCCTCCCCCTCCTCCCTCCTTCATCTCTCTTCTTTCTACGCTCCTCCTTACAACCTATCTCTTCTCCCTCCCCCTCCTCCTTCCCTCCTCTCTCTTCTTCCTCCTCCCCCATCTTCCGTTTACTCCCTTCATCATACCCCTACTTCGTGGTTCCCCGAAGAGATGCACCTGCAGTTATTGTCGTACGTGTTTTGGAAGCATCAAGCCAGTACCACCCTTTTGGCATTGAGGGCGGCCATGTCACGTCTACGCGAGGACAGACACACTCAGCGATGCACAAGGGCACCACGTGGAAACACACGGGTAGGGCCACAAGACCTTTTACCAGATGGATTATTCAGAGTCTGCCAGGCCTGCAGCAGTAAAATTGGAGTATTCTTTTGGATTGACAATACTGGAGGAAGAAAAGGGCAAAAAAGCCCACGCCAGGAGGCAATGAGCAGCTGACGCTGAAGCCGTCACATCTGCCCTACTATGCGCTTAAGGGACTGTTGGGACAGGTCACAATCATTGCTTGGGAATCGGGAAAGGAGTGCGGGGTTCGAACCCACAACTAAGCGAGTGCGAGACCAGCACGCTTCCGATGATGCCACCACTGCTGGAAGAACAAAGGTTCGAATGCCATGTATAAGGAATTAAAAAAAATCATAAACACCGAAAACCAGGTCATGATATGTTTCGATTTGGTTGACCTTAGGTCAGGGGGGGGTTCCACCATGGGGGAGAGAAGTAACCCCCCTGTGGAGGTTAGAATTTCGGGTTCCAAACAGGGGGGTGGGGGGTGATTTAGGACTGTAGATTTTCATGTTTCAACCTTCATATTTCTATCAACCACAATCCTACGAATTCTACATAATCTACAGGACTTCATATTTTTGAGGAGCCAGATCAAATTAAAAATTAAAATATTCACTTCGTTCTTTTTTTTTATGACACTCCGACACATGGTATAACGGATGTACAGGGTGACACAAAAGCTCGAGAACCACTCACTGCGCCAGGTCATTTTATTCAGCTGAGGGGCGGCCCTCGAAGGGGCTCGGTGCTAAGGGAATACTGTCGATCTTTTCAATGTTAGTGACTTTGTCAGCTCCGGTGCTCCTTCCCGCATGTCTCAAAGTCTCGCCCGTCTGTGTTCACCCAATGTATGGCGTCTTTCTCTTCGCCCAGTGTAATTCAATTCGCACGGTGTATCTTAATGCGACCAGTGTATTCCACTTTGATTTAGCACTTAGAGTTGACTGCGCGGGTCTCGACAAGTTTGTCGCACATAAACCGAAGGGTTCTGCCTCTTCGTGGGATGCACCTGACCTGCTCCAGTGATTTACTATCCCACACACTTAATTCTTCTTTTCATTGCCACTTGGAGACGTGTCTTCAGGCTCGAAGGTACTCCGTATTATCTTCTCTTCCTTATGCTTTGTTCCGCTGCGTCAGTTCCAGACGTTGGTCCATTTACGGACTCTAGTTGGCTTCTTTGATGGAAAACGCTGAATTCTTTTATTCAGGAGGTTCCAGTTTTTGGGAGTGTTCTTCGGGAAGCTG
The DNA here is from genome assembly GCF_046742065.1 of Oratosquilla oratoria. Lineage (NCBI taxonomy): Eukaryota > Metazoa > Arthropoda > Malacostraca > Stomatopoda > Squillidae > Oratosquilla > Oratosquilla oratoria. Next base: position 421,113 of record NC_134799.1, read on the forward strand.
GAAGGTCTCTGTATGTCGAGAAAGTGTTGGAAAAGATGGAGTGTCTGCCCAAAGGTTCTTCGGGAGAGGGTTCTTAATCGGTTCTTTTCCGAGGTTTCTTCGACGAAGGGCTTTGTTTGCTCCTTGTCTACCCTCTCTTTGTCTGAGCCCAATTCTTTCCTTTCGCCATTTATTTTTCCATTTCCTGGAAAGTGACCCTTCTAGGAGTTCTCCTCCATAGTAGATAATTTTCATTTTTATTATCTTTTTTCGCCTCCATTTCGAGCGTCTGCTCGTAAAAATTCCTTTCCACTTCGGCAGGGTTTTCGGCGAGGAAGAGGTAATCTCCTTGTGGAGTTTTTTTTAACTTCCTGTCCGAGAGCTCGTTCAATAAGGACTTTAGATATCGAAGCCCGTTTGTCCCTTCGTTTCGGGTAGCGTCGTCGTCAATCTCCCTAGGCGAAGAAGCACTCTCTCAACCTTTGCAGGATCACAGCGTTTATCTCTGCGGCTGGAACTAGGTCAGACTTTTCTATCGGCTCTTTTTTCTTCTCCTGCAATTTTTCTTCCTTGCGTTTTATCTTTGCTTCTTCACGTTTTTCCTTTTTCCTTTTCTGGGGGTCTTCAAGGAATTCTAACTTATAGACGACGTTTCTTTGACGCTCCCGCTCTCTGATTTCGCGCTCTCGTTGTGGATCAAGTCTGATCACTTTTACCCTCTTCCTTTCAATCGTTTTCCTATCGTCGCCGAGTCTTGAGGCGTTCTCGACTTCATTTCTTGAGGGGTCGTAACTTGCCTGTTTCCCTCGAAGCTAAGGGATGATGTACTTCCCTACACGTTCTTCCTGTCCTTTTCTTCCGGTGTGGGGACCTTCGGAAGCTTGAGGTCGAGCTGGGTCGCCTCTGCTGAAGTCTCTCATGATTTGGGCTCTCCGGTAGGCGATGTCGTCAAACTGGGTGCTCTGGAAGGCCTTGGCGTCGATCCTGATAGAGGAAGAAGGTCGAATGTTCCCTGTTGACATGCGGTGGTACAACTTTTGATATTTGATTATGGTTTTGCGCCACCTGTGAAGAACAGAAACGTCTGACCCCAGATGAAGACCTGACCGGAATCCTCTGGGCACTAGATCCCACGCCTCTTTCTAATCCTTTAGTTATCAAGGAATACTTTTCAAACTTGGGTGTGGCATACATCAGGAGATATTTCTATTTATCTTTTATCTATTCAGTCATTTATTTATATATTTCATTCGCTTATTTCTTCAATTGCCCTAAATCGATCTGACCAAAACAGTATCTTTGCCGGATTATTATCCATCCATATCTCTCTCACGTGGGTAATGAAATTGTGTGTGTGTGTGTGTGTGTGTGTGTGTTATACACACACACACACACACACACACACACACATATATATATATATATATATATTATATATACATATATATATATATTATATACATATATATATATCATATATATATACACATATATATATATATAAATATATATATATTATATAAATCATATATATATTCTTACAAACTAACATGTACATACATAAGTGTATAATGTATATACATATATATATACATATATATATATATAATATACACATATATATACTGCATGTACATATATATAAAAAACACACACACACCTGCAGGGTAAGAGCACTGTCATAACACGAACTGACCTCCTCAGGTGGCTTATAATTACAGCCAGAGCATCCAGATAAAGGAAATTGCCTCAGGCGATAAGCTCCATCTGTATTACCAGCTGCACCTCACCACCGGGGACACCAGCTGAGCGGACGCGAAAGTATTACATGAAAATATAAACAAATAAGTAATCATAAGCTCTGTAATTGCCCTCAGTTTAAATATTCAATATCCTGCTCGGTCACTGATATGCCGCTTTTGCTCTTGTGCAATCATTGCAACATTGAATGTTGGCTCACGAATAAGATGGAGATAGTTTTCTAACTTTCCGTAGTATAGAAGGCGTCGAAGCCATTATGTCGATTTTTGTCTACCATAGCCTCTGTCTTGTCTGTCTGCCCATCCATTATAACAAAATCTATCACGCTCATCGTCGGCAGGATTTTCACAAACACACACCCACCCACTTATATTTCTCTACAATGTTACATTCCCTTTGTAACTATATTCGATGAAAACACTCCGATACTGTCTATATTTTATGTATATGAATGTACACACTGCTCTCATGCGTTGTGTGTATGTGTGTGTACATGACATGTGCGTGTGTGTGTGTGTGTGTGTGTGTGTGTGTGTGTGTGTACAGTATATGTGTGGCATAGAACTTATGTGTGTCAGCTTATTTTCTTAAATGTATTTTCTGATCAAGAATCGGGATTAACTTGTAGTACTTCACTTTCTACTTATGCGTGTACGTACACAGTATATTTGTATGCATTCATATACATGTGCATATATAAATGAACACATATACATGTATGTCACAGGTAACAGCGGTATATCAGATTATGTGCGCTTCTATCCCTGCGCACGATATCGTCCCTCTCGGCCTACAAGAGATCCCAGTTCTTGTTCAAAGGGGTAGTAGCCGTAGGGCACGCGTCCACCACGTGATCCATGATCATGATGTATTCATACCGACGATCTCATATTATATATATACATATATATATATATATATATATATATATATATATATATATATTGCAGAAACCACATGGAAATTAAAGTCGGAATACTGAACGTTTTCGTCTATTACGACATCCTCAGAGTACAAGAAAGAAAAAATAGAACACAATATTTATACAGAAGTAAGAAAACTGGGAGAGGTTATAGACACATAAAACCTTCGGACATTATACATACATACACATTCAATTACACATGGAAATGTTAATGGTAATAATAATAAAAGTACATACACATTCATATACACATGGAAATAAGAAAGGTAATAGTAAAAAAAAAAAAAAAAAAAAAATTCAAAAGAGCAAAATCATGTGGCCGAAAGGTCCATAGGACATTTGGTACAATTAGGAAACTTGGTACTGCTTAAATATCCTATGATATTTAAGCAGTACCAAGTACCTTAAATATCATAGGATATTTAAGCAGTACCAAGTTTCCTAATTGTACCAAATGTCCTATGGACCTTTCGGCCACATGTTTTTGCTCTTTTGAATTTTTTTTTTATGTTTTGTTTTGTACTATTACCTTTCTTATTTCCATGTGTATATGAATGTGTATGTACTTTTATTATTATTACCATTAACATTTCCATGTGTAATTGAATGTGTATGTATGTATAATGTCCGAAGGTTTTATGTGACTATAACCTCTCCCAGTTTTCTTACTTCTGTATAAATATTGTGTTCTATTTTTTCTTTCTTGTACTCTGAGGATGTCGTAATAGACGAAAACGTTCAGTATTCCGACTTTAATTTCCCTGTGGTTTCTGCAATATTTTTTCGTCACGCGTTATTGTGATTATTTTTGCAATATATATATATATATATATAATATATTATACATATATATATATAAATATATATATACACATACAATTATACACACACACACACATATATATACACATACACATTCACACACACGTGTATATATATATATATATATGAAGTTTCGCAGGTATGCTTTTTCTTTTTCCTTTGAAAAAGCATACCTGCGAATATATATATATATATATACAAGCCGCGGGCTTCGCCCTCCCCGGCTTTGCCGGGGGCTTGGCTGCGCAAACAGTGGCCTACGGCCGCAACTATCCGCGCTCTAATCCCTCGTTTTCCACCTTCGGCCTGGGCCTCGGGGCGGAACCCCAACACGGGATCCCCAGTACGAAGAAGAACGCGAAGAAGAACACGAAGTAGAATGCGAAGAAGAACGCGAAGAACGAGAGGAAGAAGAACGGGAAGAAGAATGCGAAGAAGAACGCGAGGAAGAAGAGGAAGAACGCGAGGAAGAAGAAGAACGCGAAGAGAAGAACGTGAAGAAGAAGAAGAGGAACGCGAAGAAGAATACCACCTGACCCCGACTTACCCAAGCGCTTTTTCAAGAATATTTTTAGGACAAAGTGTCACCGTAATACCACCTGTCCCTGACTTCCACAACGTTTTTTAGAAGAATATTTTTATTTAGACTTAGATATATATTCATATATATATATTTTATATATATATACATATATTATATATAATTATATTTATATACATTATATATATATATATCTTATATATATATTATTTATATATACAAGCCCACCGGCTGCGCCGGCCCAGCTACGCCGGGGGCCTTGGCCTGCGGCGCTGCGCCTTAGGCGCGGGCGCTGCGCGCCTTGGGCTACGCCCCTTTTTTGGAAAATAAAGTTCTTCTTCGAGTTCTTCTTCGAGTTCTTCGAGTTCTTCTTCGAGTTCTACGAATTCTTCTTCGAGTTCTTCGAATTCTTCTTCGAGTTCTTCTTCGAGTTCTTCGAGTTCTTCTTCGCCAGGTGTGCTTGGACTACGCGCCCTGCCCTACGGGCAGTTTTAATGTACCAAAATGGGAAAATAAAAGAGTAACAATAAATTCCATAATTTTATTTAGACCTACTACGAAGTAGTCGTCAAAGTCTCCCGACGTCAAATTCTCCCGTCGTATGTCTCTCTCTCTCTCTCTCTCTCTCTCTCTCTTTCTTTCTCGTTAGGTCAATCATAAAGGCAATACATTTTTTTAATCGTTTATGTTATGTCACATAGGACCCGCGGAAATCCCACGGTTATTCAACTTTGAAATATCACGAAGGAGTCTTCAAAATCTCCAAAAGGAGCCTTCAGTCTCCAAAAGGAGTCGTCAAAGTCTCCCGACGTTGTCGTCAAATTCTCTCGCTCTTTCTCTCTCTCTCTCTTTCTTTCTCTCTCTCCTTCTCTTTTTCGTTAGGTCAATCATAAAGGCAATAAAGATTTTTGAATCGTTTATGTCATGTCACAATAAACACTTATAGACGTTTGATTATATTCATGTAACCTATGATTAAACTTGTATAGATGTTTGAATACTGTTTATTTATTTGTGTATTTATTTATTTATCTCCTTATTTTCGTAAAGTTCTGTTAGGAGCTCAGAAAGCAACGCGACATAACGTCACACGTTAAGCTTTGAATAAATGGAAATTCCACGGGATTTACGAAGGAGTCTTCAAAATCTCCCGAAGGAGTCTTCAGTCTCCAAAAGGAGTCGTCAAAGTCTACTGATGTTGTCGTCAAATTCTCCCCTCGTCTCTCTCTCTGTTTCTCTTTCTCGTTAGGTCAATCATAAAGGCAATAAAATTTCGGAAGGTGGTAAAAAAAAACGCCAGGAAAATTTCAAAACTGAAATTTTTTATTTTTTTGTGTATATAGATTCTCTTGGCAATATTTCGTAAAGATTCTCTTAGCAATATTTCGTAAAGGTTCTCTTGGTAATATCTCGTATAGATTCTCTTGTTAACATTTGGTAAAGATTCTCTTGGCAATATTTCGTAAATATTTTCTCATTAATATATCGTAAAGATTCTTTTGTCAGAATTTCGTAAAGATTCTCTTTTTCTTGTTAGCACCACTTTCTTTTTCCATGTTAATATTATTAACGTGTCCCCGGGAGTTAGTGTTTCCGGTGATGACTCATTTCCGGGTTGGGCCTTGCGTAGGAGGTTGGAAGGTTTAGAGAGAAATATTTTTTTATGTTAGTGGACACCCATGTTGTTGTGTATAGTAACCGTATAAATCGTTTTCTTCCAGACCGTCCCCGCGCCAGATCACTGTTAAAACACTCTCCCCGGTTCATGGCCCCCTGTTACCTTTTGTTCGGGTCACACACTTTCGTTCAGAAATTTTAGTTTTGACCATTTCCATTTTTATTTAATTAGATATAGATTCTCTTGGCAATATTTCGTAAAGATTCTCTTAGCAATATTTTGTAAAGATTTTCTTGGTAATATTTCGTAAAGATTCTCTTGTTAACATTTGGTAAAGATTTCGTAAATATTTTCTCATTAATATTTCGTAAAGATTCTTTTGTCAGAATTCCGTAATTCCGTTTTTATGTATATAGATTCTCTTGGCAATATTTCGTAAAGATTCTCTTAGCAATATTTCGTAAAGATTCTCTTGGTAATATTTCGTAAAGATCCTCTTGTTAACATTTGGTAAAGATTCTTTTGGCAATATTTCGTAAATATTTTCTCATTAATATTTCGTAAAGATTCTTTTGTCAGAATTCCGTAATTCCGTTTTTATGTATAAAGATTCTCTTGGCAATATTTCGTAAAGATTCTCTCAGCGTTATTTCGTAAAGATTCTCTTGGTAATATTTCGTAAAGATTCTCTGAGTCTGAGTGAGATGTGTCCCCGGGAGTTTGTATTTCCGGTGATGACTCATTTCCGGAGTAGGAGGTTGGAAGGTTTAATCTTCTTCACATCAGTAACCCACTTCCAGAAATGCCGATTTCTTCGTACCTTCTCCGCTGGTGCCTCACCCTTGGCCTGCGGCGCTGCGCGCCTTGGGCTACGCCCCTTTTTTGGAAAATAAAGTTCTTCTTCGAGTTCTTCTTCGAGTTCTTCGAGTTCTTTTTCGAGTTCTTCGAGTTCTTCTTCGAGTTCTTCGAATTCTTCTTCGAGTTCTTCGAGTTCTTCTTCGAGTTCTTCGAGTTCTTCTTCGAGTTCTTCTTCGAGTTCTTCGAGTTCTTCTTCGAGTTCTCCTTCTTCTTCGAGTTCTTCTTCGAGTTCTTCTCTTTCGAGTTCTTCGAGTTCTTCTTTTTCGAGTTCTTCGAGTTCTTCTTTTTCGAGTTCTTCGAGTTCTTCTTTTTCGAGTTCTTCTTTTTCGAGTTCTTCGAGTTCTTCTTTTTCGAGTTCTTCGAGTTCTTCGAGTTTTTCGATTTCTTCTTCGAGTTCTACTTCTTCTTCTTCGAGTTCTTCGAGTTCTTCTTCTTCCTCTTCTTCGAGTTCTTTGAGTTCTTCTTCTTCTTCTTCTTCTTCTTCTTCTTCGAGTTCTTCCTCTTCTTCTTCGATTTCTTCGAGTTCTTCTTCTTCGAGTTCTTCTTCTTCACCGTAGTTGGCGGTGTAACCGATTTACCACCAAACGCGAAGGTGTGACCGAATTACCACCGGACGGCGTAAGCAACCATTAAATTTTTTTATATTAGAAGATATAATTATATATATATATATGTATATATATATATATATATATACACAGTATATGAGTGCCGATTGCACTATGTATAAGAATATCTTGATGTATGATATTATACAGGTAAATCATGATATGTACTAAAGTTAATTACGAATCACGGCTTGTGACATTTGATCTGTGTCAAGTACCAATTGTATAATGTTCGAGTGTATTGACAAATAGTATATGTACTAAGGTTAATTACGAATCACGGTCTATGACATTTGGTGTATATTGAGTGCAGATTGCACAATGTCTAAGTGTAAGATGAAAATATATGTGATGACATGACATCGATGACATGTGCGAGAAATAATTGAGCTTAATGGCAACCACAAGCCCGTGTTGTTACGTATATAGTTACAATGTATGTAAAATAAAATGGAAAATGTTTTTTTCGAAATTGATGTACTGTAACGATCCATTATATATATAATGAAATAAAATCAGATTGAAGAAACTCTAGAAAAAAGGAGAACGTTGAGTATATCAAATCCACTAACGCTGGCCTTTGTTTGAATGGTCAAAGCGAATGCCCTGACCGATTTAAAGAGACTACTATCGCAGCTTTCGTCAGGAGAGCGCTGTCCCACTGCAGTGAGTGGAAAAACGTCCTCAGAGAAATAGACCGGGTATCCCAAATGCTTGTAGACAATGGATACCCACACCGCGTCGTTTCCAGTGTGGTCAAACGCACTATAAACAAGTGGTATAACCAGAAAAGCAACTCCTTACAGATTATCCCGCCTAGCAATAAAATTAATTTATATTATAAGTCTCAGATGTCAACCTCGTACAAGACCGAGGAACGAATTATCAAGGACATAATTAAAAGAAATGTCAAACCTATTAACGAGAGCGATAGGTTAAATCTGGTCATTTTCTATAAAAACAAGAGGATTAGTAACCTGATCATGAGAAATAACACCACTCCTGAACGCCCTCTCCTTCAACGTAGTCATGCCGTATACAAATTTGTATGCCAACATGAGGACTGTGGGCCTCATGCGTCGTATATTGGTATGACTACTACTAAAGTATCGAGAAGGCTTACTCTTCATTTATCTGCAAGCGCCATCAAAAATCATTATAGTAACCACCACCAACTACGACTCACATGAGAAGACCTCGTAAAGGGTACTTCCATTATTGCCACGGAAAAAGACCACAAAAGACTTGCGATTATCGAAGCGTTGCATATCAAACACAGGAACCCCGACATGAATAAGCAGCTTCAATATCTCCAAAATCTCCCTCCTTCTAAAGCCATGATCGCACATTTCCATGTTGATGATGTCCATTCTTCCACCTCACAGCACGGTGAACAATTGACCACCCCACGGCGTGGGTGATCAATTGTCATTGCTGGGGTTTTTGTCCTTTTGTCCACCTCTCCTATGTTCGTACTTATTTCATATTATTTGTTTGTTTGTAACCTCTCCTTAGCTCATTTATGTAACACTATTTCTGTATATTTACGATTTGACTATTGTATGTATTATTCTGCCTTGAAAATGAAGTTGTGCAACTTCGAAACGTTGGTACCGAAATATCTACTAGTTTGACTATCCTGCCTCAGTGTTGAAATGTCCTTTGCTGACCTTCTACATAGATTGCCTCTTGAAATACGTCGCCTTGTTCGCAGTATTGAACAAGTTAACAAGAAAATTGTGAGTTGTCATCATGCTTATACAATATATATATATATATATATATTACACACAGGAACCCACAGTCGGAGAAAGAATAAACTTCGAATAAAGAAAAATCCTATATTTCGGCTATCAACTGTAGCCCTCTTCAGGAAAGTACATAAGATACAGAACAGAGGGGACTTATAAACTACAGTAAGAAGAGATGTGGACAGTTGACCTCACTCAGGCGCGGGGCAAACTGGGGTGGCGGAGGAGGGCTACAGTTGATAGCCGAAATATAGGATTTTTCTTTATTCGAAGTTTATTCTTTCTCCGACTGTGGGTTCCTGTGTGTAATTTACAAATGTGCTACTACATTTCTGTTTATATATATATATATAACATATATTTCTAGGGCACAGGTTTTCACGTAAACAATTCTGATTAAAGTCAACTGCGCTAATAGCTTTAGCTATTTTGAGATACAACATCTTCAGTTTGAAGAATACCTTTTTTTCTCCATAGTTCAAAGTATGAACAAAATCATTCTTGATGTCAACTCCATGGATAAGGAGGTGTAGAGATAGGCGCTGATGAATGCTGAAAAATATAATAATATTATGTAACAGTACAAAAAGCTGTTGACACTGACACAGAAAACTTAATTTTTTTCGCCTCTTACAGAGGCTTCTTCAGGGTGAGAACTACAACTCCGATGGCTATAAGGACTACTATCGATGAAGAGTAGGCGAAGAATGATGCATAATGGTTGACCGTCACACTTTATGAAGCAGGGAAATTTGGAAGTAGGAGAGATCACCGAAGGTCCCTAGGTGATGTCACCGGGTTAAGACAGGGTCCGAGGAAGTCACTAGGCGGAGTCACAAGGCAAGGCGGTGACGAAGGATGACTCTGGGAGAGATCACTGGGAGGAGTAGGCAATGTTGAAAGAAGTCCCTGGGTGAGGTCACTAGGAGGGATAGGGAAGGTCATCATTCTCGTCACGGACTGCATAGAGGAAGCTCTAGCTTGGCTTCTAGTTCTTGGTCCTTTGTGATGGGGGTATTGGTGTTGCTGAGGGTCCTGGCATCCACTATGTTCCTGACTGGGTTCAGGGTCAAGTTGTCTATGAGATCGTTGGTGGGCAAGGTGTTCTTGGGGGCGGGCTGATGGAAGGATCTTTTATAGGCTGCAGGACATTCCCCACGGGCATTTAAACAACGTGGGAAATGTCCTGCTGCCCATAAAAGATCTGTGGTTGCAGCATATGTTAACAGAGCGCTTATCCATTGGAGCAGCTGGAGGGAGAGGCACAGGGAACTCGACCGTATCCGACAACTTCTCGCTAATAACGGGTTCTCTGACCAACTGATCGAAGATGTCATCAAAAAGAAACTGGATCAATACGCCACCCCAGATCCGGCTCCAAACCAGGTCACCAATCAAATCACCATATACCACCAAAATCACTTCCATCAGAATATATATATATATATATATATATATATATATATATATATAAACATGTGTATATGTATACATATGTATATATATACATATATATATTATATATACATATATATACATATATATATTATATATACATATATATATATATACATATATATTTTTTTATATACATATATATGTTGTGTGTCATTGTGACAAATGGAAATTAGCTCCACCGCAAGGTCTCGAACCTCTGCCTTAGCGACAATTTATTATAAAGCAGAGACAATAGCCTTGAGCCATGCCAGACCCTACAAAAGGAACGACCTGGACTATGACCTGGTAGTTCCCCGAGGGCATTACGAGGCTTAGCTCATAAGAACATAAGAACATAAGAAATAAAGGAGACTGCAAAAGACCATAAGGCCTACACTAGGAAGCTCCGTATCCATCACCACCTGTCGTCCCCATCCATAAAATTGTCTAATCGTTTTTTAAAACAACTGATAGTTTCAGCGCTTACTACGTGGTTACTAAGTTTATTCCATTCATCGACCACCCTATTTGTAAACCAATTCTTGCCTATTTCCTTCTTAAATCTAAATTTGTCCAGTTTATACCCATTACTGCGAGTCCTGCCCTGTTGTTTTATTATGATGACCTTGTTTGCATCACCCTTGTTATAGCCTTTGATCCACTTGAACACTTCTATTAGATCACCCCGCACTCTGCGTCTTTCCAGAGAGTGTAAGTTTAGGTGCCTAAGCCTCTCTTCGTAAGGCAAATTTCCAAGTCCTTGTATAATTTTGGTCATTCTTCTCTGTACTGATTCTAGTGAATTTATGTCCATTCTGTAGGACGGAGACCAAAACTGTACCGCATAGTCAAGGATGGGTCTAACTATCGCTAGATAGAGTTTAATAATTACCTCTGCACTTCTATTCGTTACCGTCCTAGCAATGAAGCCTAATGCTCTGTTTGCTTTATTTCTGGCGCTAATGCACTGGTTCCTGGTTTTAAGGTCCGGACTCACCAGAACTCCCAAGTCCCTCTCGCACTCAGATTTTTCTAAAAACGTGTCATCTAAGTTGTATCTATTTTCGGGGTTGTGTAGCCCTACGTTTAACACGCTACACTTAGAGATATTGAAGTTCATTTGCCATTTCACCGACCATGTTAACAGTTTATTAAGATCATCCTGCAGAATCTGGGCGTCTTCTCCTGACCTAATTAGGCGTCCTATTTTAGTGTCGTCCGCAAACTTACTAACATCACTATTTAACCCATCGTCTAAGTCGTTTATATACATAATGAACAATAAGGGACCCCACCTAGATTTTATTCCATTTATGGTGACCCGCTGTTTTCTGTTACTAATCCAAGCTCTAATCCATTCTAACACTTTTCCTCCTATGCCATGGGCTTTGATTTTATTTAGTAGTCTCTGGTGTGGCACTTTGTCGAACGCTTTGCTAAAGTCAAGGTAAATAACATCGTAATTTTCATTGTTGTCTGACGCCTTATATACCTTAGTGTAAAAGGATAGAAGATTAGTCACGCATGACTTACCTTTGGAGAAACCATGCTGTGAATCACGAATTAAATTATGCCCTTCAATGTGTTCTCTGAGTCTATTTACTATTATTGGTTCAAGCATTTTTCCTATAACCGATGTCAAACTGATTGGCCTGTAGTTGCATATGGTCGATCTATCTCCCTTCTTAAAAACAGGAACAACGTTTGCCTGCCTCCAAGCAGTTGGAACAGAACCAGTGTCTACCGATTTATTGAATATTTCAGTTAACTGGTCGCAGATTTCAAATTTACACTCTTTAAGCATTCTTGGAAAAATTTCGTCCGGACCCGGAGATTTTGTAGCTTTAAGTCTGTCAATCTGCTTGATAACTTCTTCTTTACTAATGCTGATATTAGTTAGGCTATTTTCTTCATCCCCTCTGAAAATCGGATCGCAGTCAGGTACTTTATCTAACCTCTCATTAGTAAACACCGATAGAAAATAATTGTTAAACTCCTCACTCATTTTTTCTTCCGATTCTATCATGACATTTTCATCGTTTTTGATTGGTCCTATTCTTTCTTTATTTTTTGTTCTATAGAGGTGAAAGAAACCCTTTGGGTTGGATTTTGCTTGACTGGCAACCTTGATTTCATAATTACGTTTCGCTGAACGTGTATTCCTTTTAACCAGCTTTGCCATTTCGTTATATCTTGATCTAAGGTGTGATTCCCCGTTTTTTATTTTTACGTAAAGTCCTCTTTTAATTCCGATCTCATGTTTCAATCTGTCCGTCATCCATTTGGGAGTATTACTATTTTTCCGTATTGACTTTAGGGGGATAAATGAGTTTTGTGCATTAATAATTAGATCTGCCAGATTGCTATACATCTCATCCAAAGTACTGACCTGATTTTTGGGCCGTCGCCCCGAATCGACCTGACCCAAGGCACGCGCATCACTCTCTTTGACCCAGACCTGACCTAAGGTATGCGTATTTCTCTCCTTGACCCAGACCTGACCCAAGGTACGCGTATCCTCCTTGACCCACTTCTGACTATCAGCCCCGCAACGAGAATCAAGAATGTTTGAAACGTCCGGATTGTTTTTCGTATTCAATTTCAAATAGGTTTTTATATTGTCAAAGTTTGCTTTCCTGAAGTCTGGTACTTGAACGTTATTTGTACTTTTTATTTTTTCCCAAATAATATTAAATCTTATTTCTTGATGATCGCTAAAGCCTAGACTATCGCCCACTATTATGCTGCTAATTTGGTGCTCATTATTTGTTAGAATTAAGTCCAGGGTATTTTGTCCCCTTGTAGGATCGGTAATCATTTGTTTTAGGAAATTATCCTGCACCACATCTAGGAATTTTTTCGCTTCATGATCTCCTATTAAAGTTTCCCAGTCAATGTTTCTATAGTTAAAATCTCCCATGATTACAACGTTTTTGTACTGGGACGCTCTGTGAATTTCATGAATTAGGGAATCAGTCTGCTCAATGCTAAGGTTAGGAGGTCTATACAAGACGCCAATAATAACTTTCTTATTCTTGCCTATAATCTCTACCCAAATAGATTCCGTACAGTCCTCTTCCTTAATCGAATTGTTGATAATACAGTTTAATGTATTTTTAACGAAAAGTGCTACACCTCCCCCATTCCTGCCGACCCTATCCTTATGAAAAAACTTATATCCTTCTATTTCGATTTCCGGAAGGAAATGTTTATCAGCCATGTTGATCCAGGATTCAGTAATGGCTATAATATCGAAATTTTCTACGCATACTTTACCTCGCAGCAAATCAATTTTGTTAATTATGCTCCTACTATTTGTATAGTAAACTTTAAGTTTATCTTCCCTCCACCTGCTTTGGTGATTTTTTGTACAGTCCTCTAAGTTGTTTCTATTTCCTAAACTATATTCCGATACTTCCCCCCCTACTCCCACATAATCTACCCGAAAAAACCCTGTAGGATGCCTACTTCTCGCTCAAGGGATTCAGTCTCTATTCTAATTTCACCAAGTCTTTATTATGGCTAGCCATCTGACAAGTTGTGTGTGACAAATGGAAATTAGCTCCACCGCAAAGAATTGAACCTCTGCCTTAGCGTCTGCTTCTTATGAAGCAGAGGCTCAAGGCTATCGTCTCCGCTTCGTAACAAGCAGTTGCTAAGGCAGAGGCTCGAGTCCTTGCGGTGGAACTCGTTTCCATTTGTCACAATGACACACACATACACATACACACACACACACACACACACACGCACGCACACATATATATATATATATATATATAATGTGTGTGTGTGTGTGTGTGTGTGTGTGTGTGTGTGTGTGTGTGTGTGTGTGTGTGTGTGTGTGTGTGTGTGTGTGTGTGTACATGCGCACATTAAAACAGATATACGGAGTGTTTAAAGTTAAATTTAATTTGTTTGCCAAATAGACGCACATACAGAAACAAAACGCGCGCGCGCACACACACATTCACACCCACACATCATCGCATTTGCAGTAACACATTATACATTCAAGCATAAATACATAAAATAGCGACATAATTGGTGCCTTTTATCCCAGTGTGTCAGTGATAAAAAAAGAATATTATATTGGCGAAAAAATGGTCCGTGTGTGTGCATGCGTACATGTGCGTGCATGTGCACATGTGTGTGTATGTGTGTGTGAAGTGACAGCTGGCGATGATGTGTATAACAGATTGCTTGTGATACAATGGAGAGGCAAGCAAACAAGCTTTGAAGCGAGACAACAGCCAGGGTTACCAATTTCGTGACAAGCAGGCACAATTAATTGTGTTATAAGCAGAGGTACCAATTGATTTTGTATCATATCCCGGTGCAGTGAGAAACCAACACATCAGAACGTCAGTTTTTTGCTTAACACACACACACACACACACACGCGCGCGCGCGCACACACACACACACACACAAACAAGAACTCGACAATAACAACCCCAAAATGAAATTCGAAATCAACATTAAATTGTTTCTACTTCCCATACAATAATACATACGCGTGGTGATGATTATACTACTACTACTACTATTACTACTATTGCTACTAATACTACCACTACTACTACTACTGCCACTAATAATTCCACCACTACTACTACTACTACTACTACTACTACTACTACTACTACTACTACAATTACTACCACTACTGCTACTGCCACTAATACTACCACTACTACTACTTCTACCACTACTACTACTACAACTACTACTACCCATTAACTCTTATTATGACTTACAAAGAGGCCACGACCTATATCGTGTTCTTCGTGATCAATACAGTAATAACGAGAGGCAGCAGCAGTGACATAAAAGATCCGGTTCAATGACCTTCACATCACTCTTCTCCTTAATTACTACGGGATACTCTGCTACTTCCACACGCATGTAAATGAGAGAGAGATAGAGAGCGTACGTGTGTGTGTGTGTGTGTGTGTGTGTGTGTGTGTGTGTGTGTGTGTGTGTGTATTCACCTTGGTCTTTGGATCACGTGCTGGACTCGTGATCGACAGCTGTTTCCCTTGCGGAAGAGAGCTTAGAGCTCGTATGACCGATCTATGGGTAATGGTGTGACCTTACACGCACACACACACACAATTCCCCGCCCACGAGTTGGAGTAACGACTCGAAACGCAGCGATACTGAAATTATTTCAGCCTTGGGCAGGATTCGAACACGGACCGCCGTAGTGAGAGTCGGGGCTCTATCAACCGCGCCACCGAGTCGTGTGTGTGTGTGTGTGTGTGTGTGTGTGTGTGTGTGTGTGTGTGTGTGTGTGTGTGTGTGTGTGTGTCTGTGTGTGTGTCTGCGATTCACTACGTCTTTAATAACGTGTTGGACCTGTGATTGACGGCTATTTCCCTTCCGGATGGGAGCTCAAATATGGCCTGGTCTAAGGGGGAAGGAGAGGGAGGAAGGAGATGATGAAGGAGAAGGAGTGGGTGAAGGAGAATGGGAAGGGAGGGGGAAGGGGACGAGGAAAGGGAAGGGATAATGGAGGAGGGAAAGGTAATGGGGAAAGGGAAGGTGGGAAGGGGAGGGGGAGAGAAGAAGGGAGGGGAGGGGGAGATGAGAGGGATGGGGAGAGGAGAGAGAAGAGGGAAGGGGAGAGGAGAGAGAAGAGGGAAGGGGAAAGGGAAGGGGAGAGGGAGATGGGAAGGGGAGGGGGAGAGGAGAGGGAAGGGGAAAGGGAAGGGGAGAGGGAGAGGGAGATGGAAAGGGAAGGGGAGAGGGGAGGGGAAACGGAAGGGGAGAGGGAAGGGGAGAAGAGAGGGGAGAGGGAAGGGGAAACGGAAGGGGAGAAGAGAGGGGAGAGGGAAGGAGAGAGGGAAGGGGAGAAGAGAGGGGAGAGGGAAGGAGAGAGGGAAGGGGAGATGGAAGGGGAGAGGGGAGGGGAGATGGAAGGGGAGAGGGGAGGGGAGAGGGGAGGATAAATGAAAGGGAGAGAGAGAGTGATGGTGGAAATTGTAACAACTATAGAGGGATTTCCCTCATACCCCACATCACAAAGCTATATGAGAGAATAGTTGAGAGAAAAGTAAGAGAGTTAATAGAACCTTTTTTAGGA
>NC_134799.1:442500-490000 GCF_046742065.1 Oratosquilla oratoria
AGCAGTTAGAGGTTTAACCATCGCTTCTTTCCCAATCGCTTCAGCTAGAGAGCGTGGTTTTAATAAGCTTATTCAGGTTCAATTTGACGTCGCGACGGTGCCCCTTACAGAGGACTTTGTAGCGTGGAAATTAATTAACAATGCCCTTGGTCCAACTCGTTGGTGGCAGGGCTCGAACTACCGTCACCTCGACCTCCGCCACAGGCAGCGACGCTCTAAGCCGCTCGGCCAGCGATCATCCTCAGGTTAAGGATGTGCGATTTTATTCAGCTGAGGAAGTCGATCTCTGTTCTTAGGTGGGTCTCGGTCGATTGAAACGTCCTTCAGGATATGTCAATCCTCAAATGCCGAAGAGGAGTTTGAAACTGGTTTCTCCAGACGATTTCATTATCAACCTGGAAGGTAGAGAGGCTCTTGCCTTGATTAAAATCCTGCTATGATCAGACCGATCCAAGGCAAATAACTCAATAAACAATAAAAAAAAAATAAAAAAAATCATAAAGAATATCTAAACGAACTTTGAAATATTGTTCCTTGACAACGAAAGGATTAAGGAAAAGGATCGATATAGAGTTCCAAGAGGATTCCAGTCAGGTGTTCATCTGGGGTCAAGAGAAGAAAAAAAAATCACGGGCGGCGCTAACCAGAATTATATATACAAGTTGTCGCACCACATGTCAGCAAGGACGCTCCGACCTCCATTCGACTCCGACTCCGAGTCCTCCAGCAGGAGTGACGTCAGCAAAGGTCTCCGGTTCGACAGGGAAGACCCAGTTCGACCTGAGCTCCACCGTGCGAAGACCTTCGAGGCGTCGCAGAAACCCCGAAGGGAAAGTACACCATCCTTACCTCAGACGAAATTCAATGGACAGTAACACCCTGAGACTCGAAGACCAAGCCAAGGAAAATTAAAAAAAAACATTATCAGCCAAGCGTCAGACCCTTCAGGACATTCAGCGCATTTCTATATATATATTTTTAATGGATTGTTTATACTCCATCTGGGGTATTGGCTGCATGTTATTGTTCGGTATAAAGAGAAATTATGCTACTTCACTGTACTGCGACGGTCCCTCCGTTATGCTGTTAAACCCCCTCTTAATACTGTCTTGTACCATTTCTTTGAGTATATATTTCCATTTTCGCCTTTCCCCTGTAGCAGGGGGAAAAAAGAATATTGGCACCGAGTCTTCCCACTTGGGTCGTAACGGGGGCTAAAACGGGACGGAGTGTGGGACTAGGCATCCTGCTCTTTGTAGCCCTATGGGTAAATTCCTAAGAAAAGTCAAGGCATAATAGGGTCTGGGAGTTTTCCAACTAGAACCCTAAGATTTGGGTCTTTTAGTGTGTGTGTGTGTGTGTGTGTGTGTGTGTGTGTGTGTGTGTGTGTGTGTGTGTGTGTGTGTGTGTGTGTGTGTGTGTGTGTGTGTGTGTGTGTGTGTGTGTGTGTGGTGTGTGTGTGTTGTACAGTTGAGAGTAAAATGGAAGAGATAGGCACAATGTTTGTGAGAAGGAAAATGGATGTGTTGGCATTAAGTGAAACTAAATTGAGAAGGAGGGGTGATTTTGAGTTTGGGAGTGTAGTGGGGAGGGTGGCGGGAGTGAGGAAAGGACGAGGAATGGAAGGGGTGACTCTACTAGTAAGTAAAGAGGTAGGTAAGCGAGTGGTGGAGTGGAAGGAGGTTTCAAGGTTAATGTGGATGAGGATGAAACTGGCATGAGAGATGTGGGTCTTTGCAAGTGCATATGGGCCTGGTAGTGAGAAGAATGCAGAGGAAAAGTAGGCTTTTTGGACATATCTAAATGGGTGCGTAGAATTTTGGAAGGAATGTCAATGTAGTGGTAATGGGAGACCTCAATGCTAGCGTTGGGGATGAACCAATAGATGGAGTTGTTGGGAAGTGTGGAGTGCCAGGCAAAAACCATAGTGGTTAATGGTGGAGATGAGCTTATAGAGTTGATGGTAGTTAACACAGTGCTTAGGAAGAAAGTTAAACATAAGTACACATGGGAGAGGGTGGTGGATGGAAGAGTGGTTGATAAGGCACTAATGGACTGTGGTGATATCCAGGAAAAGAGCAGGGAACGTTCTTGATGTCTATACTTTTAGGGGAGAGAGAGGGAATATATCATTTTTTGGTGGAAAGTAAGTTGACAGTGGAGCAAAGGTGTAGAGAGGAAAAGGGCGGAAGGTAGAGAAATTCTTGGATTAAACTGTTTAAATGAGAAGGAAAAGGAGGAGTACAAGGGGGAACTGAGAGAGGTGTGGAGGGTGAGGTGAAGGATAGAGTAGAAGTAGGTGTGGAAGAGGAATAGGATGCGTTTCAAGGGAAAAGTGCATTGATGGTATGTGGAACAAGGAGAATGGGAGGGAATAGAAGGAAAAGTAGTGAGTGTTGGGATGAAGTGAAGAAGGTACTAGAAGACAAGAAGCGAGTATTCAGGTACTGGTTGCAAAGTAGGATGAAAGAAAATTATGAGAAATATAAAGAAAAAAGAAGAGAAGAAAAACAAAAATACGGGAGGGAAAAAGGAGAGATGTAAAATGGGGAAGGAGTAAGGCAAAAAATAATGAAAGTAATAAAAATACGTTTTTGATGGAAATCAAGAAAGGAAGGAGAGATGAGTCAAGTAGAGAAGAAAGGGTAAAAGGCACAAATGGACACAACGGAAAAGGAGGCGGTAAGAGAAAGATAGGGAGTGTTTTAGAGAGCTGGTGAATGTGAAGGAGGATAGGGAGGGATTGGTGGCAGCAGTGGGAGGCGCTACGAAAATGACGGTGATGGGAGAGGAAAATGGAGGAGAAATAAGAGAAGATGAGGTGCAAGTAGTTCTAAAAATGATGAGAACAGGTAAGGTACCTGGGTTCGATGGGTGTCATGCGGAGTGTCTGAAGAAAGGAGGTACAGTAATAGTGGACTGGCTAGTGAGGTTTGCTTGTGTGTCTAAGGGAGGGTAGAGTGCCGAAGGACTTGAGGAGTGCCTGTACAGTTCCACTTTACAAGAGAATATGGGGCAAATGTGAGTGTAGTAGTTTCAAAAGGATAATTTTGTGGATTGTAGTTAGAAAGGCTTATGGGTTTTGAGAGAATTAGGAGAGGAACAGAGGGAGTAATTGGTGAGGAATTGTGTGGGTTTAGGAAAGATAAGGGTTGCGTGGATCAGGTTTTTTGCAGTAGGGCAGACATGGGAGAAAGATTTAGGAAAAGGTATTTTTTTTTTTTTATGGATTTGGAAAAGTCTTATGACAGGGTAGACAGGAAGGCACTGTGGGAGGTTTTACAGATATATCGGATTGGGGGAAAGCTGTTACCCGCAGTAAAGATTTTTAACGAGAGTAGTAGAGCCTTAGTTAGAACGGGAAATGGAAAGAGTGAGTCGATTGAAGTAAAGGTGGGACTGTCAAGGATGTGTCATGTCGCGATGTGTACATGGATGGGGTGGTGCGAGAGGTAAAGGCAAGGGTAATGGGCAGGGGACTGGAGATGGTTAAAGAAAACGGAGAAAAGTGGAAGGTGAGCCAGTTGTTGTTAGCTGACGACACTGCGCTTGTAGCAGGGTCAGAGGGGGGACTGAGGAAGTTAGTGACAGATTTTGGAAAGGTATGCGATAGAAGTTGAAGGTAAATGTGGGTAAATGTAAGGTGATGAGATGTACAAGGGTAGAGGATGCCATTAAATTGGAAGTAAATCTAAAAGGAGAGAGGCTGGAAGAAATGGATAGCTTTATGTATTTAGGGTTGCATGTGGCAGGATAGGGAGGAGTAGAGGTGGAAATTAATTGTAGATTTAGAGAAGCAAGTAAATGCCTTGGAGGATTAAAAAGTGTAATGAGAAATAGGCATCTGGGAACGGATTCAAACAGGATATTGTATGAAGGGGTGATTGTGCCGACTGCATTGTATGGGTCAAAAACATGGAATTTAAGAGAGGAAGAGAGGAAAAGTTTAAACGTGTTTGAGATTAAATATCTGGGAAGTATGGTTGGATAGAGTGAGAAACGAGGTGAGGAGAGCGGGAGTGGAAAAGGAGATGGCAGATTGGGTTGATGAAAGATTATTGGGATGGTTTGGACACACGGAAAGAATGAGTGATGGAAGATTAGTAAAGAGGTGTGGAAGGCAGAGGTGGAGGGAGTGAACTTGAGGGGACGACTGAGGATGAGATGGATGGATGGGGGTGAAGGTGGCTTTGAGCAGGAGTGGAACGCTGTTGAGCAAGGGAGAAGGCAGGAGATAGGAATGAGTAGAGAGTGACTGTGTATAGATGATACTGCTATGCAAGGAAGCAAGGAAGGGGCAGGGGATTGGGGTGCATATGTGTGAACGATATTTTGACACAGCCCGAAGGGATTTCTCCCCGTCTTCTCTTTTCCTGCATGAGGGGACGGAAAGGAGGAGTCGCCGATTAAATGAAGCGGCCTTGCTGTGGATATACTGTGTCTTGCTATGTTGCTTCTGACCCAGGGCAGTAGGCGGGATACAGGGATGACCCGTCATCCACGAGGAGCTAAAATATTAGGGGGAAAGGGTGGTGCGTGTCCCCTCACAAGGGGAAGCTCTTGGTATATAGATGGCTTACACTTATAAGGAAATATGTTCATCACTCATTCGAATATATTCATATAGTTTAATAAAGATAAGGATATAAACTATAGTAAAATTAACTTTCACAGCGCTTTCGTTCTCATACACAAAAGAATAAGTAATTATAAAACAGGTTAATATCCTTTAAAATGTTTAAAACGTTATCAATAAAACTTTCCCCTATAACATCAGACAGGGATAGATTATTCAAAATGTTAGCCCTCCGATTACTTGAGCAACGGGTGCATTCCATCCAAATGTTGTTTACATTTAAAACTACTTGAAATGTGGAGCAGAGGAACCTGCCTCTCTGCCCTACTTGCCATCAAATGTTTGTGGGTCGAGTGTGTATGACCTATACACAGACGAGTTATAATTATACTGGATCTTCTGTCTCTCTGAACATGACGTCAAATGGAGACAGAGGGCCTGATAGACTCGTTGTACTCTCTGTCCTTTGTTTTAACGTTACTTGTTCTATCCACGTTCATAGTATTCACGACCCCTGTGGGAGTCTCTCTCCACAACAGGCACCCTTTACGATCTTGTCCTTCCGTCTCGAACGCCAGATATTGTTCCCCAACTCAACTTGAGTGCCTGCCCTAGGTGCCACTGGCTTTGGCACCCATCGTCGATCTCTTAGCTCCAGAGGACCATGGAGCATTCTTCTGTGCAGGAGATCGCAAGCTCCTCCTTTCCAAAAAGGCTCTCGGCTGTTGAGTAAATGCTCATGACTACTCGATGCCGATGGATGTTTCCCTTGCTTTATTATCGAATTTGTATCTACAGAAACATCAATATCACAATAGTTTAAATGCTTAAAATCTGTAATCCCAATTTACCACCCTGAAGCCCCAACCCCCCCCCAAAAAAAAATCCCCCCTAGATTACAAAGGCAGGCGGAGCATGCCGACAGGAGACCTTTTGATCCATATCTAGGTCGGATGCGAAAAAAAAAAATCATAATAAAACAATAAATAAAAACTATAATAATGTAAATAACAAATAAATGCATAGGTATAGTTAAATAATAAACAAACAGGTAAATAGTAAATAATAATAAATTGACATATAACTAATAATAAATGAAAATCAGACAGACAAATGATGACAAAACAAAAGCAAATAATATAAGATAAATTATAATCATTACAGCATCTTACAAAGGATTACAAAGGATTACAAAGGCGGAGCATGCCGACAGGAGACCTTTTGATCCATATCTAGGTCAGATGCGAAAAAAAAATCATATTAATAATAAAATAATAAATAAAAACTATGATAATGTAAATAACAAATAAAATACATAAATAAATGCATAGGTATAGTTAAATAATAAACAAACAGGTAAATAGTAAATAATAATAAATTGACATATAACTAATAATAAATAAAAATCAGACAGACAAATGATAACAAAACAAAAACAAATAATATAAGATAAATTATAATCATTACAGCATCTTACTTAGGTATTTATCTAAATGATTCTTAAAGCTTCGAACTGAACTACATTGCACTACCTGTGCAGGAAGTTTATTCCATTCATTAACTACACGGTTGGCAAAGTTGTTTCTACCTACTTCCAAATTGAATCTATTTCCGGAGAGTTTAAGACCATTGTTTCTTGTCTGATTCTCATTCAATGTAAAAATTTGGTCACTTTTGATGTTGTCAATTCCCTTTAAAATTTTAAAGACCTGTATCAAGTCACCTCTGAGTCTACGCTTTTTTAGGGAAAACAGATTCATATGTTTTAGTCGATTTTCGTATGATTTATTTTTGATATTTGGAATCAGTCTTGTGGCTCGCCGTTGTACTCTTTCCAATCTGTCAATGTCTTTAATGAGATTCGGTGACCATACGGAAACAGCATATTCCAAATGTGGACGAACTAACGATTTATATAGCTTGTTAATGAGTGATGGACTTTTGAAATCAAAAGATCGAGCAATCAGTCCCAGAATCTTATTTGCTTTCTCAGAGGCTGAAATACACTGCTTGGATGATTTGAGGTCGTTATTGATAATTACGCAGAGATCTTTTTCACTATCCACTTTTGTTAACGAATTTCCAAATAACTTGTAATCGTACTTACTGTTATTTTTATCTATGTGCATTACCTTGCATTTACTTGTGTTAAATTTCATTAGCCACTTTTCAGACCATTGCTGTAATCTATCTAAATCTTCTTGAATATCTAATTGGTTTGAGTGATCATTTGCCACTCCGCACAGTTTTGTATCATCAGCAAATTTGGAAACAGTAGATTTTAGTCCATGGTCTATATCATTTATATATACTATGAATAGAAGTGGCCCAAGAACGGAACCCTGAGGAACTCCACTTGCAACACTTTTCCATCCAGAAGTTTTTCCATTTAAAACAACTCTCTGTTTTCGACCATTCAACCAATTACTAGTCCAACCTAATAGGCTACCACTTATTCCATGCAAAGCTAATTTAGTAAGTAGTCTTTCGTGTGGGACGGTATCAAAAGCTTTTGCAAAGTCTAGATATATTAAATCTATATTGTTTCTTTTGTCATAATTCGAGATAACTGTGTTGTAGAATTCGAGTAAGTTAGTCACGCAAGAACATTTCCGTCTGAAACCATGCTGGCTATCATTTATCAAACGGTTACTTTCTAAATGATGTTCGATAGCATCTCTGATGATAGTTTCCATTATTTTCCTACGATTGAAGTCAAACTTATAGGCCTATAGTTATTTGGTTTCTTTTTGTCACCTTTTTTGAATATGGGAGTAACGTTAGCTAGCTTCCATTCTCTTGGGACATCTCCGGATATGATGGATTTCTTGAAAATATATTCTAATGGAACAACAATCTCATTTTTCATTTCCTTTAAGATTCTTGGATGCCAACCGTCAGGCCCTGGTGTTTTATTAACTTTGAGTTTGTCTATACACCTTTTAATTTTTTCTTTTGTTATATTTACCGTAGTGAGTAAGTTTACCCTAGACTTTTCACAGGTTTCAGTTTGGAATTCACTTTGAGGTGTTTCGTTTACGAATACCGAGCTAAAATAATTGTTTAAGATATTACACATTCCTTCATTTGAATATTCAAGTTGACCGTCAGCAGATAATAGTGGACCAATGTGATTCCTAACAACCTTTTTATCTCTAATGTAACTATAGAATTCTTTGGGATTCTCTTTGGATTTATCAGCGATGTTCATTTCGTATTGTCGTTTTCTTTTTCTTATTGTCTTTTTTAAATGGTCTTTTTTAAATTTCTCTGTATTTATCTAACTGATTCTTAAAGCTTCGAACTGAACTACATTGCACTACCTGTGCAGGAAGTTTATTCCATTCATTTACTACACGGTTGGCAAAGTTGTTTCTACCTACTTCCAAATTGAATCTATTTCCGGATAGTTTGAGACCATTGTTTCTTGTCTGATTCTCATTCAATGTGAAAATTTTGTCACTTTTGATGTTGTCAATTCCCTTTAAAATTTTAAAGACCTGTATCAAGTCACCTCTGAGTCTACGCTTTTTTAGGGAAAATAGATTCATGTGTTTTAGTCGATTTTCGTATGATTTATTTTTGATATTTGGAATCAGTTTTGTGGCCCGCCGTTGTACTTTTTCCAGTCAGTCAATGTCTTTAATGAGATTCGGTGACCATACAGAAACAGCATATGCCAAATGTGGACGAACTAACGATTTATATAGCTTGTTAATGAGTGATGGACTTTTGAAATCAAAAGATCGCGCAATCAGTCCCAGAATCTTATTTGCTTTCTCAGAGGCTGAAATACACTGCTTGGATGATTTGAGGTCGTTACTGATAATTACGCCGAGATCTTTTTCACTATCCACTTTTGTTAACGAATTACCAAATAACTTGTAATCGTACTTACTGTTATTTTTACCTATGTGCATTACCTTGCATTTACTTGTGTTAAATTTCATTAGCCACTTTTCAGACCATTGCTGTAATTGATCTAAATCTTCTTGAATATCTAATTGGTTTGAGTGATCATTTGCCACTCCGCACAGTTTTGTATCATCAGCAAATTTGGAAACAGTAGATTTTAGTCCATGGTCTATATCATTTATATATACTATGAATAGAAGTGGCCCAAGAACGGAACCCTGAGGAACTCCACTTGCAACACTTTTCCATCCAGAAGTTTTTTCCATTTAAAACAACTCTCTGTTTTCGACCATTCAACCAATTACTAGTCCAACCTAATAGGCTACCACTTATTCCATGCAAAGCTAATTTAGTAAGTAGTCTTTCGTGTGGGACGGTATCAAAAGCTTTTGCAAAGTCTAGATATATTAAATCTATATTGTTTCTTTTGTCATAATTCGAGATAACTGTGTTGTAGAATTCTAGTAAGTTAGTCACGCAAGAACGTTTCCGTCTGAAACCATGCTGGCTATCATTTATCAAACGGTTACTTTCTAAATGATGTTCGATAGCATCTCTGATGATAGTTTCCATTATTTTTCCTACGATTGAAGTCAAACTTATAGGCTTATAGTTATTTGGTTTCTTTTTGTCACCTTTTTTGAATATGGAAGTAACGTTAGCTAGCTTCCATTCTCTTGGGACATCTCCGGATATGATGGATTTCTTGAAAATATATTCTAATGGAACAACAATCTCATTTTTTATTTCCTTTAAGATTCTTGGATGCCAACCGTCAGGCCCTGGTGTTTTATTAACTTTGAGTTTGTCTATACACCTTTTAATTTTTTCTTTTGTTATATTTACCGTAGTGAGTAAGTTTACCCCAGACTTTTCACAGGTTTCAGTTTGGAATTCACTTTGAGGTGTTTCGTTTACGAATACCGAGCTAAAATAATTGTTTAAGATATTACACATTCCTTCATTTGAATATTCAAGTTGACCGTCCGCAGATAATAGTGGACCAATGTGTTAATGGGTCTATTCACAATAAATATTTAATGACAATATTGAAACAATTCCATTAATACTATCAGACTGATATCACATACCCTTTAAAGACATCTCGGGAGACTTCTTGGCCGATAGTAAGAAACGCCCACCAATTGAATAAACTGCCCTGGCGTTGACCACAAGAAAATATGTAAAAATCGTTATCATGGTGAAATTGGTAAGCAATAGTTTGGATACAAATATCTACCTGAAGGAGGTCTCGCCACCCCCCCCCTCCCCTTTATTCAACCTCAAAACTGAATAACCACGCGAATACCTGTAAAATCCTCAAAACACGATGTATTCATTCATTGCAAAAATGTATAGTAAACAATGAAAAAAGTTAATAACCTTTGGTGGAATGGACAATCTATTTTTGTCTGCTTTCCAGCCTACACGCGTTCTGCGAGGTAACTAAACACGCCGTCCATTTGTCAGAGCTCAATGCTGTGAAGACCCTATTATGCCCTTATTCCTGCCGTCACACGGTGCTTCCCTTATTGGAACTCGGAACAGACGCAAGCGCCTTAAGCCGGGTCCACACTTGTTCCATTTCCACGTATCGTATCATCTTTGCGTACCACCTAGTGATACGATACGGTGCAACAGGGTATTGTACCCACTTGTTGCGTATCCGTATACAGCAGGCGGATACGCAACAAGTGGGTACCATACCCTGTTGCACCGTATCGTATCACTAGGTGGTATGCAAAGATGATACGATACGTGGAAATGCAACAAGTAATGATAGTAATAGTAGTAACAGTAATAACAATAATAATATATAATAATTATAATAACGATACTAATAATGATAATAAAATAATATAATTATAATATGATACTAATAATGATGATAATAATAATAACAATAATAATAATAATAATAATAATAATAATAATAGTACAATCAACAATTTATCTAGAAGTATTGAAGCTAGGCGCAAAACAAGAGCAATATAAGTCTTGACGGACAAATAAATAAATCAATCAATAAATTAATAAATAAATAAAATAGATAAAAATAATACAAAAAAAAAAAAACTATAATCCAATCCCCAAAGCTTACGCTGATGAACACACAGCTGTTTTCTCCATTTGCCCAAAGCCTTGAATTAATATCTCCAACAAATATTACGAACTTATGATATTCATTCGCACAAAAGAAGGACATGCACATGGGTCTCTACAAAGTTAATTTCCCTAAGGAAAAGCTAAACAGTATGTAATACCTGAAGCAGAAAAAAGGACATTCAATAACAACCAAGCAAACTTCAAAGGGCTTCAAGTAACAGAGAAATAAATCCAAGGTTGTGCATAAACGAAATGTTCCGAAAAGGCCAACTGTCTCAAAAGACAGCCGTAAATTCAGCTGTATGAAAGTGTGTGTGTGTGTGTATTCACTTGGTCTTCGGTCTTTGGATCACGTGTTGGACTCGTGATCGACAGCTATTTCCCTCCTGGAAGAGAGCTCAGAGCTCGTAGGTCCGATCTATGGGTAATGCTATGACCTTGCACACACACACCCCCAACTCCCCGCCCACGAGAGTCAGAGTAACGGCCCGAGGCACAGCGATACCGAAATAATTTCGGCCCTGGGCAGGATTCGAACTGGGTACTGGGAGCACTTCTATTTCCCAGTTCAGCGCTCTACCAACCGTGCCACCGAGTCGGGGTGTGTGTGTGTGTGTGTGTGTGTGTGTGTGTGTGTGTGTGTGTGTGTGTGTGTGTGTGTGGTGTGCGTGTGTGGGTGTGCGTGGGTGTGCTGTGTGTGTGTGTGTGTGTGTGTGTGTTTGTGTTTGTGTGTGTGTGTGTACCTGTTTTACTATCAACACCCTGTAGGTCGATCGGCGCAGTTGGAGATCAGATATGTACATACTTACGCACTGCCATGCATTTAATAAGTCTACAATAACTAAACACTCAAAATTCATTAAAAAGCGAATACTCCCATTGATAACAATTAGTAAAAATTAAATAAATAAAAACTAAAATAAAATCAATAAAACAAAAACCAAGGATGTTTAACAAGTGAAAAGTAATCAGCATTTTTATTATTTTGTGGAGATCAGAAAAACAAACAAATAGATGAACAAATAAATAAATAAATATACAAATAATTATGTAAATAGACAAATCAATAAATTCCTTCTTCCGTGGTCAAGTCATCACGTCCCGAAACTACACAGGGGGTCTACCTTATATAGGGTAACTAAGAGCAAATAAACCCTCTCACTCACTCACTCACTCACTGCCTGAAGGAGTTCACACCGATCTCGATGCCCCCCCCCACCTCCTCCTCCTCCTTCTCCTCCTCCAGGAGTGACGACGTTGTCGTCGACACCTCAGTCGAGAGTAGCGTCCTCTGGCAGCCGCCAGGCGATTGGAATCACCCGAAGAAAATCCACAAAACAGTTCATTCTCTTTTGGATACGTGAAGGGGGGAGGCGTAGGGAAGGGGACGGAGGAAGGGGACGGGAGAGGGGACGGGAGAGGGAGGAGAGGGGAAGGAAGTGGGGTAGAGAAGACGGAAGAGGGAGAGGGGAAGAGAAGGAGGGAGAAAGGGAGAGGGAGGAGAGGGGAGATGGAGAGGGAGTTGGAAGAAGGGGAGTGAGTTGGAAGAGGGGGGGGAGTTGGAAGAGGGGGAGGGAGTTGGAAGAGGGGGAGGGAGTTGGAAGAGGGGGAGGGAGTTGGAAGAGGGGGAGGGAGAGGGAAAATATACAGACCTAACCCAATTTAACCTAAGGTTAGTTAGGTTAGGTTAGGTTAGGTATTACTGACTGAATATTCGCTTCCAGTGATTAATTGGATGAAAGAAAAAATGCTTATTGTAAATAAGACCTTTTGAACGGTAAGGGTCCAAGTTTTGCCCCTTTTTGACAAATAGGAACCCCAAATCAAACGGGAACCCCTATTATTCTTCAAAAGCTCCGAGAGAGGGAGAGGGAAGAAAAGGAGAGGAAGAGAGGGGACGGAGTGGGGAGGGAGAGAGGGAGGGAGGGGTAGGGAGAGTGGTAGGGCAAGAGAAGAGGGGGAGGGAGAAGAGGGGGAGGGGGAGGGAGAGAGGAGAGGGGGAGGGAGAAAGGAGAGGGGGATGGAGAGGGGAGAGGGGGATGGAGGAGAGGGAGGAGAGGAAGAGGGGGAGGGAGAAGAGGGGGAGGGAGGCGAGGAAGAGGGGGACGGAGAAGAGGAGGGAGAGAGGAGAGAGGGATGGAAAGGGGAGAGGGGAGAGGGATGGAAAGGGGAGAGGGGAGAGGGGGAGGGGGAAGGGAGGGAGAGAGAAGAGGGAGAGGGAGGGGGAAAGGGGGAGAAGGAGGGGGAAAGGGGGAGAGGGAGGGGGAAAGGGGTAGAAGGAGGGGAGAGGGGGGAGGAAGGGTGGGAAGGGGATGAAGGGTGGGAGGGAGAGAGAAGAGGGGGAGGGATAAGAAGAGGGGGAGGGAAAGAGGAGAGGGGGATGGAGAGGGGAGAGGGGGATGGAGAGGGGAGAGGGGGATGGAGAGGGGAGAGGGGAAGGGAGGGGAGGGAGAAGGGTAGGGGAGGGAGAGAGAAGAGGGAGATGGGGAATGGGAAGGAAATGGATAGGGAGAGGGACATGGAAAGAGAGAGAGAGGGAAGAGGAAGACAGAGAGGGAAAAGAGTGAGGGAAGAGGGGAGGGGAAGGGAAAGGGGAAGGGAAAGGGGAAGGGAAAGGGGGAGGGAGTGGGAGAGGGAGTGACAAGGGAAGGAGGAGGAGGAGGGAGATGGGAAGAGAGGAGAGGGAGAGGGAGAGGAAGAGGGAGAGGAAGAGGGAGAGGGAAAGGGAGAAGGAGGGAGAAAGGAAGGGAGAGGAGGAGAGGGGACGAGAGAAGACGGGGGGAGAGGGGACGAGAAAAGGAGAAGGAGAGGGAGAGAAAGGAGAAGAGGAGGAGGGCGAGGGAGTAGGAGAGGGAGAGGAAGGAGAGGGGGGGTCGAGACATGGGGAGAGGGTAGTGGTAGAACGGGAGTGAGAGGGGGGAGTGAGAGGGGTGAGTGAGAGGGGGAGGCGCATCATTTATCATTTTGTTAAGTCCCATTTACGAAGGCGGTCAGATGCAGCCTCAAGCCTTCTCAGGCTGAAGCACACAAGATGAATCTGTTCTCCATCTCTACCACAAAAAAAAAAAAAAAAAAAAAAAAAAAAAATTAGCTGGCTAGCCTAATCTCATGGGGGAGAAAGAATCTAACGATGTTTTCCTCGTCAGGACCACTGCAGAACCCTCCGACTAACCCTAGGGAGAGGATGTTGCCTCTGTATCTCAACACGGTAGTTTGAACTGGGTTTTTCTAACTGCGGTATAGAGGGGAAGAGCAACGCTCGTGGGGTCCTGTCACTTACTTTTCAATCATGATACCTACCGAAGTGCATTTGGCTGTAATTGTGAATGAAATTGTATATTTTACATTTTCCCACCGTCACTGTACATGCATGAATATATACACACATGAATATATTAACACATACACGTATTTTATATCACACCCACAAATATACACACATGAATATATAAACACATACACGTATTTTATATCACACCCACAAATATACACACATGAATATACAAACACATACACGTATATCAGATCCACAAATACTCAAAAAAAAAAAAATAATAAAAAAAAATAAAAAAAAAATAACATCGAGGGAGACTTTATGGCGTGTCATAAACTGTGACCATTATTTCAAAACCCCGAGGCCATCCCTCGTCCATCTTGACACAAATTAGAATTAAAATGACACGGAGGTCCCGTTGAGGTGCGGGCGGGTGACAGACCCGCAAACCTTATAATAAATAAACAAATAAATAAATAAATAAAACATACATAAACACACACACACATATATATATATTTGCTAATAAGAACACGGGCACGTGTGTTCACTTATGCAAAGTAGACCACTTGGAAAAAGAAACTAAGAAGAGCGCTTTCGTAATATACGAAAGCGCTCTGCTTCGTTAGTTTCTTTTTCCAAGTGGTCTACTTTGCACACACACACACACACACACACATATATATATATATATATATATATATGTGTGTGTGTGTGTGTGTGTGTGTGTGTGTGTGTGTGTGTGTGTGTGTGTGTGTGTGTGTGTGTGAATAGGAGGTAAAGGGAACACGGGCTGATGGAAATACTTTTATTCCTGACTAGTTTCGCCTGAGTGGCTTCTTCAGAGGAATAGTGTTTGAAGTCAAGCTGGTCAATTATATACTGACCAGCTTTACTTCAATCACTACCTCTGAAGAAGCCACTCAGGCGAAACTAGTCAGGAATAAAAGTATTTCCCTCAGCCCGTGTTCCCTTTACCTCCTATCCACATTCGTCACAATGTTCACACACACTCACTCACTCACACACACACACTATAAATATGTGTGTGTGTGTGTGTGTGTGTGTGTGTGTGTGTGTGTGTGTGTGTGTGTGTATGTGTGCGCGCGCGCGTGTGACACCACGGGAGTTACGGACACAGCCGAGAAGAGAATTGCAGGACACAAACTGCAGCACCGGACACTAAAACGAGCAATTTCGGATCCAACCTCCCACGCAGACCATAATGGGAGCATTCATTATGCATAGGATCGAGTTTCAAATGTTTATCACAGTTTAAGAAGGAAATAGACATGAACTGGTTTACCAATAGAGTGATTAACGAATGAAACAGACTTAGCAATTATGTAGTGAGCGCTGAAGCAACTTTATGGATGTGGATAACAGGTGGTAAGGGGCATGGGACTAACTAGTGTAGGCCATATGGTCCCTTGGAGTCTCCTACATTCTTATGTTCTTCTGTTCTTATGAACATGCGTTCAAAAATGTTCTGCTTAGCCCAACAAAGTACAAAAACTCCCCAATTTCCTTTCCTCACACTCCCTCAAATCGAAATATCCTTATAAAACCGTTTACCAGCGCTTCTATCCATGTGGTAGCGTCGTAACTACCGTCATTTTTGCTTTCCGGCCCTTTCATTAACGTGTGTGTACCTGTGATTCACCTTGGTCTTTGGATCACGTGTTGGACTCGTGATCGACAGCTATTTCCCTCCCGGAAGAGAGCTCAGAGCTCGTATGACCGATCTCTGGGTAATGCTATAACCTTACACGCACACACACACACCCAACTCCCCGCCCACGAGAGTTGGAATAACGACTCGAAGCGCAGCGATACTGAAGTAATTTCAGCCCTGGGCAGGATTCGAACCAGGTACGGCCGGTACCGCCGGACTAACAGTCTGGGACTCTACCAACAGCGCCACCGTGTGTGCGTGTGTCCGTGCGCGCGTGCACACTGACACCCCAGTTGTCCAACCTTCATACATTTCCATAACGTATACAACATGATACGTCCCTTGTACACTTCAAAAACACCGAAATAAATTTCGAAATGTTCGCCCAGAGGATTTCTTGAATGCGAGCCGGAGACGCGGTTTGTGGCAGAGTCCTCCATCCCAGACACCTCATCTCCATCTTCCGGGGGTAAAGCTCTCGTCACACATTCAAGACTCTCATCAAATGTTTTGAATTCGAAAAACCGGAAGACGACTTCGCCTACAGTATTCTAGACTTCCCTAAGTACAACTCAACACTGTGTCTAATGTATAGGTTTAACTTTTCTTATTTCGTCATTCCCCTTCTCAATATATGACGGAAAGGTCATTTGACATTTGGAGATTCGAAAAATAAGACATTGTAACCTATGTCGTTTATACTCAAACGAACTCACTTCAGTTACTCGACCTCGCCGGTTCTTCCCCCCCCCGAAGACGTCTGGGGCCGCCGGTTACCAAGTATCCGAAGTTGTCATCATCCTCGGTTGTCAAGAGCCGGGGATCGGGAAGGGGCGAGGTCAATGTTCGCGATGGACAGACAGACAGACGAACCGTCGCTACACATTTTCGGACGAGTTCTTCAGTGAGAACGCGAATGGGTACAAGATGAAACGACGCCGAGGCAGTATCTATGGACTGTATGTTAATTCAGGGTTTCCCAATGTGGGGAGGGGTAAGATGCGCCCCTAAGGGAGGGTTTGACATTACAGGGAGGGTGTGTAGTAATCACAGGTCCACAAAGGATACCATTCAAATACATACAAGGTATATATATATATATGTATGTATATATATATATATATATTATATATATATACATATATAAGATCATTTTTATGACCGTCGCGCAGAGGATTCGAACCTGCTGCTCTGATGCCAAGAGGCTCCATCGCCACTCGCCTTAACCCACTCAACCACTGATGCGCGACGGTCATAAAAATAATCTGATTGATGTCGCTGTTCACTAGCGAATTTCTCATATATACACACACACACACACACATATATATATATATATATATATATATATATATATATATATATATATTATATCCGAACGTAATTTACGTGCACTGTATACCACTTTCATTTTCTCTTGAAATTACAAATTGGTAATGGAATGGAGGAATGGAGACTCGGGGGAAAGGGGAGGTAATTTTACCAAATACTCCCCAAATCCGAACACCTGCGGCCAAACTGGTTCGGACGTGGAGGGATTACTGTGTGTGTGTGTGTGTGTGTGTGTGTGTGTGTGTGTGTGTGTGTGTGTGTGTGTGTGTGTGTGTGTGTGCGCGCGCGTGTGTGTAAATTATATATATATATATATATATATATATATATATATATACACACACACATATCTGTGTGTGTTATCTCCGTCGATGTTCAGCGTGTCTGTTATCATCTCCCTCGATGTTCAGCGTGCACACCCGCGTACGCACGCATATAGAGTGAGCGTGAATCTTCAAGCACCTCGAGATAACCCATAATGTTCCGGATGTTCCTCCCAAGGGACATTGGCATTGTATCCGGACCTGAACAAGGACCAGAACCGCCGACTTTTCCAGCCAACGCCCGAACCGAACAATGGCTTCGCCGCATGTCGGGTCAGACACCCGAACATCTGCTTGAAACACCTGCACCTCACGCCTTCAGAGTACAATAGGCGCGGTGCCTGTGATCGTTGCTCAATCCAACGCAACCAACCTTCTTAATGTTTTCCTATATGTGAATAGCAACAGCCTACTTGTTCAATTGTAAGTATATTTAATCTGACAACTTCGGAGGTTGCCTTGTATTTGTAGACTAGAGAGCAGTCTGGAACATTAAAGTAAAGAACACTCCCAGACTTTAATTCACCAATATAGAAGTAACCTACAACTCTACATTCTTCCCTAAGTACAACACACACGAGTAATCTGTAGGAAAACGTAGTCTGTCATAAAACGAAGTCTGTTTTAGGAGACTCCTTAATTCGATGGCAACAACGGCCCAGTCTCGAGTCAGTCAGAAACGAATTTAATCGTGGGCTATCCACTTAGTTGTAAACTAACGTTCAAAGTTAGCAGGCAGACATTTCTCTCATTGCTTACATGTGCACCTTGTTTTGTATGTTGTTATGTATTGTACTCCACCAGCGCTTCTCTCCCTGTGGACAAACTGCTTCGTGACTTCAGGAGACACTGTACGACTTCATTCAGCAATATGCAAGACCCTAAGCTCATGACAAATAACTCTTTGGTCCTGTTCACAATAGCGGTTTGAACCGCGCGGAAACCGCGGCGGAACCGCGTAGTCAAGGAAAACCTGCACGGTTGTGTCTGAACGCCTCCATTGACCTACACTGTAACTGAACCGCTAATGTGAACAGGGCCTTAGCTAAGTTTACGTGCTTTAAAGATTGGGTTCTGGTGAACAAGAGGCGATTTTCATCAACGGAACCTGTACGTGTGTGGAGAGCCTCATCACACCACGAACAACTCAGCTACATAAATACATATACATATACCATAGGCTTTTTCCCCCTTATACGGGAGGTAGCCAAAAAAACAAAGGCATAGAAACCACTCGCACCCATTCCATGGTCTCCATACTCCACTCCCCTCTACCCTCTTCCCTCCCTATTATCTTGACACATCCTGGATGACGGGTCATCCCTGCATCTTGTCCACTGCCCTGGGTCAGAAACAGTGTCGCAAGACACAACACATCCACAACATCTAATCGGAATTTACGAACCGGAACCAACACGAGAATTATGGGAACTAGCCAGCTGGTGGAGAGGGGGAGGGGAGAGGAGGGGGAGGGAGAGAGGAGGGGGAAGGGGAGAGGGGGAGGTGTGGGGGAACAGCCCTTCGCAACAAAGGCGACTCTACGATTATTTTTTATT
The DNA here is from genome assembly GCF_046742065.1 of Oratosquilla oratoria. Lineage (NCBI taxonomy): Eukaryota > Metazoa > Arthropoda > Malacostraca > Stomatopoda > Squillidae > Oratosquilla > Oratosquilla oratoria. The sequence goes on from NC_134799.1 coordinate 461,258, forward strand.
TTTTGCTAATTAATGTGGCAGAGCGGTTTTATCGAAAATCTGCTTAATGTTGTGCATCAGTGGTTGGATGAGAGAGAGAGAGAGAGAGAGAGAGAGAGAGAGAGAGAGAGAGAGAGAGAGAGAGAGAGAGAGAGAGAGAGAGAGAGAGAGAGGGAGAGAGGGGTGAGAGAGAGGGGGGAGAGAGTCACCCAGTATATATACTGTGTCATATACACATGAAGTATATACTACACATATACAAGCAATGTATGTTAGAGTAGAACAGCTTATAGACATTCTCCTCCAGTGTTCAAATCTAGATAAAGGTTGAGGTCAGGTCATGACCTGAGCCAAGCTACATTCAAGTGACCTTTCCTGAGTATAAACGTAAGCGATTGCATTTTTGTTTGTTTGTCTGAAGATGTAATACAGGAAAGATCTTACCATCTACACTATGTTTTTATTATGTATTTTTCGCATACGTACACACACACTCACACACACACAACACGGTTTGATAGCGCAGTGGTAGCGGTCGCAACTGCTGTCACAGCGGTCCGGGTTCGAATCCCGCCCAGGGCTGAAATAATTTCAGTATCGCTGCACTGCGGGCCGTTACTCCAACTCTCGTGGGCGGGGAGTTGGGGGTATGTGTGTGCGTGTAGGATCACAGCATTATCCATAGATCGGTCATATATGAACTCTGGGCTCTCTTCCGGGAGGGAAATAGCTGTCGATCACGAGTCCAACACGTGATCCAAAACCATGGTGAATCTCACACACACACACGGGAGGGATTTAAGATGTCATGGGAATGAATTAAGAAAGACCATCCTGTCTAAAGGAATAGCTTAGAAGGAGACTTGGCCCAAGCTTGAACAATACACGAATTCAAATTCAATTACGGTAATTAGAAATCAAGGATATAGGTTAAGCTGGAAATGTACACGACATGATAAACTGGAGAGTGGTAGACGCAAGATCCATACAAATAGGTCTGCCAATGTGAAATCGGGTGAGGTGTCTGTGACCTCACCTGAGCCCCTCTTGAGCAGTAGGGCTCAACTAGGCCCATCCATACCTCTTTCTCCGTTACTAAGTTTTTCTTCCCTACTTGTTCAGTTTTAAGTGACTATTTCCAGTTACAATATAATTTAATTAATTTCTAAGTACTGTCGATGTTATATGGAAAATTCAATTTAAGATAAAACTATATATATGAATGAAACTTTATTGAGACAACTTCTTTGGTAACAAATGTTAAGCCATATGCCGTAAAGTATGTTTTTAATTTCTATCTTGTAAATATACATAGCAATAAATCACATTACAAACTCTTTAAATGAGAACCTGCACCCAGTGAAATCATGAAAATGATACATGTTTTGAACAAAGGAAAGGGAATTCACATGTTGAAGATTCTCATAGCTGTATTACAATTTCTTATTTTTGCGAGCCTCCTAAATCTATTACGACACATTAATCTACTAATTAAATCTATAAAAACAATCGGACGGAAGGCAATCTTGAGCACGCGCTTTCGAGGCGGGAATCCGACCGAACATGACTCGAAGATTTCCTTAAGCTGGAAGGGAAATGGACAAGAAAAAGAAAGGTGGGGAGGAGGGAGGGGGGAAGGTGGGGAGGAAGGAGGAAGGCGGGGAGGAAGGAGGAAGGCCAGGAGGAAGAGAGGCGGGGAGGAGGGAGGGGGGAAGGTGGGGAGGAGGGTGGGGAGGAGGGAGGAAGGCCAAGAGAGGGAGGGAGGGGGGAAGGTGGAGGGAGGGGGGAAGGCGGGGAGGAGGGAGGATGGCGGGGAAGAGGAAGGTGGAGAGGAGAGAGGAATTCGGGGAGGAGGAAGGTGGGGAGGAGGGAGGAAGTCGGGGAGGAGGAAGGTATGGAGGAGGGAGAAAAGGTGAGAGGAGGGAGGAAGGCGGGAAGGAGGTAGGAAGGTTGGGAGGAGGAAGGTGGGGCAGAGTGAGGAAGGTGAGGAGGAGGGAGGAAGGTGGGGAGGAGGGAGGAAGCTGGGGCGAAAGGAGGAAAGTGGGGAGGAAGGTGGGGAGGAGGGAGGAAGCTGGGGCGAAAGGAGGAAAGTGGGGAGGAAGGAGGAATATGGAGGGAGAGAGAGGAAGATAGGGAGGGAGGAAGGTGGTTAACAAATGATGAGGAAGACGAGAGAGGAGGAGGAGGAGGGGCAGGAGAGGGAAGAGGAGGGAAGAGAAGGGAATCGTGGACAAGAGGAAGAGAAAGGAAGAGGAAGGGGAAGAGGTTAGGAAGAAGTTGACAAGAAGGGAGGAAAATGCTGAAAAGTCGGGAGTGGGGTGGGGTGGGCAAAGGAAGGAAGGAAGAAGTTTGGAGAAAGGAAAGGGAAGAAGGGCAGAGGGAGTGGGAAGGGCAAGAAAAAAAGAAGAAAAAAAAAAGGAAGAAATGTGTGTGGAGGGAGGGAGGGAGGGACAGATAGAGAGGGGGACAGAGAGAGAGAGAGAGAGAGAGAGAGAGAGAGAGAGAGAGAGAGAGAGAGGGGGGGGGGGACAGAGAGAGAGAGGGGGGCAAAGAGAGAGAGAGAGAGAGAGAGAGAGAGAGAGAGAGAGAGAGAGAGAGAGTGGGACAGAGAGTGAGAGAGATGTACAGAAAGAGGGACAGAGAGCGAGGGGGGGACAGAGTGAGAGTGAGAGGAATAGAGAGAGAGGGGGCGGAATAGAGAGGTAAAGAGAGAGAGTGAAGGAAAGAGAGAGAAAGAGAGAGAGAGAGAGAGAGAGAGAGAGAGAGAGAGAGAGAGAGAGGGGGGGGGAATAGAGAGGTAGAAAGAGAGTGAAGGACAGAGAGAGAGAGGAGATAGAGAGAGAGAGAGAAAGGAGGGAGAGAGAGAAGAAGTAAGGCGATATCTAGCGACACAAGATGTCAACACACCAGACTGGTCTTGACTCTGTTCCCCCCCCCCTTCCCCTCCCCCTCTCCCACCCCAACGCCCTCAAAAGCAAAGCAGGACAAAATTAATTAGGCGTGGTACTGATTAAATCTGCCCATGAGATGAATGATAAATCATTCCTGTTCAATGGTTCCCAAGTGATCCTGAGCTACGCTTTGTATATCCTAGTCTCATTTTCAGTATCGTTATTTAATTTTTATTTTTTTCGTGGCCTGGAAATAACGCTGACACAAAAACAACTTCCCTCGTGTAAATACGGTATTTGTGTCATGTTTCAACTACAAAGTGTGTATGTTGCAAACATGCATGTGTATGTGTATGTACACGTGTGTATGTGTGTGGTTCACCATGGTCTTTGGATCACGTGTTGGACTCAAGATCGACAGCCATTTCCCTCCCGGAAGAGAGCTCAGAGCTCGTATGACCGATCTATGGGTAATCCTGTGACCTTACACGCGCGCACACCCCGAACCCCCCACCTACGAAAGTTGGAGTAACGACCCTTAGTGCAGCGATACTGAAATTAATTCAGCCCTGGGCGGGATTCGAACCCGGACCTCCGTAGTGGCAGCCGGGAACTCTACCAACCGCGCCTCGAGAGAGAGAGAGTGTGTGTGTGTGTGTGTGTGTACATGTACACAAGTACTGTAGACGTTTTGGAACAGTGTGTAAGGTATTCGACCCGGTGAGCAATTAGCCCCTAAATTGGATTTGATCAGGACGGCCGTCATTCGAGGCACGCCGTCATACTCCGTGTTTTTTCTTCTGCCCTCAGCATCGTAATTGTCTAATCAAAATCCAAACTGCTCTCCAAGGCCATGGAGGTCTCCTACGCCAGGAGGCGCTGAGTAGCTGCGGACGAAGCCGTCACCTTTGCCCTATGTGCTTTGGAGACAGGTAAGTCACTGCAACCGGGAATCGGAGATGAGTGCAGGACTCGAACCCATAATTAGGAAGATGTGAGACTCGGGATCGCTTCGTTAGTAGGCCAAGTCGGGATCACTACACTACACTATGACCCAAGTCAAAGATACAACAACAGTAGGCTAATGTAGGGCCAGTGAATTTTGTTGTATTAGAATATTTTCTTATTGTTAAGTGCCTTGATGACTTCTTCCGTTAGTACAGTGAAACTTGCTCTCTCTCCCTCTCTATCTCTTTTTCTCTCGCTCTCTGATCTTTATCCATTGGAAATTGATTAAATGTCAAGCGTGCACCATGTAGTCTGTTGTGTAATTTGTAGTCCGCTCCAATGATGTGGAAGCTAGTTGTAATAAAAGTCACAACAATGCTAGTTAATACTGACCAACCCAGTTATGACATTTACACATATTATATATTTATATATTATATATATATATATATATATATATATATATATATATATATATAATAGATATATATATATATATATTAGATTATATATACATTATAATATATATATAAAATATACAATATACATACATATATTTTTTGCAGACTGTCTCACTTCACCAGATATTCGTTGCATGTTCAGTGCTCAAGTAACAGCTGTGGATGGGAGTAATGGTTGTTCGTATGAATATATAATAAGGACATATGTTCGTACGTATGTGTGCATGTATATATGTATTTATATATGTATGTGTGCATTAGTAAAAACTTTCCGTACAGGAGTGAGAGAAGTAGTACAACAACCATACAAGATTAAAATAGGTCGAAAAATAGAGAGAAAAAGATATATATATATATATATATACATAGAGAGAGAGAGAGAGAGAGAGAGAGAGAGAGAGAGAGAGAGAGAGAGAGAGAGAGAGAGAGAGAGGGAGGGAGAGGGAGAATGGAGGGAGAGTCAATTAAATAAAATAAAATATTTATTTTCATTTTTATACAACGATCATTCATTTTACAGTGTAAGTAGTTAATAATATGTACAGTTGTGAAAGTGTAAATATTAAAATTTAGAGGTTAGAAGAATGACAATATTTCGTTATAAAAGATTTGTGTACAGTCATTAATAACTATAATAAATGGCGTTCGGACGCATCCACTTTCTTCATTTTGTCTTATTAAATAGTATATCTCAAGCACAAACTAACAATCATAATGTAAACGATATGTAAAAAGTACAACTAAAAACCATAGAGATTGATCCATTCTCATAGAGAGAGAGAGAGAGAGAGAGACTTTGTTGTTTGTGAATACGGAAAAAAATCATGAAAAGAATATTCAATGCAAAATGTGTTCGTTAAAAAGTATTTTTCAAGTTTTTTGGTAAAGATGATTATTTCCTTTGGACAATGCGATTTACTGATTTTTGTGTCGAATCGCCAAATGTTCTATTTCCACGTGGAGCTTTACCCAAACCCCACCAAAGCCGCCAGCGTTTACCATATATTCTACATCGACCCTTACATTATAATTACAATGTTCAAACTGTGAGTGCGAGATTCAACATGGTCTTGGATCACGTGTTAGACTCGTGATCGACAGCTATTTCTTTCCCGGATGAGAGCTCAGAGCTCATATATGACCGATCTATGGGTAATGCTGTGACCTTACACGCACACACATACAATTCCCCGCCCATGAGAGTTGGAGTAACAATCCGCAGCGCAGCGATACTGAAATAATTTCAGTCCTGGGTGGTATTCGAACGCGGACCGCCATAGCGGCAGCCGGGAATTCTACCAACTGCCCCACGAGTTGTGTGTGTGTATTTACCTAGTTGTATTTACCTAGTTGTATTTTACGGGAAGGGGAGCTATGCTCGTGGGGTCCCGTCTTCATATCTCATTTTATCTAAACTATTTTTAAATTCATGTATTGTTTTGGCACACACCACTTTCTCATCTAACTTGTTCCAACTGTCTATTACTCTGTGAGGAAAGCTGTTCTTTTTCAAATCTCTTCTATAGCTGTCTTTTTTTTATTTTCTTTCCGTGTCCTCTTGTATTTCTGTCATCCCATTTTATCAGATTCTCTCTATCAGTAATTTCTATGCCTTTCATGATTCTGTAAATAGCTATCAAATCTCCTCTCTCTCTTCTTTGCTCTAGTGTCTGTAGTTCAAGTTTTTCTAGTCTCTCTTCATATGATAGTTTTGAGAGTGTTGGTGCCAGTTTTGTAATTGCTCTTTGTATTCTTTCAAGTTTTTTTATACATTTTTTTGTACTTGGTGACCATATCGTTGCTGCATATTCCAATCTTGGTCTTATCAGGGTGATTAGGATTTTCTTCACCATTTCTTCATCCAGGTATGTAAATGCAACTTTGATCGTTATTAGATTATAAGTCTCTCCGAAAATCTTATTTATATGTTTCTCAGGTGACATATTATTCATAATAATGACTCCCAGGTCCTTCTCATTTTCTACTTTTTTTATTCCTTCTTCTCCCAATTTATATGCTCCTGTTATTCTGTTTTTGCTTTTTCCAAATTCCATTATACTACACTTTTTTGTATTGAACTCCATCTCCCATTTCCTACTCCATGCTTGTACTTTATTTAGATCTCTCTGTAGTGATTCACAATCCTCTTCAGTTTTCACTCTTTTCAGTAGTTTTGCATCATCTGCAAAGAAGCTCATATAGCTTTCTATTCCTTCATCCATATCATTAATATATATAGCAAACATTATTGGGGCCAGAACTGTTCCCTGCGGAACACCGCTTATTACTTCATCCCATTTTGAGTGCTGGTTTCTTATCACTACTCTCATTTTTCTTTCTTGCAAAAAGTCCTCCATCCAATTTAGTAGCTTGCCCTGTATTCCTCCTTCAGTTTCTAATTTCTTAAGCAACTTCTTATGTGGTACTTTGTCAAAAGCTTTCTTTAGATCTAAAAATGCACAGTCTGCCCATCCATCTCTTTCCTGTATTATATCTATTAGTCTTGAATAGAAACATATTAAATTGGTGACGCATGATCGTCCTTGTCTGAATCCAAATTGCCTTGGATTTAACACTTTGTTTTTTTCTAAATATTTTACCCATCTACTTTTGATAATTCTTTCACAAAGTTTTGCTATTGTACTTGTTAGAGAGACTGGTCTATAGTTGGTAGGTTCTTCTTTATTTCCTCCTTTGTATATAGGTACTATGTTTGCTTTTTTCCAATCTTCTGGAACTTTTCCTTCTTTCAAGGAACTATTTAGTATGCTATGTATTTTGTCTGCCAGTTCATTCCTGCATTCTTTTAGTATCCAGTTTGCTATTTCATCTGGTCCATGCGATTTTCTGACATCAAGATTACTCAAGTGTGTTAATATTTCATTCTTTGTTACTTTTATTTCTTCCATAGGGGGGACTTTCTCTTTCCATTCGTTCTCTTCAGGTTGTATGTTCTCCCTTGTAAACACTGATTTAAAATGTTTGTTCATAATTTCCGCCATTTCCATTTCCTCAGTGTATTCAACTCCCTCCTGTCTTAATTTCTCCAAGTCTTGTTTGTTTTTCAGTTTATTGTTTACAAATCTGTAGAATAGTTTCGGTTGATCTTTACACTTTTCTATGATATCTTTTTCATATTTTCTCTTTTCTTCTCTGCACATTTGTACATATTCATTTCTATAGCAGGTATATATTTTCCATTTTTCAGGTCTTCTGTCTTTTTTCCATCTGGTCCAGGCTTTGTCTCTATTGTCTTTTAACTCCCTACAGCTTTTGTTGTACCAGCATTTTACATATTCTTTTTCTTGTTTTTGTCTTGGGACATACTTTTCCACTCCTTTTTTGTAAATTTTTGTCAAAATATTCCATTTTTCTTCTACTGTTGTTTCTTCTTTGTATATTTCTTCCCAGTTTTCCTTTTGAAAGAATTCTCTTATTTTATCAAAGTTTGTTTTTTCATACATCATTCTTCCTTTTCTGTATTGTTCATTTCTTTTCATATATTTTTCTTCATTAAGTTCCAGTTCAATCAGTATGTGGTCACTTTTACCTATTGGTGTTTTATATTCAATTTTGTCCACTATTCTAGGTTCGGATGTAATTACTAGGTCTAGTTTCGATGGCTCTTCTTCATTTCTATACCTAGTGTTCTCCTGTATCCATTGTGTCATTGTATGTTCAGTAACCATCTCGAGTAGAGCGTTACCCCATGAGCCGTCTCCACCCTTTACTGTCATTTCTTCCCAGCAGATTTCTTTGCAATTAAAGTCGCCCATCATAACTATTTTTCCTCCCTCTTTCATTATCTTGTTTAATGTTATCTTTGTGTCCTCTAACATACTTTTATGTTCACTCTCTTCCCATGAGGTTGTTTTTGGGGGCACATAATTTATCACAAACTTTCTGTTCTTCTTATCTCTGTCTTCTACTTCCATCATTATCATTTCTACTGTATTCTTTCCATATGTGACACCCTTCACGTTTATATCCTTCTTAGTTAGGAACATAACTCCACCCCCTTGTTTTTTCTCTCTGTTTCTAATCCAATAATTATATGCATCATGTCCTACACTGTTGGGTGGTAGTGGACCTTTTAATTTTGTTTCTACAATTCCCATTATGTCTGGTTCTTTTTCTTTCAAGTAATCATTCAGTTCATTCAATCCTGTTATTAATCCATCTATATTTGTGTAAGACACTCTTAGTTTTCTGCCACTTCCATTGTGTTCTCTGTTTCCCTTTTGTTTTTCTCTTGTATGTCGACTTTCTTCAGTTTCATATTCACTACTCTCCAATAGAATCTCTCTTTTTCTGACTCCGTTCTTATCTCGTTTTTTTCCTTTGCTTCAAGTCTTTTCTGTTTTTCTTCCTCTCTTTCCTCTTTATTCATTTCCCTTTTTATCCATACCTTTTTATATTGTCCACTTGTTGCTAGTTTCCCTGTTTTGGATAAGATATTCTCAGCCGTAGTTTGTGACCTGAATTTAATCTTGATTGGTCTGGTCTTGTCTGTACTATATTTCCCTAGCCTGAATTTCTCTTCGATTTGTTTCATTATTTCTGGTTCATCTTCCTGAACTAATTCTAGTAAATTTCTTACTTTTTCATTTTCCTCTTTGATTCTTGTGGTTCTATCTGGGTTATGTTTCTCTTCCATTCCTAATATAATTATACATTTCTTTCTGTCTGCTAAGTCTCTTACTATATTCTCCTTCTGTCTCATCACTTTAATAACTGAGTTTTCAGTTTGTTCATTCATTTGCTGTCTGATTATGTCAGTGAATGCCACCTTGCTATTTTCATGAATTTTTTTCCAACCCTCCTTGTTCTCCATATTATTCTCCTTTAAGACTTTATTCTCATCTTTTACTTCTTTTAACTGTTGTTTTAATTCTTCAATTTCCTTAGTTAAGTTTTTGTTCGCCCTCTCTAGTTCTTCCAATTTTTCAATTCTTCGTATCATACTGTCAACATTACCGAACCTACGCTCCAAGTCCTCGTTCATCTTATCGACCTTCTCTTCTAGTCTTGTCAGTCGGGGGGGGGGGGTTGTGTCCCCCCCACCCTCTTTAAATCCCTTGAAAATATTCTCATCACTTTCTACTGTATTGCTCCTATCTATACTTCTAATCTTCACATTCCTATTAGACATGTCGTCATCTTCCAGCTCGTCTTGCGGTCGCTTGTCCACCTTTCGGCGGCCCGTTAGGGCCAAGTCCTCCACCTCCTCATTACCTTCCATTTCCCCAGCAATCCCTTCCCCTCTCCTCTTTCCTTACTTTCCCACTACCCCACGAGCAATTTCCCCCCACCCTGCAAATACAAAAAGGCACTTCTCTTTGCGTTGGGATCCACAATCTGCACTTTTCTTCAGAACGTTCTTCAAGCCGTCCGTTCGTTGAAAGTGTGTGTGTGTGTGTGTATATGTATACTGTAGTACCTTTTTTCAACGTTCACGAGTGATCCAAACGTTTGTCTGCCATCTCTGAAACGTTTAGTCAGTTCTGAGACAATTCGAACTATTTGCAAGAACATGACATCTGAAATCTGTGTGAATGTGCGTGTGTGTGTGTGTGTGCGCGCGCGCGCGTGTGTGCACGCTTGCTTGTGACGATCTCCGTCTGTATCAGAAGCTTCTGTCCTCTTCAGTGTCAGATCACTCTCCTTTGACCTCCTTTGTGTCACATTCCGTTTGTGAACGTGGGTTGACTACTTTTCCTATTTTCAATTTTTCGAGTTGTATTTCCGTCACTTCTCTCGTGTCCTCTTCGTCTTTCCCATTCCCTCTTCCTTGCTTCTCCTCCTCCTTCTCTAAGCCTAAGCGCAAATTGAGACGCAGGCGACGCAGCACAGAGCAAAAGCAGACATCCTGTTGCTGAATTGAAGTACAGCTTGAGGTTCCCTCTCACTTCAAATGCTTCTGGGTGTACTACGTCAGTATTTCAAGTGAGAGAGAAGTTCAAACTGTATTTCAGTTCAGCAAAAGGAAATCTACCTTTGATCTGTGCTGCGTTGCCTATGTCCCCTGCGTCTCAATTTGCGCTTAGGCTAAAAACAGGCAGCAAAGTCAAAGCCCACACCCATGACACAAATATTAAACCCCATTTAACCCCGCCCCTCTTTCCATCTCAGCACCTCATGGATAAATAGCCCTCCAGCCACACTGCTCGTATCGACGGCGTAAAATGGAATATGGACCCCCATGAAACTAGACCCGGAGTCCATTTTCTATAACGGAAAATGGACTCCAACTAAAATATGCAACTCATTGTCATATGGTTAGATTATGTTGTGTTGGGTATCTTAATAAACAATACTAATCAATAAATATTGATGTGTTATACATTTATACGTAGGGAAAAAATATAAACTTTTGTTGTATTTGGAGCCGGGGTGGGGGTCCATTTTCTATGGGGGTCCGTTTTCTATCTCAAAAAGGCAATGCAGCGAGACACAGTTGGGCGAAATTATGAAGGGACCATACCAACAACGACCGTAATATATATTTATCCCCAAAGCTACATGCAACAATTTGTCAAAAGTGAAAATATTACCTTGACCACAAATTAATTATAGTGCATAATTTACGCATTTAACGTACTGTATTATCAAAGCGCCCATCAAAATTATATTTTGGGGGCATAGTTCCATCAATTTCGTAGAATATTAACTTCCTGTATATATAGTCGCCATTATGAAATTTAATGGGTGAATAATTCTTGTTATTTGGGATACAGTTACACTCACAACCAAGTGGCTATCAGACTGGGCTATTTTTCCTCCGACATCCTACCTCCAACCTCCCTTTGGATAACTAGAATCTTACTTCGCTTATCTAGACTTCTCTAAGAACACTTCAACAGTATGCCCAACATTCGTACAGGTTTACAATATTTTAGTTTATCGTTTAGCTTTGCTATATATGACGGAAAGGTAATTTGATATTTGAAAAAATCAAATTTTGCAACCGAAGTCATTCTCACTCAAACGAACTCTCAACTGTCAGCGCTTGTGAAGCTCGTGGAAGCCCAGTGTATGTTAACCCTTTAAGTTCACCTTCACTTATTTTATTCTGGCTAACAACAGCTGATATTAAGAGAGTATAAGGGCAATCTCCACAATAAAAGGATTAATCAAATATCTATTCAATTATCATTCACTTATCTATTTATTCATTTATATTTTCGTTTATTTTCTTGTCTACGCATGACAGAGTAATCATAAGCTATACCTGTATCCTATTCAAGAAGGCCTACTAGATAATCAGGAACATCAGATCAACACACACACACACATATATATATATATATATATATATATATATATATATATATATATATATAATATATATACACACACATATATATATATATATATATATATACATATATATATACATATATACATATATATATAATATATATACACACATATATATATATACATATATATATATATATATATACATATATACATACAGTATATATATATACATATCTATATATATATGTATATATATATATATATATATATATATACATATATATTTATATATATACATATATATATTAGTGAATTTAGGGAGCAAGTTTTCATCCAGATTCTATTAAATACAGTATCACAATATACACAACATAGGTGATTGAAAACCTTAAGAAAAGATCACTAACACTGAGTATACTGTGATATTATATGTATATATATATATATATATATATATATATATATATATATGCATATCTATATATATTATATTTTTTTCACTGACCACTTTTAGAAAATGGGGAAATCTAATGATCCTTCCTCCCAACACTGAGAAATATACATATAAAAAACACATTATATAAGCAGGTGATAATTACTTTCATCTGAATTTGAAGGACTCAAACACACCCATGAACACATATTATGATCCCCTGGAGAGTAACCAAGAAAAAAAGACAGAAAAAATAAATTATCCCAACTTGGAGTTTGCTGCAGTAGTGTGGTCAAATAAATAAATAAAATAAAGTAGAATAAACAAAACACAGAGAACATTCAAAGATCAGCAACACAATGTGCTCAAAAACAAACAAAATGAACTGGAGCTAGCAATGAAGAGAGATAATATATCATTATTCTGAATTTGAAAAGTGTGGACAAACAAAAAACTTGTTTATAGGTGATCAAAGAGTAACCAGTGAACATGTAAAGAAACTTGAGAAAAGAATGACAAGGAAAAAAAAGTATTACAATATGAAATACAGTTTTTCATGTAAATTTATTGACCCACATAATAACATAGAAATAACAGTAGTAGTGCAATCAATAACTAAAGAAAATTTGAGCCTAATTCTGACTAATGAAAGCACATAAACAGGGCCCCATGAGTTTAGTTCTCATCCAGTATACCACATTAATTAATCAATCCAGAGCTTCCAGGTTACCAGCCATAGCCACTGCTTTGATTCTTAAATCACTCAAAGAAGAGATTTTGCTTTGTTGTCTGGATGGGGTGAGAGGACAGCAGTGTTGTTTTTGTTGTCGTTCCCTTGACTGTCTGTCCGAGCAGTCCCGTCTCCCCAAGGAATGCTACAGCCGAAACTGGGTTTTCCCACAAATCCTTTATAGAGTGTATGTTGTGTTGTTTACGTGCATGATTGTGTATAATGCAGTCTTCCATTATGTGTTGTATGGTATGGGGTGAAGTGTTACATCCTGGGCAGCTGTTCACAATGCAGTCATCCAGCCTCTTCTGGTAGCTTAGAAGTGCTGGGTGGTGACCGCACCGCAGTCTGACCAAGTGGACTCTGTCCTTTCATGGGAGAGAGGATTCAGAAGGGTGGATATCAGGGGATCTGGCATGCAGCAGTGTGTTGTCTTTCAGTGTGTTCATGGAGCGGTGAGTGATATGATTATGAATGTGTTTCCGGAGGCTGGTATTTGCACAAATCACAATTAAAAAAAAAAAGAGAAAGAGAAGAAAGACTAAGAACATACTTCTAGAAACTGTACAATAACCAGTCCCTAGTGCCCCCAAATACATCTTTACAAAAATACGTGCAAAGTTGGATCACAAAACAAACACGCCATGACACCTCCAAATTGTGCACTTCACCAGACTCCCTTTGGAATCAACAGAGGTGAGATTGTGAGTACCACAATCTCACCTCTGTTGATTCCAATGGGAGTCTGGTGAAGTGCAAAATTTGGAGGTGTCATGGCGTGTTTGTTTTGTGATCCAACTTTGCACGTATTTTTGTAAAGATGTATTTGGGGGCACTAGGGACTGGTTATTGTATAGTTTCTAGAAGTATGTTGTTAGTCTTTCTTCTCTTTCTCTTTTTTTTTTAAATGTGATTTGTGGGGTGAGGGCAGTTCAAATCCTGCCACCGGCAAAGTTGAACCAAGGGTATGGTTCATTAAATTCTATGCTACAAAAGCCCTCTGTGAGGGGCATCATCCTAGCCTCCCAATAGGAGGGGGAGTGTGTGACGTTAAACCATATCATCATCATCATCACCATGATATGGATACAATGGTAAGTGTAGTTCTTATGCATTGTTTATATACTGTTATTATTATTTCCCTTTAGCGTTCAAATCCTGTGCCTTCTTTTATTCTTTGTATGTTCAATTATTCATTTGTCCTTATCATCACATTTCTGATGAGTATTTATATTTACCTAGTTGTTTTTACCTAGTTGTATTATACAGGAAGGGGAGCTATGCTCTTAGTGACCCATCTTTGTATCTCTCAGCATCTAGTTTGTTCTTAAATTCTTGTATGGTTTTTGCACACACTATTGTTTCATCCAATTTGTTCCAGACATCCACCACTCTGTGTGGAAAACTTTTTTTCTTAAGATTTCTATAACTATCCTTTTTGAGTTTCTTTTCATATCCTCTTGTTTTTCTTTTATCCCATTTTAATAAGTCTTCTCTGTCAAGGACTTCCATGCTTTACATGATTCTGTAAATGGCCAATAGATCTCCTCTTTCTCTTCTTTGTTCCAGGTCATGTATATGTAAAAAAGGACCAGTATTTTGGGGTTTGTCTTGAAGGATGTTACAATACATAACCTTCCATGTACTTGCATTAACTTGTAAAATAAATTAGAGGAGACAACAGTGAATTTAGAGCAAAGTTTGATAAATGGAGGTATAGAAGTGGTATTCAATGATTATAGACCCAATTCTGTATACAGTAAATCCTTGTTATATGGTACATATGCGTTCCTGAAAACCTTACCGTAAATTGAAATTACCATATACCGAACCCATTATAACATGTAAAAATAGGATATGGCAGACATACCTTCTCCCTACTCTTTCCTCTTCAAAACAAGAGTGGATACCATATCTGTGAATTTTTCTTACCATAAATAGAATCGAGGGTAGTAATTACCAAATACCGTAATTGTGAATTTACCAGATAAAGAATTACCGTATAATGAGGACTCACTGTATTCCAATTAGGTAAACACAATGATGTGAATAAAACAACATTGCCCTGTATCTGCTGTACTGCCAAATAAAGCTGTAAATGGTAGGCGAAATTGTATCTTTCTTTCAGTCTGTTATTCCTCCTCATAATGAAGAGGTAGGAGAATAAAATCAGCTTTTATATAAATGACTGGAGAAAATATCATTATTATTCTGACAAACAGCTTTAGATTTCCATATCAGTAGCTCACTAACCTATCATAAATCACTTGCCCTACTTCTTATTGTACTACCATTAAGTTTGTTGGAAATAATATATATATTTCATGTGGGTGTGCATTTTGACTTGCCCCCTCCTTATAAAAGAAGAATTTCATACATAAACATATAACAAGAGACAATAAATATAAAAGTATTAGACTTTTAAGAAGTATGTTCACTGATGAAATCCTAAACAAAATACTCGAGATACTTAATGAGATCATAATCATGAAACACGACATAAAATACAGAAGGAAGTGAAGACATGCTGTATATTACAGTGATAGCCACCACAAACACCTGCACAAATATACAGGCTACATAAAGTTGATGACAGCATACAAAACTAATCATTGGATTCAAATCAAAATATGATGATTGGAAATCAAGGACATAGAGTAAGTTGAAACTGTACATGAAAATGAGGCCAGGTACGCTAAAATGGAGAGTAGGAGATGGGACCCTACAATTGGTGCACCTTTCCTGTACACTACAATTAGGTAAATACAGAGCATGATGAAGGGTTGAACCCAATTAGAAGTATTGTTATACATTATTTAAACCCATATTTACCAATGTCACACTTCAGAGACTTTATTCTAGTTAATGCCAGAGAATTTCAATCAGCTGAGGTGATCACTCTGGAAGCAAAAGGCTGAAGACTGCCATAATTAAACCATATTAGGACATGCTGCACTTTAGACACATTATTCTTTTCTTTTTAACACCAAACAATTCTATTCACCTGAAAAGGTTATTCTACTAAGGAGCATCATTGCACACATGTTATTCTGGCTAACAACTGATGATGATGTTCAGCTGTGAGAGAAAACTACTCTTCAGTGGGTAAATGAAATATTGGAAGAAAAAAATTAAATACTGGGAGTGATATAACGTTTGTGGCCTTGAATTTCACTAAACAGAAACCCGCAGCTTCAAAGCAGCTGACAACTGTCCTCTACTAGAAGAAATGTTGAACAACTCTCAACACTGTATGAGTATGGAATTATTTCTATATCACCAGCTTACAGCAGCAGTAGGACAGTGGTTCTCACTCTTTTCGACTCCATTCCCCTCTTCATGAATTCTAAACATTTGTGTGGGTCCATCATTTTTCTCCCAAATACCCCACCAAAAAAGGTAATCTTTTATTTGATACATTTTTGTGATACTCACATTATAGAAATGTACATACATATACTAAAGGCATTTTCCCCCTACATGGGGGGTAATCAAAAAGAAATTATACATTATAGAAATGTATACTTTGTAAAAGCAGGCCATGTCCCCCTGCCCTAAATTTTTGTCATGGCTCCCTTTGAGGCCAGAGCCCCCAGGTTGAGAACCACGGCAGTAGAAGGAGAGTAGTCGCTGGCTGTCAGCTCTTCTTATGCAAGAAAGTGGAGGATATACAGTAGACTAAGTTGACAGAGACCTTGGGTCCAGTTCAGAGATCAAATTCATTTCCAGGTGCAGGTGTTAACAGGTTTTACAGACAGGTGGCAGGTAGAGGATTCTCTCTAATATTTGTCTCACAAGACCATATACAAGTGCCCTTCACTGGCCCCTCTACAAATAAAAGATTACACAAACTAAAGAAAATAAAATCTAGATGAGATATGAACTAAAAGTGAATGTTGTGACATGAAAGGAAAATGCAATATTAAACAAATAAGAAGAAACACTTCAAGGTATACTGAAACATATACTGCATATAAAAATAATAAAAAACTAAAGGGAATATCAACCAAACAAAATTAGACTATGAAACTAGTTCAACAAAAATTAATTTCAATACAATAAATATGAATTTAGGTAATAATGGCACAGGTAAAAATGGCACGGTAAAAACGGCACAGGTAAAAATGGCACAAGTGAAAAAATAGATAAAAATGGCACAAGTGAATTCTTTTGTGAAAAAAAATGGCAAAGTGTTTAGAAAATGTTTTTGAATATTTTTTCGTAAAATAATAAAATAAATAATATATCATATACCTGTAACAAGCAAGATTTCTTTCAGCTTGATGTACTTTGGGAAATTCATTGGAACAGCTTGATGAACTTTGGAAAGTACTTCAAGCTCTCCCAGTGGTTCCTTAACAAAATAAATACCTTACTCCTGGTTCACTACACACCATTGATCTAAGTGGCTCTTCAACAACCCCATCATGGAAGTCATAGTGAGTAACAAAGGAAAAGAGAAGATTTGCTTCCAAGGATACATGTACACAAAACAGATTGTAAGATCAACTACTATCAGATGGAGATGTGCTAGGAGAACATCTTTTTGTAAAGGCACCATGACCACCAGCCTTGATATGACTGATCCTGTACCAGCTAATGACCACAACCATGCTCCTGATTCTGCAGCTATTTCAGCCACAAAATGCATCAACAACATGAAGAGAAAAGCAGCAGAAACAGAAGATAGACCTAGCCAGATTTACAGCAATAACCTGGATAACTTATCGGCTGAAGGAAAGGCGTTACTTCCAAGTGAGGACATCATAAAGAGAACATTGTGTAACCAAAGATCAAAATGCTAGCCATAAGTACCAGAACGACTCGAGGATCTGAAACTTACTGGAGAATGGACAACTACTGCAGCTCCCAAGCCCAAACCATTTTTGTTTTTCGACAATGGACCAGACACTGGCAACCGCATCATTGCGTTTGGTTCTGATGAATCCCTGCGGTTACTTGCTTCTGCTGATACATGGCTGATGGATGGCAATTATGCAATGGCTCCACTAGGATTTCTACAGCTTTATGTAATACGCGTCCCAATTGGTAATACTGCAGTTTCTGCTGTTTTTGCTTGTCTGCAGACTAAAACACAAGATACATATGAAACCCTGCTACAAGCAATCATGGATCACTGCCACGAGATTGAGCTCTACCCAGACCCAACAGTCATAATTGTTGACTTCGAGCAGGCAATCATCCAAGCTATCAGCAATGTTTTTGGACCGGAAACACGCACACAAGGTTGTTTCTACCACCTGACTCAGAGTACCTGGAGAAAAATACATGACCTTGGCCTCACCAACCACTACAAAGAGAGTGAAAACTTTTGTCATTTCTGTGGACAGATCGACTCATTGGCATATACCAGTTGAAGATGTTCCAGCGGGAATGCAGGCTAGATGTCCTGATGAAGCAGCTCCCCTGCTAGAGTACTTCGACCAAACTTATGTTTCTGGTGCATATGTTCAGAGAAGACGGAACTTTCAGTCAGGCATTCCAGCAGTAAACCTTCAGCGTATTCCAGCAAGATTTCCTCCAGAACTTTGGAACGTACATCAAACTACCATGAATGACTGTCCAAGAACCAACAACCTATGTGAAGGCTGGAACAACAAGTTTTATCATCTTGTAGGCTACCAGCACCCATCTATCTGGAAACTTATAAGAACAATTAAGAATGAAGAAGCTGTTGTGAGTGCAGTGATAGCAAGAAACTCAGTTGGTGAACCACCCAGGAAGAAAACAAAGAGAGTATATGTCGATCTACAACAAAGACTAAAGAATTTATGCAAAGACTACACAGAAAGAAGGAAAAACCTTGATCAAGTGTTACGTGGACTTGGTCACAACATAAGATTCTAGTTATCAAAACAGTGTTCTCATGTCTAAACATATTTAATTTTACTATAATTGTTTTTCATAAAATTTAAACGTATAAACCTATAAAATGGGAGGTAAAACAGTTTTCTTTTTTTACCAATATAATAAATGTAAATAAAAGGTTATATGTGATATATTAATAAAATATATTTGATTCAAAACTGGTTTTCACTTGTGCCATTTTTACCTATTTTTTCATTTGTGCCATTTCTACCTGTACTGTTTTTACCGTGCTATTTTTACCTGTGCCATTTTTGCCTGTGCCATTATTACCGTGCACCAATACATACACAGGGAAAATAGAATATACTAAGCAAATCAATTAACTGGCTATTCTGATATTACACAAGAAATGGAAACCAAGGTAGCACAAAGGGAAGGCTGAACAATACTAAGCACAGAAGTTGCAAATAATGGAAAGACAATGGATATAGCATCCACTATTTTGGGACACCATTCAAGTTGAAGGAAAAACTGAAAACATGATATAACAGCAGTTGACCTAAGATGGCAACTGCCAACAGGATGGTCAGAGTAGACAACATGTGAGGATGGAACCTTCATTTTGCTTGCTTAAGGTGTACTTGAAAAAGCTTCAAGAAGCAAAATGTTGTACATTTAATAAAGGTTCTATTCTCACATGGTGTCTACTCTGGCCATAACAACTGTTCTATCAAGGTTTACTGCCCAGAAACCAGGTCAGGAATTTACTGCACGACTTTCAATTGGATTGTTGTCTTTGCTGTTTTAGTATATTCATTTATCTATATTTACCTAATCTATCTATATATCAAAGGCCTCTTCTCCTTTATAAAGGAGGTAGCCAGCCAAGGCATGTAACCACTCCCATCCACCACCTATTTGTTTTCCTCTCTTCTTAGCTCCTCATGGATGATGGGTCATCCCTGTCTCCTGCCCTCTACCGACGTCAGATGTAATTTACCCAATAACAGTAATATAATAATAACTGTTGCATTGAGTTTCACTGACTAGAAACCTGCTGTGCCCATAGTGGCTGGTAATTGTCCTCAGGCCCTCCCATTGTTGTCTCTAGGAAGAAACTCTGAACTGTTTTTTTTGTGTTGTTTTAGTTTGAGGCTGTTTCTGTGTAACCAACTTAAAGCAGAAGCAGGAAGGAAGCAGTTAATCAATGTCCACTCTTTTTGAGGTGGAGGAAATACAGAATAAGTTGCAATAATGGAGATAGATCTTGGGCTCAGTCTGGAGACAAAATTTTTGTCAGGCCTTCAAAGATGCACCTCCATGTGAAAGTGAGGATGTTGACAGAAAAATCCTTCCCTACAGAAGCAAGAACCACACTAGTACACTTTCATTCAGGTCACCATCCAGCACAACAACAGCACCAGCACAGAACGAGTCTCACAACAGAAACAAGCTGCCCCAGGTGTAATCATCAGACACAAGACACCAAACACCTCAACCTGTAGTGCACCACGCTAGCCAGACCCAGACATCACAATATTTCCTCCAGAGCTGAGCACGTTCCTCAGTGCGTTCCACTTTAGTTTGGCTGCGGTTAGTGCTCCCAAACTATTAAAGCAATATAGGTGTTGGTATAGTATGTGGCCTATGAAATTTTTCTTTGGCCTACTGGACTTTTATTTCAGTATAATCCTATCTCTTAAGCTTTAATAGTTTGGGAGTGATAATTATGGCCAAACTAAACCTGAACGTACCATGGAACACAGTGAGGAATGCCCCCAGCTCTGATTTCCTCCTCAAGTCCTTGAGTGACTGGGCCAACATGATGGCTGATACCAGTTACCTGGAACCTGTGCGTCTCCTGCATGAGAGACCTGTGGCAACTGATTAATTGACTGTCCAGGAATCAATGATTGGAACCTATACAAAGTGGCCTAGTAAGAATCATCTCCCTGCTATGTCCTCAAATCCCACGTTCCTTCAGTTTTACATGAAGGTGTATTAACCTAACTACAGTATACAGGAAAGGAGCAATGGTTGTTGGCTCCCATCTCCTACTCTCCAATTCATATCTAGCTCCAAATTCATGTACAGTTCCAACTTAATCTATATCCTTGATTTCCAATTATCATATTTAGACTTAAATTCTTGTATTGTTCCAGCTTAGACCCTAAAGAATTGAAAACTGGGAACTGCTTCCTTCCTCTCCCTCTTATCAGCCAGCAACACGGAAATTAACCCACACTAATACAGTACAAGTAACAATCTCAATATTTCTTCCAGGAGAAGGCTAGAATCATTGCTGATCACTTGAAAATTGTGTTGCCTTTTATTGAAATTGTAAGCAAAAATTATTATCACTGTCCTGTTATAGTTTATGTATTAAACGGGACCAATGACTGGTTTTACTTGTGGTGGTCCCGTCTGCCCTCTCATCTCCAGTGATGCAGCCACCATCCAGCCCAGTTTGAGGTGGTTGGATAACCGCAACGTAGATAACTGTCTAGGATGTAACACTTCATCCCATACTATAGAGCACATTAAGAAAGACTGCATTGTACACAATTAGGCCCACCAACAACACAATTTACACTTTCTGTGGGATTTGTGGAAAACCCCCGTTCCAGCCATGGCGTTCCTCAGAAAACGGGATTGCTTGGCCAGGCAAGCTAGGGAACGACAACAGCTACGAGTTTCGTCTGACTCAAGATCTAAGGAATAACAGGTCTAACCACTTTCGACCGAATTTCGAGGGAATTGGCGCAGCGGGCCCGTGAACGTCACCTGGCTGTTCAAAGTGGGGTTCGCGGGTTGTAGGATGGAGGCATCTGGCAACTGGGCGAGTGGAGCTCGCACCGAGTGCAGTGCTACACCTCAGTTAGCCTCCCACTCCCACGGGACACAGTCATACACATGTGCCCCTAGTGTACGGGCTGATCAGTAAAACCAACCATCGATCCGGCGTTTCATTGAAGCTCCTACATGGCGCAGTGATACGGGACTAAACGCGCACCTACACCCACAATGGCTACGCCACGCCGCCCAAGGGTTAGAACCAGCGGAACCGGCTCGGCACGGAGACCAAACCGTGCCGCTACTACGCCAGAAGTTGCGGACCTTCTCAACAGCATGGCATCCTTACTCTCACACCGCCCCTCGGGCCACAGAGTTCCCACTGCCGCTACGCCAGAGAAGTGTGGAATGGAGATGACGCCTGCAGGATTCCGGACATGGCGCCGCTCGGTTCAGACATGGCTGCGACTCGCCGCATGGCCTGACCAGGAAGCCGTGCTCCACGTGCGACTACTCTGTGTTCCCGACCTCCAGGGCGCCCTGGACGCAAGGTTCAGCTCAGAACAATGGGAGGCCCTGAACCCTACAAGCGCCCTGGACGCCATTGAAAGGCTCGTTCTACAGTCGACGAACCAGGCTGTGAAATGGACGGACTTCTTCAGCACCTGCCAGGCCCCAGGTGAGTCAGTGGGAATCTACATGACGCGTTGCGCCCAAGAGGCTCGTGAGTGTGGGTTCCGATGCCCTGACTGTGATAGTGATCTTTCAGAATACATGCTATTGCGCAAAGTGATGGTGGGTCTGCATGACCCCGCCCTAAAGCAAGACGTGTTCCGACGGTGTGATTCTTTCAAGGACATGGACGACCTACGTGGCTATTGCTCGACCTATGAAGCAGCCCAGCGCGACGCGGCAAAATTTACGCGAGAACATGCGGTGGCAGGCACCGACATTGCCACCAGTGACATAAGCGAGGATGAGGAACCTCTAGTTGCCGCCTATCGCCAGCCATCACATCCGGCAAAAACTGCCCACCGCCGTTCTCCTGCGGATGCCCCTCCCAAAACAGGGGCCAAACATTGCTCCAACTGTGGTGAAAAGCACGGCCACGAGAAGACGTCATGCCCCGCATTTAGTCGCAAGTGTGGGGCGTGCGGAAAAAGAGGTCACTTCAGGAGAGTGTGCAGATCATCTAGGACACAGGAGGCAAGTAAACTGGTGAGCGGCATAATTATCGGCTCGGCGACCCTGAGCCCCGAGCCTGTTCTACAGGTATGTGTGGGGCCACTGGCGAGCAAGGTGGGAATCAAAGTGACTGCTGTGGCTGATACCGGAGCACAGGTGTGCGTAGCCGGCCCAGCCATGATGACGTCATTGGGTCTCAAGCCTGCGCAGCTACAGCGTCAGGCAGGCATCAGAGACCTAGCAAAGATTCCCATCACCAGCCTGGGTGCGACGCCATGCCGCATCGGCATACACGGACGCTCTACTGTTCAAGATGTGTACTTCGTCAGGTCCGTGGAGCGTATGTACCTATCATTCACCACCTGCAAAGAACTGGGCCTCATCGACGCAAATTTTCCCCGGCCACTGCCGCTTGTCGCCAACGCGGAGCAGGTGTATGACGACATGGGCAACGACGTCCCCTCAAGACCTACTAAAATCCCTCTCCCACCACTCGAAGAGAATGTACCTCGTCTCGAGGATTGGCTGCTGCGCCAGTTCTCCTCCTCAACCTTCAACACGGAGAGGTACCCACTACGGGTGATGCAGGGCCCGCCACATCACATCCACCTTCAAGAAAACGCGCGCCCCTATGCGTGCCACACACCAGCCTCCATCCCCAAACACTGGGCAAGCGAAGTCAAAAAGCAGCTCGATGACGACGTCAGAAGAGGAGTGATTCGGCCTGTACCAGCAGGGGAGACCACTGAATGGTGTGCTAGGATGGTTGTGGTTGCAAAGAAATCGGGAAAGCCAAGGAGGACAGTTGACTTTCAGAAATTGAACGCTAGCTGCCTGCGGGAAACGCACCACACCCCTGCTCCCTTCGACATGGTGTCTGATGTGCCCCCGCACTCCTATAAGACGGTGGCCGATGCACACTGGGGGTTTCATCAGGTTGAGCTGGAAGAGGAGAGCAGACGTCTCACAACATTCATCACACCATGGGGGCGGTATCAATACTGCCGCACACCCATGGGGCACTGCTCTGCCACGGACGCCTACACCAGAAGATTCGATGACGCGGTAGCAGACTTCCCCCGCAAGCACAAGTGTGTTGACGACACACTGCTCCATGACTCCAGTGTTGAAGGGGCCTTCTGGCACACATACGAATTTCTAGAGCTTTGTGCTAGGAAAGGCATCACCTTGAAGCCTGAGAAATTCAAGTTCTGCCGCCGTGAAGTGGAGTTCGTGGGCTTCCACCTTGGTTGGGAGGAATACAGGCCAACAGACGACAAATTGGCAGCCATACGTGACTTTACCATGCCAGCACAACCCACAATCACAGACGTGAGGTCTTGGTTTGGTTTTGTGAATCAACTAGCACCATTCCTGGCCACTGCCCCAGTGATGTCCCCCTTCAGAGACCTTCTTAAGAAACCGGCAGGAAAGAAGGTTTACTGGGACGAGCAATTACAGGGGAAACTACGGCAAGCCAAAAACACCATCTGCCAACTGGCCAGTGACGGTCTAGCATACTACAACAAAACTAGACCCACGGTGGCCATCACTGACTGGAGCAAAGAAGGGATTGGATTCGTGATCCTCCAACAGTACTGCCCCTGTGCGTCAGCTGATGCACCATTCTGCTGCAAAGGAGGATGGCGTCTGGCCCTCTGTGGCAGCCGCCACCTCACCACGGCGGAGACAGGCTACGCTCCCATCGAAGGGGAGGCCCTGGCCGTGGCCTGGTGCTTCCGAAAGGCCCGCCTCTTCCTGCTAGGATGCCCTAACCTAGTACTAGTGACCGACCACCGCCCGCTAGTTGGGTTACTGGGCAACAGGGCTCTCACAGACATTATCAATCCGCGCCTGTTCCGCCTGAAAGAACAAACGCTGCAGTATCGTTTCACCATACGCTATCTTCCTGGTAAAAGGAACTGCGCCGCCGACTTCCTCTCTAGATATCCCTCCATGAAGACGCCACCAGAGTCTGAAGATGAAGTGTACGAAGAGGAGCTGGCAGCGGCCGTAGCAGCGTCTGTGGTGGCAGCACTGGACCTCAGCGACAGCCTCACTCTTGACGAAGAGATGGTACTACAGGCATCACACGACGACCCTGTTTACCAGCTGCTGATAGCCCGGGTACTGGCTGAAGACTGGCATCCCCAGAGGACACAGGAACTGGCATGTCTCAGACCATACTACAGTGTGAGAGACAGGCTGGGCGTGTCACGTGGCCTCGTCACATACGTGTACGACCAGAACCACCCGCGCCTAGTAATCCCAGACAATCTACGCCAGCAAGTGGCAGAACACCTCCATGCAGGCCACCAAGGAATGGATTCGATGCTAAGAAGGGCGCGACAAACGGTATACTGGCCAGGCATTGAAGGTGATTTACGTCACCACCGCTCCTCCTGCGTAATCTGCAACACGCACGCACCATCCCAACCCCCAGAGCCACTAATTCTCACTCCACCTCCCTGCTACCCGTTTCAACAGACGGTGACGGATATATGCCAGCTGGAAGGACACCACTACCTGGTGTACGCAGACCGGCTCACGGGCTGGCTGGAAGTGTCACACCTCGCTGCGGGCACGACTGCGAGTGAAATTCGAGACCGGCTGCGACAGTATTTCTGTCGCTGGGGCGCCCCCGAACAACTATCCATGGATGGGGGAACCAACCTTGGGAGTGAAGAAATGCGCACATTCTTGAAAAGATGGGGAGTGACCGCGCGTATATCGTCAGCCCATTACCCACAATCAAACGGGAGAGCAGAGGCAGCTGTAAAAACTGCAAAACGTGTGCTGCGTGGTAACATCACTGCGGACGGGAGCCTGGACACCGACAACGCATCGCTGGCACTCCTACAATATCTCAACACACCACTCCGGGACATCAACAAATCCCCGGCACAACTGGCGACAGGCCGCCAGTTACGAGATGGAGTACCAGCTATTGCATGCCGTCTGCAGGTTGACAAATTTTGGGGGCGGACCCTCCGAAGGCGTGAACGGCAGATGGGGGAGCATATCGAAAGTGTGCTACAAGAGCACACCAGCACGAGGCGCCTTTCCCCCCTACTCCCCGGTAACAGGGTTCTGGTACAGGATCAACATTCCGGGACGTGGAACAGGGCAGGAACAGTGGTGGAGGACAAGGGAAACAGGCAATACATCATACGGCTAGATGGTAGTGGACGAATCTCGCTAAGAACGAGAAATCACCTGCGACCATGCAACACCCCACCGCATGCTAATCAATCAAGTGACGTGAACCAACGAACGCCAGAAACGGAACTAGTGAACCCACCCAGCCCCGAACACCGCACCCCGGCCAAGCGACAAATTAGACCACCACGGTGGCTCAAAGACTATGTCACGTAATACACATTCAGGACAACGTCAGTTCATAGTGTATTTTCGTTATTCTACGTGTTATGTAGCCAACATGACAAGAATATCTTCTCTGTTTATTTGTTTGTTTTCTCTTGTTATTTTGTTGTACAAGAATTGCACTAAAAGATTGCCTGCGTGCAATTACTTTGAAGGGGGAGTTGTAGGATGGAGGCATCTGGCAACTGGGCGAGTGGAGCTCGCACCGAGTGCAGTGCTACACCTCAGTTAGCCTCCCACCCCCACGGGACACAGTCATACACTTGTGCCCCTAGTGTACGGGCTGATCAGTAAAACCAACCATCGATCCGGCGTTACATTGAAGCTCCTACACGGGTCCTATAGCTGTCAGTTGAAGCTGGTGCGTCGTTCGGGTATGTTGTTGCCTTCGCTCGCACCGCTCCACGCAATTAGTTATATTCTGACAAATATTATATAAAATATATATATAAATATATATAAAATATTATAGTTCCTGTCTATATATATGAATATATAATATATATTATATAATATATATATATATATATATATATATATATATATACAGTATATATATAATATATAGAATATTATAGTTCCTGTCTTCCTTGGCGTTTCACAGTTTTCTTCAGTGTTTCACAAAGAGAAAACGGACCCAGCCTAATGACGTCAGAAGCTGCGCACAATAATTCAAACGGTCTGACCTGTTTATTTAGACCTTGGTCTGACTGTAGTGGAAAATTATCTTACGAAACTTGATATCTCTGGTCTTCGAATAAATGAAAACACTATGACAGTAGATAAACCAGTCAAGGACTTTGGAGTGGTAATTGACTAATCTTTCATTCAATTATCAAATTAAACAGTAAAAACAACAAGGGTACCACTTACGAAACATGGCATTCATCAGGAAACAAATGGATGAAAGTACCATGAATGTGCTTACTCATAACCATGTAATTAGCAAGCCTGACTTCTATACCTCGTTGTATAATGGGCTGCCAAAATATCTCTTTAAGAAACTACAACTTGTTATGAACAGAACTTCATTGCTAATATAAAGTCTGCTTCCACGTGAAAGTATCATACTTACACTTATAAATTTGAATCGTCTCGATCTAAGCGCGTATGTAGTCTACAAAATGTGTGCCCCGACTCATCAAGCTCTACAGCTTCGTAAACCTGATTACTTAAGGAATCTACTTCAAGACTTTCAATTAGATAATGATGCCCAAACACAATTGATGAACAGTGTAGACTTTATGAGCGTAGAGCTTACCCAGAATTGGGCTTGAGAGGAGTCTGCTTTTGGAAGAGTGCTCCATGGCTTTATAATTACTTATCCGAGTGTAATACGTATGAATTCGTTTACTTGCTCTCCTTCATTTGATGTACGGGAGGGACAAGGTAAGTGTATTGGTGTGTATGGGGAAGGTGATGAAAGCCGAATCGGGCAAAAGTGAAAATATGTATGTATATTATGAAACCATGATTTATGATATTTATCTTGCAGTGACGTCATAATGACGTGTCAAAATGTTGATTGATGATTGGTCTCTTCATAAACACACTGGAAACGGTTTTCAGTCAGTATGTTGTAAGTTGCGACAATTTTTGCGTGATTACGTACGTGGTCGAGTGATGTGTGTTCCCGCTGGGATGTTATTTTATTTGTTTGTTTATTTAAGAGAGAGAGTCATGATGAAGGAAAAGGAAAAATAATAAATACAATACAAAGGAATAAGGGAAAAATACGAAAGTAGAAACTGGTATAACTGTTGTTGTTGTTGTTGTTTTATTATTATTATTATTATTATTATTATCATTATTATTATATCATTATTGTTGTTGATGTTATTATTTGATATATAACCGAAGTATCGACTGGACGGCAAAATATTTTTTTTATCGTTATTTATTATCGTATTATTTGTCATTTATTTGGATATGTTTTTTTACTATAATGAAAAGGTAATGTTAGTCCTATTTCACACCTACTTCTAGGTTGATATTCTTCGATCCGAAAAATAAATCGATAATTTTCCAAGTCAGTTCTTCACTGGCCCTCTTTTTCAATTTCTGCTGCTTAAACCGCGGCAGTTCGGTGTCCAATCACGTTTACCGTTGATGATAGGCCTCTGCTGTAAGTTCAGCACCGAAAATTGTCCTCAGTGCACATGTTTTCATCATCAGACTAAGTAAATAAGTGAGTCTTCAATAATTTCTTAATGTTTACCGAATTGGCACTATCCTTAAGAACTACCAACTAACAATGAGGCTGATGGTGCAACAATATCCAAACGTCAGGGGGTCCCATAAAAACAATCACTCGACATAATGAATGGTCAAATCGCCAAGATAAAGAGCAAGGCCACGCTTAAATGTCATAATATTTTTAGTCAACAAGCTCAGCAGGCAATGAATTCCATAGGTCAACGAACCATCTACTAAAAAATATTTTCCGAACCTCCATCAATAAGCAATTTTAAAATAATAACCCCTTGTCACTTGTGTTATTCAACAAGGGACGAGGAAAGAAACCATCCTGAGAAATTGACAAGTCACCATGGAAAAATTGCCAATATTTAATGATAACATGTCAGAGTAATCTACCACCAACCGACTACACGTCAACGGTATAGATTCCCACAATACAAATTTTAACATTTCTTCGTAAAATTCCAGAATCACGCAAGCACGAATATTAAGTTTACGTTGTCTAATGGCTTCTAATATAACATATTCTAACCTAACCATTCCATAGAAAAAATCTTTGAAATGCAAAAACTAAAGAAGTGAAAACTGTTTGCGTGATACTGCAGTAATACCGAACTTTAAATATTCATTCAAATAAAAAATATAAAT
>NC_134799.1:495000-545000 GCF_046742065.1 Oratosquilla oratoria
GAAGAGGATAAGCGTCAGGGATGGTCACAGCATTCACTCGGCGGTAATCCGTGCACAGTCGAGTTTGTCCGTTTTCTTTAGGGACCAGAACGCACGGAGCGGCCCATGGGGAATTACTGGGAACTGCCAAACCGTGCTGCACTAGATAGTCGACTTCTCTCTTCATGATCAGCTTCTTCTGGGGATGCAGTCGGTACGGGTGCTGGTGGCTAGGAGAAGTTCCAGGATACAGTTGAATCTCATGGGACGTCAGGTTACAACGGCCAGGATTATCTCGGAACAAGGATCTGTGTCTAGAAATAATTCCAGAAATTTCCTTAGCTTGATCAGGATTCAAGTGGTTAAGGTACGAAAGTAGGTTGTTCAAGATGTCGCTGTTGTTGCCGACTGTGGGAGGGTCGAAATGTGGCAACGTCGGTTCGTGGACTCGTGGACGGTCGGTTGACATAGGTATTTTACTGGTACCATGATATAACGAAAGCAATGGTTTGACTGAACTGTCTAGTGGTATTTTGGCAAGGTATGGCTTAAGCAAATTAACATGAACAAGTTGAGTAGTTTTACGTCTGTCAGGGGTTTCTAGTACGTAATTATATTCTGACATCTTTTTCTGAATTTTATAAGGACCATGATATTTAGCTTGAAGAGGCTGTCCAGAGATAGGAATGTATGCAAGAATCATATCTCCCTCCTTGAATTCTCTCTTACGAGATTTCTGATCAAAATTAACCTTCATTTTACTTTGTGCATGTTCAAGGTTCTTCAAGGCAAAGGAATGAATTCTGGCCAGGTTATCCTTAAGGGAAACAATATATTGGTTAACAGACTGTAAAGGTGAGGTAGAAGAAGATATGATATGGTCCTTGATTACCTTGAGGGGTCCCCTTACCTTCCTTCCATATAACAATTCAAAGGGAGAAACACCCAGAGCTTCGGATGGTGTTTCACGGAGCGTAAAGAGGAGGAAAGGCAATCCCTCATCCCAGTCACGGTCTTCCTCGTAACAGAATTTACGTAGCATATTCTTTAACGTTTGATGACATCGTTCTAGAACTCCCTGACTGGCGGGGTGGTATGCTGTAGACAGAGACTGTTTAACATTTAATTCCTTGAGGACTTGGGTAAAGAGTTTGCTAGTGAAATTAGAACCTCTATCTGACTGTATTTCCTGAGGAATACCAAAGGAAGTAAACATGTGAGTTAAACACTTAATTACACTCTTAGCAGAAATATTCTTTAAAGGAAAAGCTTCAGGGTACCTGGTAGTGGGACAAAGAACTGTTAAAATGTACTGGTTACCCTTCTTGGTTTTAGGCAACGGGCCTACTATGTCAATTACTAATTTCTGAAAGGGTTCACTAGGTACTTTAATGGGTTGAAGGGGATACGGAGGAATAGACTCGTTTGACTTGCCTACTAGTTGGCAAGTGTGGCAACATTTAACGAATCTACTTCTCTGTTTTCATGCCAGGCCAAAAGAATTCTGACAAGAGTCGTAAATAAGTTTTCTTAATACCTAAGTGTCCTGAGTGTCCAGCATGAGCAATCTCTATTACCTGAGTCCTCAAGTTAACAGGTAAAACAATTTGGTGACATTCTGCCCAGGTATCATCATCAGAAAGATGACGAGGTTTATATAGTCTCATCAGTATTCCTTCGTGCAAATAAAAGGAAGGAGTATGTAGGATATCCTCCTTGGGAATGGTTTTATTGAACAAGGGAACTAGTGAAGGGTCGTTCTGTTGAGCCTCTTTGATGCTCAGCTTGGAGGGTAGTGTAAGCGGGGTGGTTGGAGAGGTAAGAGTTGGTTGGTTAGCTGGCGCTTGGGATCGTGTGATAGCACAGGTTGGAAATAGGTTGGGTTGGGTTTGCTCTATGTTAGAAGTTGGGTTATATGGTAGGGGAGAAGTAGAAACAATTAAAGGAGGATGGACTAGTTCTCCTGCTAGATCGTTACCTAGTATAAAATCTGCTTTAGGAACAGGTAGGGTTGCCGTTTCACTTACTCCTACGGAGACAGTATCCTTGATGAGTCCACAGTTCAGGTGCACCTTTGCCAGAGGTACTGAGAAGGGATTGTGGAAGTCCTGCAAGTATACACGTTCTCCTGTATAATTACGTTGGACTCCCGGCAGTGCTGACTGAAGTAGCAGGGACTGTGCTGCTCCTGTGTCCCGTACTATTCGGATGTTGTGTTGTACGTGGTCTGTACCAAGTGATACTGTTCCCGTTGAACGGAAGGGCTGAAAAGGATCTACAGAATGGTTAAAGGAAGCTACAGATTTTATATTCTTTTGAGCTACTTTACATTTTGGGTCTGGGCAATTTGCAATTACATGTCCTGGTTTCTTACAGAAGAAACAAAGAGGGAAACTAGGGCTATCAATTTTCCCATCTTTACTACCACTAGTTGGTTTTACATGAGGTTGTTGGCAGTTACTGTCCTTTCCAACATTTTTGTGAATCAATGAGAGGGTATCAGTCAATTTGGCTGCTTTCATAAGGTCAAATTCCTCCTTGTCAACAATGTGAATTTTCAAGTAGTGAGGAATTTTACGCACGAATTCCTCTAACGCGATCAAGTTCACTACTTTCTCAAGATTATCGGCTGATGCCGATTTAATCCACTTTCTTAACGCTCGTAGTTTGTCTTAGGCGAATTCCATGTATGTCTGATGGCTAAGTTTGTTTGAATTTCGAAAGGCTTGTCGATAACCTTCGGTGGAAATTTCATAAGCGGAAAGAATTGTCTGTTTGACCGTTTCGTAATCAGTGTTATTTTCCAGATTGTTACATACTTGTAACGCTTTTGTGGACAACTTTGGTTTAATTAACCATATCCAATCTGCTTGGGGAATTGCAAAATGTTTACTTACTTCTTCAAATTCTCGAAAAAATAAGGTTGGATTCTCGTCTGAGAAAGAGGGAATAAGTTTGGTGTACTGCAAAATATCTAACTTACTTGAAAATGAAACCACTTGTTGACTTGATAGTTCGAGTCGTTTTAGTTCGATTTCGTGTTGTCTTTGAAACTGTTTTTGTTCTTTATCATGCTGTCTTTGCTCTTTGTCATGCTCTCTTTCACGCTGCACTTCGAGTTCCTTAATTTTCAGTTCATGCTTCATCTTCCTTTCAAGTATCTGATACTCTAGAGGGTCTAATTGAATCTCTTTCATAGGGCTAATGTCTAATTTGGCTGCAACTATTTGTTCTAAGCGTTCAAATTCTCCGTCTTCGTCTTCCGTTTTCTTTAAATGATCTATGTGACTCAATATTAGTTTAACTAATTCAGTTCTACTAATGTTCGCTGGATAAGTTAATTCCCATCTTGTTGCTATTTCTTTCAGACATTCTTTATTTGGGTTCTGAATTATCAGTTCTTCCACCGAGGGGTTCTCATCAAAGTTTTCGATATTCAGTTCTGACATCGCGAAATTTTTACTCGCTAACAGTTGCTACTCAGCAAGGTAGAACGCTTGGTTCGCTTACGTGGTATACCGGGCAAGAGATACAAGTAGAATTATAATACTCGACTCCCACGAATATTATAAATCTTTGGGACAGAATACATTGACCAAAACTACATGCCGTAAGTAGGATAGAATTAACGTTCCAACACGTATCCTAAACGGATCCTACTTCAGTACTCTTACGAAATTTACAGCTGCAAGAGTTTAACGTGGTCATGTGCAATGGCGTATTTACGATTAACTGAATTACTGTACTGGGGTACTGAGTTGCAAGTTTACCGGACAGATGGACAATTTCGATGGTTGTGGGAATGCAAGTGTAACTTATGTATTACGTTTCGCTCGTATATCTCACACCTTCTTAGTTTTTGTTCGGGTAAGAGGATTCCGACGGGCCCCCATTATATGTTATGCCTTCCGTGAGGATAAAAGGAAATGTGTCTAGGAAGGGTTCGTACTTAGTGGCCTTGATGTGGTTAAGGCAAAACCAAACGGAAGTTAACATAAATAACTAATTTAATGAATAACAAAAAGCCAACAAAACAAATATAAGTACTTTACAACAACAAATTAAACAATTGACAATTAATTCCTCAACCGAAAACCAAGTCATGAGAATACAGATTACGTGGATACGCCACGGTACTAGAGCAAAAGCGATATGGGAGAGGTTAAGTTACGCGCCGCTCGCCAGCGAAATAGTCTGGATTCTGGATTCTGGATTCCAAGAAAAGACCACCTCGCTTGCGCGGGATCGGGTTTTGTGGGAGGGGAAGAATGTCTGTTAGAAAATGAAAAGATAGTAGTGTATAAAAGAGGGCTATTGCCACCGGGCGAATTGCGAGCGATTAGGGGCTAGTTTGTTGTCATGGCTTAGGAGGACTGGACCAGGACCTTGGAGGGCAGCGCTTGACGCCGAGGTTAGGATTACCAACGGGGTTAGGATCACCAACGAAAG
The DNA here is from genome assembly GCF_046742065.1 of Oratosquilla oratoria. Classification (NCBI taxonomy): domain Eukaryota; kingdom Metazoa; phylum Arthropoda; class Malacostraca; order Stomatopoda; family Squillidae; genus Oratosquilla; species Oratosquilla oratoria. Next base: position 499,429 of record NC_134799.1, read on the forward strand.
TTTAGAAAATGGTAGGAGGCGTAGTAGTAGAGAAAGGTGGAAAAAAGGAAAAATCTTTAGTGGGAGGTAAACTGAAATTAGAAGATGTAGTAGAAGAGAAAGTTAGAAAGGAAGCGAATTTTAGTCGAAGAAAAAGTAAGTAAGTGTAGATGTTTGTGCGTGTGTTGTGGCTCTGTTCGTGAGAGGTGTATGTGTGTATCTTACGAGAAGTGAGTTGATTTCACTTCCCGCGTGTAGAGGGCGAACCTGATAAGCCACAGGTGGGGCGAGCGTATCCTGATTATCCCCAGGTTTTGGGTTTGAAGTCCTTTTAGAGCTGATCAAGGGGCGGTGCGAGGGGGGGCAGACGGGCGGTGTACACCTGCCTGCCGACGTCAACGAAGAGATCAGTGACCAGAACGGGAGCGGCAAGGAGATAACTCCTCGCCGCCACCGCTGGCGAGCGCGAACCTGATGAGCCACAGGTGGGGCGAGCGTTGTCTGTTTATCCCCAGACTGGGTTTGGAATTCGGAAGAGTAGATTCAGTGGCGATGCGAGGGAGGGGCAGACGGGCGGGTGTTGTATGGTCTCTTTCCTTCCAATCACAACTCTGAAAACAGAGAATTACGCGATTGGGAATTGTGTGTAAATGTCAGAAGTGTAAACTCGCTCACCAGCGTCAACGAGAGGCCAGCGTTTGGTTGCGGGCCGGTCGGACAGAAAGGTGTCCCAAGTCTCTCCGTCAACCAGCCTGCGGTCAGATTGGGCGTACTGAGAGAGACGGTTTGGGCCTCTGCTTTGCTAGCGAGAAAGTGTGCATGTGCCTCTTTTCTTCCAAGCACTACTCTGAAAACAGAGATTTACGTGACTTGGGAAATGTGTGTGTGTATTTGTATTGGTGTAAACCCGCCTGCCGACGTCAACGTAGAGGTCGGCCATGCCAGACCGGCGGCAGCTAGGAGATGTATCTCCCAGCCACCACCGGCCGGCGATGATACTTGGAGCTTGTGGAGAGAGTTGGTTGAAGAGACGTCCGACCTCTAGGAGCACTGAGTTGAATCTCACAAATAATTTACAGTACATACATAATTTACAGATATTTTAGATACGTAGAGGATGGTGGGCCATCACAGTATGTATATGTGTGTGTGTGTGTGTGTGTGTGTGTGTGTGTGTGTGTGTGTGTGTGTGTGTGTGTGTGTGTGTGTGTGTGTGTGTGTGTGTGTGTTGGGGGTGCGTGTGTGTATGTAAGATCACAGCATTTTACCCAAAGATCGGGTGTATATGATCTCTGAGTTCTCATCCGGGAGAGTAATAGCTGTCAATCACGAGTCCAACACGTGGTCCAAGACCATGGTGATTCACGGGAATCACTTCCTTGACTGAGTAAAAATCGCCTGGAGACATCAATAATAAAATATAATTCCGCTGTCCACGGGGCGGACACAGAAACATCATAGATTCCAGATTTGTAAACGTTGTGCACATTTGAGTAATTGGAATTTTTTAATACACTAGAACGCAGAAAATAATCTCTTTCCCGGTCCTAAGGGAAATAACTCGCCAATCTAGGAGAGAGGCGACGGATATAGTATAATCATAGATATAAATCTATTTCACTTACCTTACGCATGACAATACGGACACGAAATGTCACGAAATGTATACGCGGCCTTGCTCTGAATGTGCTGTGCCTTCCTGCATTGCTTCTGACCCGGGCAGTGGGCGGGAGACAGGGATGACCCTTCATCCACGAGGAGCTAAGATGGGAGTGAGGAAAGGATGGTAAATGGGAGTGGAATGGGTGGGAGTAGACCCGTGTCTTTGGTTTGGCTACCTCTCATATAAGGGGGAAAAACTCTTGGTATATAGAGAGATAGCATATAGACCCGAGTGGTGTGTCCGTGCATCTGTTTCAAGTTGCTTCTTTAACCCATTGAGATGATTCTGTATCCTTATAAGGTACGTAGCCAGTGTATGTGTGCGTGGGGGGAGGGTTATAGGGAGATTAATCCCCTAAAACTACCTCATTACGCTTGTTTGCGAAAACGTCGTCATAACTCAAAATATCGAATTTTTCAGGAGAGGCATTTTAAAGTTTCAAAGCGCTCTCAATATTATAAAAAGCCCTCACACACCATAGGTGGAACATTTTTTGGAGCATCAAATACGCCTCTAAAGTTTATAGAAGTTGAAACAATCATAATCTTTACTTAGTCTAAAATATTTGTTGGAACAAGTTGGAACATGTAAGGTTATGTCGTTGGGACATTTAGCACTCCCTAGCGGTCAATTTTTGAGCTACAGATATGACACTGTTACAAAAAAAAATCGTGTTTGAAGATGAATATGTCTGTATAGATAACTCAAAAATTCAGTTTTTTGAGTTATGACAAGCGATTACACACCAGAAGTGCTACGAAAGAAAGTGAAAATTATAATAATGATAATGCTTTGATAAATAATATATCTAATACAAATCTATATACATAAAAAAATAAAGTTTTCCAGTTTTGAAAATTTCCTGGCGTTTTTATGACCACCTTCCGAAATCCGGCAAAAATGTTCCACTGTGTAAGGATTCTGATTGGCTAAGAGAGTGGTGACGTCACGGCAATGGAGACAACTGATTGGTCGAGAGTGGTGACGTCACGGCAGTGGAGACGACGGATTGCACGAGAACACTGATGTCACGGCAACGGAGACGATTGATTGGCCGCGAGCGAAGGGCAGGAAGCACAAGAATAAGTTTCTCCAACTTGCCTCACTCAAAAAACCTCAGTAACAGCCACAATTAAGAGATTTCATAGGAAAATATTGGGGTTCAACAATATTTATGAGTACGATCTCATAATAGCTTTCGACGAAGAAATTAAAGAGGAAGAATCGGAAAAGTTTATGAAACATTATTTTGCAGGATACAAGAATTTTACTAAGAATGGTGGTTATGACGGAGAAATTAAAGAGGAAGAATCACGTGTCTTTAGTGGAAGGTATAGATAGCGAGCCGGTAATTCCAGAAGAGGAACCTGAATTGGGATCCGTTGAGATTCCTGCTTCAGCTTACAATATTAGTGAAGAAGCCGCAACGGCAATGATCCTGCCTGATTACGACTATGTCGTCGACGAATCGGAATCAGATGTGTCGGTCCTCCTTAAGGTTTGGGAAAAGACTTTCCAAGAAAAAGAAGAATTAAAGAAGGAGAAAGCCAAGCCCTAACGAGAAAGAGAGAGAGAGAGAGAGACCACGGGAGAATTTGACGTCGGGAGACTTTGACGACTCCTTTTGGAGACTGGAGACTCCTTCGGGAGATTTTGAAGACTCCTTCGTAATATGTTATGAAATAGTAAAAATTATATGTACTCTGATGAAGAGTACGATCTCATAATATAATTCGACGGAGAAATTAAAGAGGAAGAATCGGAAAAGTTTATGAAACATAATTTTGCAGGATAGTTTGCGCAGCCAAGCCCTAACGAGAAAGAGAGAGAGAGAGAGAGAGAGAGAGAGAGAGAGAGAGAGAGAGAGAGAGAGAGAGAGAGAGACCACGGGAGAATTTGACGTCGGGAGACTTTGACGACTCCTTTTGGAGACTGGAGACTCCTTCGGGAGATTTTGAAGACTCCTTCGTAATATGTTACGAAATAGTAAAAATTATATGTACTCTGATGAAGAGTACGATCTCATAATATAATTCGACGGAGAAATTAAAGAGGAAGAATCGGAAAAGTTTATGAAACATCATTTTGCAGGATACAAGAATTTTACTATGAGTGGTGGTAAAAGCCGTCTCGAGGAATACCAAAAGTATTACATCGATCGGAAATACAATGATTATATAAAAAACCGCAAACTCAAGGAAAAACAGTTTTTTAAAAGGGTTAGAGAAGCCCATACAGTAAAAAAAAAAACGTTATTTTTGCCAGTATAACATAAGTTTTAGTTGTTTTCTAGCATATTCCCGCGTGACGTCACGTCGCACGGTCCTGAAAACATTTCACATAATTATACTAAAATGGGCATAATTCACCCATGACATTGGGTTATTTTAATGAAAAAATATTATAAAAACCTAATTTATGAAGAAGTTAAAGATTTTTTTTGTCAGTCTATCATAATTTTTAGTTGTCTAACATATTCCCGTGTGACGTCATGTCGCGCGGTCGTGAAAACATTTCACATAGTTGCACTAATTCACCCATGAAATTTGGCTATTTTAATGGGAAAATGCTATAGAAACCTAATTTATTGAGGAAAAATATTAAGCGTTATTTTTGCCAGTATAACATAAGTTTTAGTTGTTCACTAGCATATTCCCGCGTGACGTCACGTCGCACGGTCCTGAAAAAATGTCACATAATTACATTAAAATGGGCATAATTCACCCATGACATTGGGTTATTTTAATGAATAAATAAAAATCTAATTTGTTATGAAGAATAAAAGATTAAGCATGGTTTTTGTCAGTCTAGCATGATTTTTAGTTGTCTAACATATTCCCGTGTGACGTCATGTCGCGCGGTCGTGAAAACATTTCACACATTTATACTAAAATGGGCATAAACGTCCCATTGCGTTAGGATATTTTTATAGATACCATATACCATATCAAGCGTTGCTGCAATGGATGAACGTGGTTCAAAGAGTAGAGTACAGAGAAAGAAGAGGTTTAACCACTTTTGGGCCTGGGTTACGAAGACGAAGAATTACCCAAAAGAAAGTGTGCAGAAAAACTATGCCCTTCGTAAAGAATTGACCAGGGAGCACAAGAATGAGTTTCCCCAACTTTACGCCTCACTCAAAAAAAACTTAGTAACAGCTACAATTAAGAGATTCCATAGGAAAATATTGGGGCTCAACAGTATGTTACGAAATAACAAAAATTACGTGTACTCTGATGAAGAGTACGATCTCATAATAGATTTCGACGGAGAAATTAGAGGAAGAATCGGAAAAATTTATGAAACATTATTTTGCAGGATACAAGAATTTTACTAAGAGTGGTGGCAAAAGCTGTCACGAGGAATACTAAAAGTATTACATCGATCGGAAATACAATGGTTATATAAAAAACCGCAAACTCAAGGAAAAACAGTTTTATAAAAGGGCTACAGAAGTGAGAAAATGTGAAGAGAGGAGAAAAAAGGAACGGGAAGCCGATAGAGCCCGTAATAAAGAAGACAAGGAACGCAAGAAAGGAGAAAGTGAAGCCGATAGAGCCCGTAAAATAGAAGACAAGGAACGCAGAAAAAGGGAAAGGGAAGCCGACAGAGCCTGTAAAAAAGATGAAATAGCAAAAAGAAAGGAGCAAAATAAAGCAAAAAAGTTGAAAAGGGCCAAGGAAGTGCAAATTCGGAAACGGATTAGGGAGTTAAAAAAACAGGGATTAACAGTGAAGTTAACCGATGATGAACAAGCCACGTTAGAAGAATTAAGGCAGGAGAGGAAAGAAAAGCAAATCATTAGTGAAATTGCTCAAACTACCAAGGATTTGACCGGTAAGTTACGTGAAGATAGAGTTATTTGTCATAGCGTTGGTAAATTCGGTGCTTTTCGATGTAAACTGTGCGACGCGTTGCTTTGGGCGAAGGAAAACAAGATGTTGTGTTGTTCTTCTGGACTAGCCATTTTCGAGAACTTAGCTCCTTTGACTGGAGAATTATTAGAACTTTATAGTAGCCAGACTCCCCTTTCGGAAAAGTTTCTTTCAAATATCATTAACCGCCTTTTTTGCTTTACTTCCTTTGTGGCACCCACCATATTACAAGATCCCTCTGAAAAATCGTTTGTTTATAAAATTAGGGGTAATATCTATCACAGATTGGGTTATTTTTAGCCGCGTTATATAACAGAGGGGATGAAAATAGAAAACTTGAAAAAATCAGAAAACGGTATCGGTAACATGGAAATAAAGGATTGTGGGCAAGCGAAGACAAGTTTTAGTGTTGGCCAAAGTAATTACTGGCAAAAACAAGAGGAGTTCCTGGATTTGTATTTCTATTATGATCAGGAACAACAAATAAAATTGCGCACCCAACAAGTTACAAAGAATATAAACTATAAAAATAAAACCGTAGAATGGTCAAATAAAACGCAAGCTAGACGTGAAAGAGAGTTAAGGGAAATAGAGGATAACAAAAATATCGTAGAAGTTTTACAAAGATTCCTTTTGGAAAATAATAAGACAGTTGGAGCTCTCTTAGCGGAATTTGAGAGTGCTAAGGAACTAATGGAGACTTATATGAAACAACAGGAAGTTATACCTGAGGTCACAATAACATTAAAATCAGCTGAGGGGGTGAATACTAAGGAACACAAAGGTGTTTACAGCTTGCCTACAGCGAAAGCTCAAGTAGGGCTATAGTGGATTTGGACCCGTCTGTCCCTGCAAACCTACGGGTTACCATACGCTCTCCCAAAGAAGATACGAAATATGATACCTTCATTCTAAGTCACACAAACTACTTTTACGATATATTCCAATATCCACTACTAATACCTCACTGAGATAAGGGTTATACGCACAATTTGAAAAGGCAAAAGAAGGTAAATGCACCGAGTTCAGCTAAGATTGATGTACCAAAGGATAGTAAAAGATGATCACCATGTATGTATTACGCAAACCTTTACATGGAAAGAAAGGATATCTTCAATTATTTGACTAAAGGACGCATGCTTTTTCAGCAATTTGTCGTAGATAATTACGTTAAAGTAGAATCACACAGACTATGCTTTATAGTTGACAACCAGGCATCTATACGCAGAGAAAGGTGTGACATATTAAAGGCGGACGTTGCGTCGGCCAAAGAAAGGGGCCAAAGAATTATAACCCCACCAACTTTTGTGGGCGGTCCGCGTTACATGAAACAGCGCCAGCAGGATGCATTGGCGTTTGTAACACACTACGGGAGTCCCGATTTCTTTATTACGTTTACGATGAACCCAATATGGGAAGAGCTGCGGGCAGCTGTCATAGAAATGAAAGGGAATCCAAATACCGGCTGCTGCGATAGACCCGATTTGGTTAGTCGGGTGTTTAAGTTAAAAGTAGAGGCTTTAATAGATGATTTGACTAAAAATCACATTTTTGGCAGAGTTAAAGCATTTCTATACAGCATTGAATGGCAAAAACGAGGTCTACCTCACGTTCACATTCTTTTATGGATGGAATATAGGGTAACAGCGGAATTTGTCGATGAAATCATATGTGCCGAAATTCCCGATAAAGAAAAGGAACCCAGATTATACGAGATCGTAACAACTTGCATGATTCATGGGCCTTGCATCGGCTTTGATGAAACTAACGTTTGTTGTAAGGAAAGGTTAAAGAAGAATGGTGTTTGTGGTAAAAACTTTCCAAAACCATGTCGGAATGATATATCATTTGGAAATAACGGTTATCCCCAATACAGGCGTCGTGCTCCAGGAGAGGGAGGCTTTACGTTCGAACGTAAGATCAAAGGAAAGACCATTACTGTGGATAATTCCTGGGTCGTACCCTATAATCCTTATTTATGCCTAAAATACAACGCTCACATCAACGTGGAGTGTTCGAACTCCATCAAGTGCATAGCGTACGTCACAAAGTACGTAAACAAGGGGTGTGATAAGATTCTATACACCAAACATAAGGAAGGCGAGCCGGTAAACGAAGTGCGTAACTACCTCGAGGCAAGGTACATAAACGCAAACGAAGCTACTTGGAAGATCTTCAAGTTCCCAATCCATAGGAGCTTCCCACCGATTACTTCGCTCGATTTGCACTTGGAAAATGAGAATGAAATTTATTACAGGGAAACTGATTTGGAGCACAAGATCAGCGAACAAGCAAATCAAGATACCCAATTAACAGCATTTTTCAAGCTTTGCAAAACGAACGAGTTTGCTAAAACCCTGTATTACCCCCGAAGTTCCAAGTCACTTTGTGTACGATAAAGACAAGCACACGTGGCATGAGAGGATGACAAAAACTTCATCTTTGGGGCGTATGCGAGCCGTCGACACTAAGACGGTTGAATTATTCTACCTCAGAATGCTCCTGACACACAAGAAAGGTCCTACGAGTTACACAGATCTGCGTACAGTAGACGGGGTCCTTTACGATACCTTTCGGGAAGCCGTAAAAGCGATGGGTTTGTTGAATGACGAGGAAACGTGGAAGAAAACTATAATTGAAATTATAAACCACACCAATGATCGATCGCAATTGCGTGCTACATATGCAAGTATGTTGGTTTTCTCTGATTTGGAAGACCAATCGGATATCTGGAAAGAAACGAGGGACTTATTTGCGAGCGATTTCTTAAGAAGTTCGGGTTTAGACGAATACAATGACGAAATCTACTTGGATGCGCTCGATGACATACAACAACAGGTTTGGAACTGTGGTGGTGGTGATATAAGCGCTTATGGATTGCCTCCTTCAAGGGGGAAAGAGAAAACCTCAAGTGTAATTAGACGCGAAAAAGCTTATAATAACGATAGATTGAAAGAAGAGGTTTCAGAAAAGATTGTATTACTTAACAAGGAACAGCGTGCTATTTACGATGCCGTAATGGAGTGTGTAAATAATAGGCGTTCTGGTGGGTTTTTTCCTGAATACCCCTGGCGGGACGGGGAAATCGTTTGTGTTGAACCTGTTATTGGATACTGTGCGTGCAAATAGTGAAATAGCATTAGCTGTTGCTTCCTCGGGTATTGCTGCTACAGTTTTACACGGAGGCCGAACGGCCCATAATATGTTCAAAATTCCAATAATGGAGCACAATGAAGTGAAACCGTGTAGCATTAAGCTAAATTCGGAGCTTGCAAGGCTGATTAAGATGACTTCACTTATAGTTTGGGACGAAGTGGTGATGACTAACAAAAATACAATAACTGCATTGGATTGCACTGCTAAAGACATAACGGGTAACAAACATTGTTTTATGGGTGGCATTCCGTTCGTGTGTGCGGGTGATTTTCGACAGATTTTGCCCGTCATCAGAGGCGGAGGTAAGAATGAAGAGTTGAAGTATAACATCAAGAACGCGTTTTTCTGGGAGGATTTACGTAAGTTCAAATTAGTACAAAATGTTAGATTGAAGGCTGAGGATAAAGAAAACAGGACATTCGCAGAAAATTTGTTACGGATTGGCATGGGTGAAACAGGTAGATTCAGGTTTCCAAAGAAATTTGGTATTTTGGTCAGAACAAGGGATGATGTAATCGAAAAGGTCTACGAAGAGCTCGAAGCTAACGCCAACAGCTATCTACATTTCCAAAAAAGAGCCATAATATGTCCTAGAAACGAAGACGTGGATTACATAAATGAGGTGATCTATGAAAGAATCAAAGGTGATGAACATATATACAGGAGTGAGGATAAACCGATCGGAAACGATGAAATTGAAATTCAAACTTCGGTATATAACAAAATGAATTCTCCTTCTGTTCCGTTACATGAGTTGAAACTAAAGGTAGGATGCGTTATCATGATAATGCGAAACCTATGTCCACCTAAACTTTGTAACGGTACCCGTATCATGGTTACGAATCTGGCAAAGAACATAATTGTCGGGAAAATTTTAGGTGGAATGTTTAACGGTGTTCAGGTCATTATTCCAAGGATTTCCCTAGCATCCAACGATACATCCGTCAACTTCTCCCGAAGACAATTCCCCGTCAAATTAAGTTTTGCTATGACAATTAATAAGTCGCAAGGGCAAACTTTTGACAAATGTGGGTTATTGTTGGATTCGTCCGATTGTTTTGCCCATGGACAGCTCTATGTGGCATGTTCAAGGGTTACAAACTGGGACTCATTAATTATCTTCCGAGGTTACCATAAGGTTAATGGTGAATGTGTGGTGAAAAATCCGGCAAACGTAGTATATAAAGAATTTTTTTCGGACATGCCATCCATTAGGGAGGGAAAGTCTTTAGTGAAAGGTAACGACAGCGAACAGGTAATTCCAGAAGAGGAACCTGAATTGGGAACCGTTGAGATTCCTGCTTCAGCTTATAATATTAGTGAAGAAGCCGCAACAGCAATGATCCTGCCTGATTAACACTATGCCGTCGACGAATCAGAATCAGACACATCTGTCTCCATAAGGTTTGGGAAAGGACTTTCCAAGAAAAAGAAGAACTGAAACAAGAAATATCTCAACTCCTCGAGATCATAAGGAATATTTCAAAACGGGATGCCGATGAGTACATCGAGAGCGTACCATCGGGGGAAAAAAATGAAAATAAAAGAGACCGGAGGTCCTGGAGCGAGCAAAGCGAGCGACTGAGAGCGAAGCGAGCAAGCGCCGCAGGCCAAGGCGGTCACCCACGGCGTTGCCGGTGCCTCTATCTCTGTATATAAAAAATAAAGTTTTCCAGTTTTTAAAATTTCCTTGCGTTTTTATGACCACCTTCCGACACCTTCCGAAATCCGGCAAAAATTTTCCATTGTGTAAGGAATCTGATCGGCTGAGGAGACAACTGATTGGCCGAGAGTGGTGACGTCACAGCAACGGAGACGACTGATTGAACGAGAACACTGACGTCACAGCAACGGAGACAATTGATTGGTCGCGAGCGAAAGGCAGGGATCTAGCGCCGCAGGCCAAGGCAACCACGGCGTAGCCGGTGCCTTGTATACAAAAAAAAAAAAAAAAAAAAAAAAAAAAAAAAAAAAAAAAAAATCCATTCCCACGGAGTTGGAAGTGAGAAACCCCTGTCAGTTAAGCCGATGTCCGGGTCGCCTCCCCGCCTGGCCAAGGCTGTCGGGAACTAACGCAAGAAACGCGCAGCGGGTCACAGGAATCGAACTCACGGCTCATGAGTTCGCCACGGTATCCACTGGGCTACCGCACAGCCCTATACGTCGAAGGAATGTTATAAAATATAAAACGAAACAAATTAATCAAAACAAGATAAAGTGAAACGTGACAAAACATAACGAAATCAAGTAAAACGAAGCGAAATACAAATAAAATTATATAAGATGAAACGTCCTAACAATGGACCTGATTAAATTGAAGCCACTGCCCTGTTAATTATCCATTCTCGGCTGTCACTCTGTCTCATAACTCAGCCAACCCTCTTATGATACTCTGTTAGGAGTGGCTTTGTCACTTGATGCTCAACTGCCAAGAAAATCCTTGGAGCTCGGAGATGACAGAACATAAGAACATAGGAATGGGGAGGAAGCTGCAAGAGACCCTTAGGCCTACACTGGGCAGTTCCATTACCACCTATTATCCCCTTCCATAAGTTATCTAATCGACTCTTAAAGAAACAAATGATTTCAACGATTACTACATGATTGATAAGTCCATTCTATATCTAACCACTCTTTTGGTAAACTAGTTCTTGTTTATTTCCTTCTTGAACCCCAATTTGTCTAATTTATATCCATTGCTACGTTCCCTGCCCTGCTGTTTTGATATGCTAGTGACAACTAAGACTTGCGTTGACGTTATCAAGAACCAACAGCTACAGGGAGTAATATATCTTTTGTGGTCCTGAGAGAGAGACATTGGAGAAGATAATCTCCCAGGTGTTTTCCAAGTCCATTAACACCCTCAGGTTTACGAATAAGTACACCTATCAGCTGAATAAAATCGATTGACACCTGCCCAAACAACACATAAACAATGCCGGAACGCAGTAAGATCTAAGAACGTATATACATATACCAAAGGCTTTTTCCTCCGTACACGGGGGGTAGCCAAAAAAAAAAAAAAAAGGCAAAGAAACCACTCCCACCCATTCCATTCCTTACATATTCCATTCGCCTCCATCCTCCTCCCTCCCTCTTATCTTGGCACCTCCTGGATGACGGGTCATCCCTGCATCCTGTCCACTGCCCTGGGTCAGAAGCAGTGTCGCAAGACACAGCACATTCACAGCAAGGCCGCTTCATAAATTCGGGGACCCCCCCCTCTCCGTCCCCTCATGCAGATAAGAAGACGGAGAGAAATCCCTTTGGGCTACGTCAATTTTTTTTTTTCATACATACTTCCTCACCCACCATCTCCTACCCACTCCACCTCATGCATCACAGCATCATCCATACACAACCCCTCTCCATTCACCCCTATCTTCTGTCCTCTCTCGTCTTTCCTCAACAGACATTCCTCTCTTTTGTAATGCCCCTTTCACCCCATCCATCCATCTCATCCTAGGACGCCCCCTCATGTTCACTCCTTCCACCTCTGCCCTCCACACTTCTTTTACTTATCTTTCTTCACTCATTCTTTCCATGTGTCCAAAACATCCCAATACTCTCATCAACCCTATCTCCCAGCTCCCTTTTCACCCCTGTTCTCCTCCTCACCTCCTCATTTCTCACTCTAGCCTAGTAACCCCCATCATACTTCTCAGACACCTAATCTCAAACAAATTCAAACTCCTTCTCTCTTCCTCTCATATGTTCCATGTTTCTGCCACGTACGGTGCTGTTGGCACAATCACTCCTTCGTATAACCTCCTCTTAGCATCCATTCCCAGATGTCTATTTCTCATTACACTTTTCAATTCCCCAAGGCATTTACTCGCTTCTCTCAATCTACATTCTACCTCCACCCCCACTCCTCCCTTTCCTGCCACATTTGTACCCAAGTATCTAAAACTATCCACTTCCTCTAGTCTTTCACCCTTAATGCTTACTTCCAGCCTGCTGTCACTCTCTCCCCTTGTACATCTCATCACCTTATTTTGGCCCACATTTATCTTCAGCTTCTTTCACACACCTTTTCAAACTCTGTCACTAACTTCCTCAATCCCTCCTCTGATCCTGCTACAAGCGCAGTGTCGTCAGCAAACAACAACTGGCTTATTTCTCTCTTTTCTCCATTTTCTTCAATCATCTCCAACCCCTGACCCACTACCCTTACATTTACCTCTCGCACCACCCCATCCATATATAGATTGAACAGCCAGGGCGACATAACATATCCCTGACGAAGTCCCACCTTTACCTCAAACCATTCACTTTCTCCATTTCTAATCCTAACACAAGCTCTACTACTCTCGTAAAAACTCTTGACTGCTCTTAACAGATTTCCTCCTATCCCATATATCTGCAGTACCTCCCACCGTGCCTTCCCGTCTACCCTATCGTAAGCCTTTTCCAGATCCATAAAAACAAAAACAAAAAACATCCTTACCTTTTCCTATAGCTTTCTCACATATCTCTCTTACCACAAAAATCTGATCTACACAACCCCTACCTGTCCTAAATCCACACTGTTCCTCACCAATTACTCCCTCTGTTCCTCTTCTAATCCTCTCAATCAAGACCCTCCCATAAGCCTTCCCAACTACACTCAACATGCTGATCCCTCTGAAACTACTACACTCACACTTGTCCCCCTTTTCCCTTGTGAAGCGGAGCCATACAGGCACTCTTCCAGTCCTCCGGCACTCTACCCTTTCTTAAACAAACATTAAATAACCTCACCAGCCAGTACACCATCAGTGTACCCCCTTTCTTCAGACATTCTGCATGGCATCCATCCAACCCAGGTGCCTTACCTGCCCTCATCATCTTAACAGCTACTTTCACTTCATCTTTCCCTATTTCTCCTCCATTTTCCTCACTCATCACGGTCATTTTCTTAGCACTTCCCACTGCAACTACCTTTCCCTCCCGATCCTCCTTCACATTTAGCAATTCCCTAAAATACTCTGCCCACCTTCCTCTCACTGTCCTCTCTTCCATTATCATCTCTCCATCTGCACCTTTTACCTTTTCATCTGTACTTGATTCGCCTCCTCTTCCTTTTTTAATTTCTTTCCAAAACATCTTTTTATAACTTTCAAATTTTTCTATCATACTCTTACCCCATTTCACATCTGCTCTCCTCTTTGCTTCCTTTATCTAATGCTTAGCTTCCCTTCTCTTTACTTTGTACCTCTCATACGATTCCCTCGTCCTAATTTGTAGCCAATCTATGAATGCCTGCTTCTTCTCTTCTACAAATTTCTTTGCTTCCTCATCCCACCACGCACTACCCTTCCTTCTATTTCCTCCCGCCATCCTTGTTCCACACACCATCTTTGCACACCTTATGACTCCTTGAACCATCCCCATTCCTCATCCACTCGTAGTTTTACTCTATCCTTTACTCCCTCCCACTCCTCTCTCAGCTTCTTTTTATACTCATTCTCCTTTTCTTTCTCATTTAAGCAGTTTACTCTAAGTACCTCCCTACCTTCTGCCCTTTTCCTCTTTCTCCACCTATTCTCCACTCTCAATTTACCTTCCACCAGAAAATGACCTGATATTCCCCCACTCTCTCCCCTTAGAACATGTATATTTTAACTCTTCCTACCATATTCCTGGTCACCACTATATTGTCCATTAACGCTCTATCTGCCACCCTTCCATCCACCACCCTCTCCCATGTGTACTTATGCTTGACTTTCTTGCGAAACACTGTATTTGTTATCATCAACTTTCTTTCAAGACACATCTCCACCATCAATTCTCCACTACGATTTTTATCTGGAACTCCATACTTCCCAATCACTCCGTCTATTGGTTCGTTTCCTACCCTAGAATTAAGGTCTCCCAATACAACTACATATACATTTCTCCCTAATTCCTCTATGCACTCATTTATATCTACCCAAAAAGCCTCCCTTTCCTCCACGCTCTTCTCACTACCAGGCCCATACGCACTTACAAATACCCACATCTCCCCTCCCAGCTTCACCTTCATCCACATCAACCTTGATGAAACCTCCTTCCACTCCACTACACGCTTACTTATCTCTTCACTTACTAGTATAGCCACCACTTCTCTTCCTCGTCCCCTCTTCACTCCTGAGTACCTCCCAGCTACACTCCCAAACTCACACTCGCCATTCCCTTTAATTTTAGTTTCACTCAAAGCCAGCACATCCATCTTTTTTCTCACAAACATACTGCCTATCTCTTCCCTTTTACTCTCATCTGTACCACATCCACACACATTAAAAGACCCAAACCTTAGGGCACTGATTGGAAAACTTCCAGACCCTCTTATGTCTTTACTTTTTTTTTTTAGGACTATCCCCTTTTGGGTCTACAGGTAGTAGGACTCCTAATCCCACCCCCCGTCCCGTTTTTGTCGCCTCTTACGACTCAAGTGGAAAGACTTGCTGGTAGCACTCTCTTCCCCCACCACAGGGTAGGCGCAAAAAGGAAATGGATATTCAGAGAAATGGTACAGGACAGTAACAAGGAGTTGGGGGACAGCATAACGGGGGGACAGTCGTAGTATAAAAGTGTCACCATTTCTCTATGAAGAGTTTTCCTCTTTCACAGACAAAATGATGTGTGTCTCTGGTCCGTAGGGGCGCCCCATATAGACCCTAAAGTATCAAATGCATGCTACTCTGCCACAATAACATGCAGCCAATACCTCAGACGGGGTATGAACGCAAAATAAAATAAAGATCATTATTTGTGTAATCTAATGTTTTTATGTGATATATACAGTACTGAAGTATCTATTCAGACTAATCATTATTAATCATTCAAATGTAACCAATAAGCACGGGAAATTAAACGGTTTTTCTCACAAAAATGAAACAATGATCAAGATGTTCGATTGCGTTTATCAAACTAAATCCATCCATTTATAAGCAGATATTGAGGCATAGAAGGACACTTGAATTATTATCATATGAATTTCTAAATATGAATTATGTTATGCATGCACTTTTTTAGGATTCAATTTAATTTGTTTATAATTAATTAATTAAGTCTGCCGGAACGGATTCGAAGAAGCGATACAGCCGTTACTGAGCCGACATATGAGAAGTCAATAGTTGTCTGTTACTTGTCCGGTTTTGATAGAAAGAAAAATTATATCGTTAAATGGTAACAGTGTTTTAATTGTGTGGCCAATATATAAGTGAAATAAGTAAGAATTACGACCTTGAACAAGTATCAACAATGGGTAAGTAAAACATTTCACAAAATTTTACACAATATCATATGCAATGACGAACTAATTTCTGTTGTGTCAGCATGATAGACATCGATCTACTGGGTAGCAAATGTAGTCCAATAATAAATTATAGGTATTCGTGAATATCAACGAAACTAAGTCCACATAGACATCTGAGTGTTGCCATACTGTACATATATAATATATATACACTAACATTCCCACTCCCTTTCTTGATCGACAAGTATTTTTATTACATCCATTGACCACTTCACCCCAACCATCAACTAGGTCTGAAATTTTGAATTTCTTAAGTTGAGTTAGTTTTTTATTATATGGATAATTGTAAAGTAGGAATATTTTTATTTTATTTTACTGTGTTTAACCTCGCTTACATTTGCGATATGAAAGACGTTAGTGTTGTATTTTATTTTTATTATGTTTATATTTAATCTGCTCGAAAATAGAAAATTAGTTAAATTTGGAAAGGAATATCAATATAAAATAAAAATACCGAATGAGTTGGTGAGAATAGATATAGGAATATACAAAACACAAATAAGAAACAAAATAATAGAATTAAATAGAATAGATAGATAAAGGAAAATGTACAATAAATAAGAATAAATAACTAAAACAAAATAATATAAACATGTAAAATAATAGAACGGAATAAAAGTTAAATGAAAGAATAAAATATACAATAAATAAGAATAATTAAAACAAATAAAAAACAAATAAAGTCATATAAGTAAATAAATCAACTGAATGACATAGCTGTTATATCTGTTACATCTGGCATGGTATTGCCAAATCGCCACGAACATTGAATAATCTAATTAACTGACCTAATTAACTAAGACATAACTTCATATTCTAACCCGATATTGATATTGATGTTAGATATTGATGCGTCTTGCATAATATCTAATCAACGAGGATCTAGGATTTCTTATATAATATTAATAATATCAGGTTTGTTCTTGTGATCATAGTGAAAAATAATTTGGATGTCAATTTGATATTCACATGAGGAATTATGTTTGCTAATTATAAGAGTATTAATAACGTCATCATCATTAACCCATTCAACTCCGATGACAAGATGTCTTGTCATTTGGTCAAATAAAACAAAAAATCATAAAACACCAAAATGTTTGATCAAACACCAGAAAAATATGATGTCAATCCTCGCTTCGCTCGCAGCGAAGCGAGGATTGACGTCATATTTTTCTGGTGTTTGATCAAACATTTTGGTGTTTTATGATTTTTTGTTTTATTTGACCAAATGACAAGACATCTTGTCATCGGAGTTGAATGGGTTAATATATGAAATATAAGCTTACAGGGACAGAAGCGTCGGTAAATAATAGTTTATAAGAATAATGATAATAATTGTAATTTGAAAACAGACTAGACAAATTTTAGAGTAATCGAGATGTATGATGGATATGAAAAGAATTTTGATTATAAGAAATTGACCTCCGATACCTGAGACAGACTGACACTAAGGCTGGCCACACACGAGCAGTTTAAACTGACAGTTACAACTGTTCAGTTATAACTGTCAGTTCAAACTGTACGTGTGTGGGTATCTCAGTATCTCAGTATCACGTGCAGTTTCAACTGACAGTTATAACTGAACAGTTGTAACTGTCAGTTTAAACTGCACGTGCGTGGCCGGCCTAAAAGACCCGGTCATGCTATCACGACTCAAGTGCGTTCGTTTGAGTCGAAACGACTTCGTTTACGATTTTTTGTTTTTCAAATCTCCAAATGTTGTATTACCATTGTGTCATGTGGGGAGAAGCAGAATGGCGAACTAAGAAAAAGTTAAAACTATACAAATATTAGATACATTCTTGAATTGTCCTCAGTGAAATTCAGATTATTGCAGGCGAAGTCGTCGTGCAGTCTTTCAAATTCACAACATGGTAGGTGTTGTAAAAATGTATTTGAAATTAACATGACAGGGAAACTTAATGTGACATTGCTGTATACATGGAAAAAATATGTGATCTGACACCTTGTACCATATCACAAAGAAACAACCTTATCTTCCTTGAACATAAGGTCCATAGTAGCGTGTGCTCCTGTCTCGCTTTTTCATACTCTATAATATGTTCGTGTATTTGTGTTTTGTGATTTTTGTAAAATTTGATATAACACAAAGTGTCATCATACATAAATGGTGGTAATACGTGTGATATGTCAGAATTTTAATTGCGTGTGTGCTACTTTTCGTGATGCGTGTGTTTGTGTTAAGTCTGTGTAACACGCCAGTCACGGTGGTGATAAAAGATATATTTTTTAGTAACTTCAAATGGTGGTACAGTTTTTGGCGTTCTGATTGCTACCAGGATATTTCAATCGGCTGTATCTTCTTTCGGTGGAAGAAGAAGAAGAAAGAGAGGGAGGGAGGAAGGAAGAGGGAAGTTAAAAAAAAAAAGAAAAAAAAGAAGAAGAAATAAATAATAATAATGAAATCACCTGACGACAGCCATAATATATATATATATACATATATATATATATGTACATATATATATATATATATATATATATATATATATGTATGTATATATATATATATATATATATATATATATATATATATATATATATATATATATTAACAATAGTGAATAACATTATTGTTATCATCAATGGATTACCGTGAGGAAGAAGAGAGGGAGGGAGGAAGGAAGAGTGAAGGGAAAGACATTGAGTAACAAAAATATATATAAATATAGAATAATAATAAAATCACACGACGACAGCCATAATCAACTTGTTTTTTCTTCAATAATAGTGAACAACGTTATTGTTATCATCAGTGGATCACCGTGAGGTAATCTTGAAAGGGTAATTCCCATCGAACATTATTAAACTGTTTAACGAAATGTCCCCATAATAGTAGCCTGCATTCATAATGTGTTTTGTTCCATTTTGTTCTATTGTGAATTTTCGTGTCTTGCATTTTATTGTGAGTATTTTGTACATTTTAGTCATCATTTTCTTGAGATGTACGCTAAAAAGAATTTAATTTTTGTCAGTGTGACTGAATGACAAAGTATATATTATCGATCTCTGATGGTACAGAAAGTAGTACCCCCTCTTACCATGTGACCTAACTCCACATCTTTTTCTTAAAATGTACTTATGATATTTGTATCCAGTCCTCTTTATGTGTATTCATACAAGGCAATATCTTTCTTCTTCAAGTTAAGTTCTAGTATTGGGATACAGCCTTCTAAATATAGAAATAACAAATAAATAATAACATAAATAAAATATGAATAAATATTTAATATAGATTTGATATAGATAAGTAATAAATATATATACATCATCTTCAAACAAGTCTTTATTCAGGTCCTGGAAATGGTATTCGTGGTGTTCTTTAGCAGATGCTCTTCCTGTTTGGATTTCAAATGATTTTGTATTTGAGATTAGAATAGTTGGATTTAATACTCTTAGGTACAGCACACTCCATACTCACGTTTTATCTTATTTTTTCCTTGCTTACATCTCTGTAAATCTTCTTATCAGGACCTACAGTTCCTCTTATATATATATATATATATATATATATATATATATATATATATATATATAATATACACTTATATAAATATGTGTGTGTGTCTAATTCTATGATACAGGATTGGTACTATTACTCATGGCGCCCCGTATCTACTGTATATCCCTATTTATCAAACTTTGCTTTCATTTGAATTGTCCGCATGTGTGTGTGTGTGTGTGTGTGTGTGTGTGTGTGTGTGTGTGTGTGTGTGTGTGTGTGCGTGTGTGTGCGTGCGTCCGCGTGCTTATTGCAAGAGTTCATTACTAAAGACAGTGATTGATAACTTTTTACCAACATGTTCTCCTGACGCTAAAAATCCTTTGGTGTTGAAATTGACGTCAAGAAATAAACAAAAAAGTGAATGAAAAAGAAACTGATATTGTTGTGTTGATACGACACAGTTAACCCCGTGTGGTCTTTGATCAATGGATCGCTAACTTACCTAGCCCAGACCTTGGCCCGATCGCTCAAATGCAAAAAAGAAATAATCTTAAAACTATACATTGGAGAGAATACTTCGCTCATGACTGGAGATATACGAAGACAGACAGAATAGATGCTCATCTATTTAAGAACATTCGACTTACGAACTTTCTGAGAGAGAGAGGGAGAGAGAGAGAGAGAGAGAGAGAGAGAGAGAGAGAGAGAGAGAGAGAGAGAGAGAGAGAGAGAGAGAGAGAGAGAGAGAGAGAGAGAATGAAGCATCAAGGCTACTTTACCAGTTTCAAAGGTAAGAATTCCAACATTAAAGTATTACAATTTATTTTGTGTGTTATTAATGTGTTTTAGGGAAAGAAAACACGTATTGACTTTCCATTATACTTATGCATGTAGATTTGAGTACCTATAAAATGATGTTGAATAACGATTTACGAACACCTCGAGTTATGAACACCTCGAGTTATGAACGGCCGTTCGGAACATAACTCGTTCGTAAGTGGAGGTTTGTCAGTACACACTTCTGTGTTTTCTCGAAGATGAATTGACAAAATAAATAAAAATCTGTATGAATAAACCTGTCTTGATGGTTGATGATTATACCACGCGAATCATCATTAATATCGACAAGAAAGTGAAGCTGACATCTACAATTTGGAAAATAAAAAGACAAAGTAAAGATGTGAGAAGGAAAAAAAGATGAAGAAAAAAGAAGGAAGGAAAGAAAAGAGAAAAGAAAGTAGAAAAAGAAAAAGAAGATAAAAAAAACGACGACCAAAATGACAGCACGCGCAGACCCGTGATCAAGAAAAAAAGAAAAGAAAAAGATGACACCGTTACTGTCTGCTTTGATCAAGGGTCTCTTGCAATAAGCACGCGGACGCACGCACACACACGCACACACACACACACACACACACACACACACACACACACACACACACACACACACACACACACACACACACACACACACACACACACACACACACACACACACACAGGCGGACAATTCAAATGAAAGCAAAGTTTGATAAATAGGGATATACAGTAGATACGGGGCGCCATGAGTCGTAATAGCACCAATCCTGTATCATAGAATTAGACACACACACATATTTATATAAATGTATATATATACATATATATATATATATATATGTATATATATATATATAAGAGCAACTGTAGGTACTGATAAGATTTACAGAGATGTAAGCAAGGAAAAAATAAGAGTGAAGCTCAACAAAAACAAAGTAATGGTAATGGGAAGGAGATAGAGAGGGTTACTGTTACAAATTAAACTAGAAGGAAGTGACTTAGAAAAGACAGAATGCTTTAGGTACTTGTGGGTCGGCAGAGGAGAGGAGTTTCACGGC
This sequence comes from Oratosquilla oratoria, assembly GCF_046742065.1. NCBI lineage: Eukaryota > Metazoa > Arthropoda > Malacostraca > Stomatopoda > Squillidae > Oratosquilla > Oratosquilla oratoria. Next base: position 520,727 of record NC_134799.1, read on the forward strand.
CAATTGAACACGGAATGATCCAATGGGCCTCCAACCCTCCCCTCTTACCCCCCTCTCCCCCCCCTTTCCCCCTCTCCCCCCTTACCCCATTTTCTTTCTTTTTTCTTCTTTTACACGTTTTCTTCCTCTCCCACTTCTTCTTGTCCTTCTTCCTCTCCTTCTTCCTCTTCTTCTTGTCCTTTTTCTTCTTCTCCTTCTTCTTTTCCTTCCTCCTCTCCTTCTTCTTGTCCTTCTTCCTCTCCTTCTTTTTGTTCTTCTTCCTCTCCTTCTCCATCTTCTTCTTTTTCTTCTTCTCCTTCTTCTTTTCCTTCCTCCTCTCCTTCTTCTTGTCCTTCTTCCTCTCCTTCTTCTTGTCCTTCTTCCTCTCCTTCTTGTCCTTCTTCCTCTCCTTCTCCTTCTTTTCCTTCCTCTCCCTCTTCTTCTTTTCCTTCTCCCTCTCCGTCTTCTTTTTGTCCTTCCTTTCCTTTTTTTCTTATTTTCCTTCTTCATCTCCCTCTCCTTCTTTTCCTTCTTCCTCTCCCTCTTCTCCTTCCTCCCCTATTCTTCTTTTCTTTCTTCCTCTACCTCTTCTTCTTTTCCCTCTTCCTCTCCATCTTCTTTGTCTTATCACCCAAACCACCCCAGATCAGTCCAGTCAAACCTAGCCCAGTCCAGCCTAGTCAATCCTAGTTCAGACCACTCCATCACATCCCATCCTAGTCCATCCCAGACTAGCCCAGACTAACCCAGACCATCCCAGCTGAGACCAGTCCAGCCCACCACAGTCCAGCCCTTCCAGGCCTAGCCCAGACGAGCCCTGACTAGCCCAGACCATCCTAGCTCAGACCACTCCAGCCCATCCCAGTCCAGCCCTCCCAAGCCTAGCCCAGGCGAGCCCAGACTAGCCCAGACCATTCCAGCCCATCCCAGTCCAGCCCATTCCAGTCCAGCCCTCCCAGGCCTAGCCCAGGCGAGCCCATACACATATCGACACCCCCCCCCCCCGCCCTTCCCCGCAACCCAAGCCCCCAGAGGACTTTGATCCGTGCAATATTGATTTTCTCGGAAGGGCCTTGGCTCCTCGCGGAGGAGTCTCCAGGGAACTCCCCTCACGCCCCCCCCCCCCAGGTCGTCGTCTTGGGTCGTGGGATACGTTACCTAATCACTCCCTAACGGCCATGGGTCGGGGACCGGAAGGCCAGGGATCTTCGGATGAATTTCGTGTCTTTTGATCTGATTATTATTATTATTGTTACTATTATTATTATCATCATTTATTATCATCATCATCATCATCATCATCATCATCATCATCATCATCATCATCATCATCATCATCATCATCATCATCATCATCATCATCATCATCATCATCGTCATCATCATGTATACGCCTCATATACATGACGAGTAGTATCGCCCAGTCATATAACCCACTCACTCCCTCACACACTCACTCACTGTCCGCCGACGGTCAAGCACCATTTCGCTGACCAATCTGCTGACTACAACAGTTCCTACCGCGCCACCAGGCGACATGCACACAAGAACACACGCGATCACACAAATAACCACACAGTAATAAACACATTATTACGTATACTGACGAACCTCCCCTGGATATATATTATAGTCTGGCTCTCAGACTAAATTATAAATCATAAATGTAAATTATAATAAGATGTGACGAACTAAATCTCGCTCGCATAAACTCTTAAGTTTATACGAGCGTGGCACCTCACAAAACGAGTTTCCGGCCTTCTTAAGGCAATGCACGGAGCTCGGAGTCGAGTCGGTCCGATGAGACGTACCAAGTAATAACCATGTGCAAATTGTAATATAGAACTAGGAGGTGATTGACTTAGTGTAGAAACATGGAAGAAATTGTGAACAAATAAAGAAAAGATAAACCAGTGACATTTATTATGAACCGCCATATGAAGGGGATACATAAAATGGCGGCAGCGGATTTCATTCCCACATCTCCGAAGTAGAAGCCTGAATGAAATAGTCAACCACGCCTACCAGAAGAAAGAATACAAGAGTTCTCGACACACACAAGTACCCTCCGAGAAGTCTTCAATACGGTGGTGAAATTTACATTTCAAACCACATGGTGGCAGCAACCTTCAACACGGTAACCCCCTACCAAGAACACCAAGTTCAAACCACCCCTCCTAGAAGATATATCAATTGCACAACCATTACGTCATCATCACCGACTCCTGATTATCGACCCACTACTAACCAAGGTAATTACTATACCAACCTTTCACAATACTATACATTAAAAATAACTACTAATAACTACTGCCTTATCTCTTTCTTTTACGAGCACGTCAATGAGGCACCCCCCCCCCCGCAAGCCTTACCACGAAGTAGTGATTGCACACATCCAATCACACCATACGTAAGGACAAACAAGTCTACGGGCCGCCACAGCCACACCTGACGGACCGGCACGCACATCGATATATATATTCATAATCTGAAATATAACCATCAAGGTACTCTATAGTTACATATATAAAATAATGTAAGATTCACTTTCAACCTGAATATAACCAATAACTAAAAGATAACTAAAAATCGATTTTTTTTCCCTTTGATTAATAATTCAGTCTTTAGTGATTTAATAATTCAAACAAAAATATCATATTACAAAACTAAGTTACTTAATTAAGTTACACAAGTAAGTTAAAAACATTTTTGCATACTTCTATCTTGTACTGTCCCAATTTATTATTTAGAATAATATATTTTAAAAATAATTCTCAATAACTAATATAATCACATAATTTTTTGCCAATATCAAATAATTTTTCTTCCCAATATTTTATATGACCTTTTACATTGTATATCTTTTATATATATATATAACCTTTTTTTGATTGTATTGTATCTATTGTATAACACTCAATATCACTAGCCCCACAATCATAACATTGTTTAGCTAGAAGAATCTAACATGTTACAAGCATTTTGTAATTTCTAATTTTAAACTTAACACTGCTACAACTTATCAAATAGCAATTTCATATATTCCTATATCTATTATATAACTAAATGGTTTAATTTAATGTAATTCCATTTCATATATATATATATGTATAAGCTTAATGTATAACCGTTGACACCCTGTATCCCTTTTTTTTCTCTTAGCTAACCTTAACATACACCTTTTAAGTAATGTATACCACATCTTTCTGACTTAACAATTCGACTTAGATTCCCCACCTATAGTTAACCACTAACATGGCGACAGGAACGAGAAGCAAATTCAAGAAAGCGATAGAAAACATCCTCTCTAAATCTCAAGAGGAAAACCCACCTCAGGACTAACCAGATCCTCAACAAATAAATCCACAGGCTGACATTCCCACACAACCCTTAGACCATGACCACTCACATAACTCTGACAACGCCGCTCCTAAGGCAGATACTCCAATAAGTGCTCATTATTATAATGATGGCTTACACATTTATAACCAACCCTCTCAAGAAGATCCCTTCAACCCCTCTCAACCACAACAACCCATTCCTCCCTCCATACCATTTGCTCAAGCTACTCCTCCTATAAACCGTCAACAGTTCAACCCCCATATCTCGACACCCCTAATTCCCCCTCCCGTGCACCCACAGTACCAACCCCTCCATCACACTCCCCATACCTACCAAAACTTCCCCTTTACTTCTCCCCATAACCCGTCCAGTCAACACATCTCCACACTATACCACCAACCACCACATAACCCTCCTCCAAATACACAATATTATCCTTACCAACAACCTCAACCAACAATAATTAACAACTATCAAACCATTTCCCCCCTCACAGAAATTCCAACCTTTTCCCAAGATAGTGGATTATCCATTACTGACTTTCTGACAGCATGTGATCTCTTTTTCTCCAAGAACAATCACTACTCTGACTCAGATAAAATTAATTTGTGCCGTCAGAAAATAGAGGCATCAGACATTTTCCGTTCAAAGGCACGTATGCTAGACAGTTTAGTTGCATGTGGAACCACATATCAAGATTATAAACACCACCTCCTTAATGTCTTTCAGAACAAACAACCAAACAACATTCAATTCCTTCTCACTTTCCTCAATAACACTAGAGTTCAAACACAACCGAACATTATGGATTTTGTAGCAAACAATATTAAAGAAGTTAGAGAGAACTTAGAGAACAACAGCCCTTGGCTTCACACTGACCAATACGGTAACAAGGTCATGACCTTTGAACATTTACTAACATTCCTTGAGATAGGTTTTTATCTCTCCCAACTCCCTCCAAAGTGTTTAAAAGAAGCCTCCAAAAGGGAACTAAACACTAGAAACCCACTAGCTTATACCTATATCCTAGATATCACCAATGCTTGCAATGTATCTCTATCCACCCCCCACTATCTCCCCAGACTAAATAGCCTTCAGTCACAGCAGCCCCCTCCCACCAATCAAGGACAATCTTCTAAGTGGTGTTCCTACCATTTGTCAAACAGTCACAACACTAGAGACTGCATACAAAAACAACAAATGCAAACACAGGCACCACGCCACCCTATCCCTTGCTCAGTTCATGGAACAATTTCCCACACCGATGCCCAGTGTCGAACACAGCAACAACAATACCCGCAGGTACAACACCACCCCATCCCTTGCTCAGTTCATGGTACTACCTCCCATACGGATGCGCAATGCAAGGTGCAATATCAAACCATACAAGCTCCACCCCCCTCCAAACCTCCACTCCTACCTACACCAACACATCCAAACAAATACTGCAGCCTACACAAAACAACAACTCACTCCAACGAAGAGTGTTACCTACAGAAATCACAACCACAACCTCACCAGAGAACTAACAAACCATTCACCACCCCTCGACAAACAGTTCCCCCCCACACGACACGCACAACTCAACACCGATTGGGGGAACGCGTACCAGCCTCACGCACCAAACCACCATAGGAATATCTCACACACAACACAACTACGTCACCCTAAAAGTGACTTTAGATCAACTCACAGTTGACATGATGGTTGATACAGGAACAAACCTGAACATCATCCCAAGAGCTCTCTATGAAGCATTAAATGACCCACCCCAAATTCAATTTTCCAATATGGAAGGACTCCTAATAGAAGGGAGCACCATTTCTCTACACGACACCATAGACTTAAATATAGAAGTCAACAACTTCCAAGTAGGTTTCACACCTTTCCACATAGCTGACGAATGGAGTCTCGATCAACAAGGTATAATAGGATTAAAATCATTGAGGACATGGAAAACTATTATAGACCTAGAGAAAAATAACATCTCCTTCTCAGATGTGAATGATGAGCCAACTGTCCCTGAGACACCCGACTCAGACACACAACCTCTCTCATGTCTCCCTTCCTCAAATACTCCAATTCCAACTAACAGCTATTCCTTCCAATCACCCCCTTATGTCACCTCAAAGGCATTGATGTCTAACACAGTCATCATTCCCCCTAGACATTCCATGACTGTCCCACTATACATACCCGGAGCAATCGGACATCAGGACGTCATAATTGACTCAGAAACGTCTAGACTTACCAACATCTCAATTGAACACTCTTGGGACATAATATCAGAAAATAAACACACCCTAGCCATGGTAACTAACCTCTCTGATCAACATCGCAAAATCAGGAAGAACACAAACATTTGTTCAGTCCATCTCCATAATTCCCCAATACAGGAACCACTCCCACAACACATCAACACGGTAAGACCACCACAACCCCTCACCCCTATCCATCCAGACCAAATCACAACATCAGCCAACAGAGATATTCTACTCAAGCTAATGGCCCTCCTACAAAGGAATAGATCAGCCATCGCCTTAGAAGGTGAACCACTAGGCAAATGTGATATAATCAAACATCACATCCAAATTCCCCCTAACACCCCCCCCCCTTCCTACACTCCCGCTTACTGCATACCTCACAGTAGGAAATCCCAAGTCAATAACAGTGTACAAGAGATGATACACCAAGGCGTAATTTCCCACTCAGACAGTCCCTGGAACAGTCCCCTCTTCCTGATCCCTAAGAAAGACGGAACCTTACGCCCTGTTGTGGACTTTAGAAAGGTAAACAATGTCACTCAATCTGACCCACACCCCCTCCCTGCCATACAAGATGTACTACAATGCATTGGCAACGGGAACATAGTATTTTCCACTATCGACCTTAAGTCTGCCTTCTGGCAAGTGGAATTAACAAATGAATCTAAACCCGTAACTGCATTCTCCACTGACAAAGGACATTATCAATTTGAACGTATGCCCTTTGGCCTTAAGAATGTCCCCTCAACCCAACAAAGGTTGATGACCCGCATTTTCAGTGACATGATAGGAGTCTCATTATTCGTCTACTTAGACGACCTCATAATCTATAGTCCCACACAAACTGACCACCTTCACAAACTAGAAATTGTCCTAAAAAGACTCAAAAACACAGGATTGAAAGTCCAACTAGGAAAGTGTAAACTCCTACAGACGGAACTCACTTTCCTAGGCCATAAGGTAGATAGCCAAGGCATCCATACCACCACAGATAAAATAGATACAATAAACAATTTCCCAACCCCCAGAAACGCAAATGAAACGCGAAGTTTCATAGGGCTAGCCTCATACTATAGACATTTCATCTACAATTTTGCACACATAGCTTCCACCCTAACCAAATTCACAAGGAAAGGCGAACCATTTCAATGGTCAGAAACAGAACAACAAAGTTTCGACACACTGAAACACTCTGACCACAGCCCCTGTACTAGCCTTCCTTGACATGAAGAAAGAATTCTTTCTTTACACAGACGCCTCCTCTAAAGGAATAGGCGCAGTCCTACCTCTTTCTCCGACTGGAGAATCCTTTGCTGATTTCAGAACCAATGTATTAACCTCACCTAACCTAACCTCACTTAGCCTTACCTAACCTCACTTAACCTAACTTAACCTAACATCACTTAACCTAACCTAAACTAAGCTAACCCAACCTAACATAACCTCACATAACCTAACCTAACCTAACCTCACCTCACCTCATCTCGCCTCACTTAACCTCACCTAATCTAACCTCACTTAACCTAACCTAACCTCACCTAACCCAACCTAACCTAACCTCATCTCATCTAATCTCACTTAACCTCACCTAACCCGCTAACGGTCTTAATGATTTTCTCCTCTTCGATCATATAAACTCGAGGAGAGAGATCGTCGCCTCAGACTGCATTCACACAACTTGGTTCGTAAACCAACGGTGGGATATTGTCCACAAGGATAGAAGCGCCGGTAAACTGGAGTCCATAACAACAACAATACATACATACACGAACGTTTTTCCCCCTTACAAGGGAGGTAGCTATTTCATCCCCCACATACTCCACTCCCATTCACTACCCCTTCCTCCCTCTTTTCTTGGCTCCTTAGTGACGGGTCGTCCCTGCATCTCGCTCACTGACCTGGGTCAGAAGCAATGCAGCAAGACACAGCACATTCACAGCAAGGCCGCTTCATTTAATCGGTGACCCCTCTCTCCGTCCCCCTCCCTCACCCCCAACCCTATCCCCCACCCACTCCCTTCCATGCATCACAGCATCATCCATACACAACCATTCTCTACTCACCCCTATCTTCTGTCTTCTCCGTTCCTTCCTCAGCAGACGTTCCCCTCTTTCCTAATTCCCTTTTTACCCCGTCCATCCAACAATAACAACAATAAAAACACCAACAGCTAAGACAGGTACAATATGAGAAGATAGCTCATACATTCTTGAGACGAAATGTAATAGCCTCAGAATACAATCATGCAACTATAGCATTGTTGATATACAAATGAGATTACATCCAAAGGTGGAGCATGTCGACAGGAGACCTTTTGGTCCATATCTAGGTCGGATGCGAAAAAAAATTATAATAATAAATAAATTAATAAATAAGTAAATAAATAAATAAAAAATTTAATAATGTAAAGGATAATAAGATCAATAGATGCATAGGTATAGTTAAGTAATAAACAAACAGGTAAATAGTAAATAATAATAAAGTGACATATAACTAATAATAAATAAAAATCAAGCAAATGAACAAACAGAAATCAAGCAAATCAAGCAAATAAACAGACAAATGATAACAAAACAAATAAAATGATGAGTTGTACATTACCAAGACAAAATACAACAAGTGCGAGAGCACAGATAAAGTCTGATACAGTCTTGACGAGATACAGTAGCTTCAGAATACGTTTATACAACAATCAAGGTCGTTTTATTTCCTTCATTCTGGAGAATCTTTTTCAGCTGAATGGAATTATCTGCTGTTGGTTTTAGTGCACAACTGATTGTCTCTCCATAGTTTCTATAGAACAGGGATGGCCAACCTCTGGAAGAGACTGGTGCCAGTTTCTTTGATGCGTTAGAACCCTGCGTGCCAAGAGTGCTTCTTTTCAGTACGCAAGTTAATGTCAGTTCATATGCACTGTTTAAGTGCAGTGAGGGTGCCAGCAAATGTTAATTCCTGATATTTTTTTAAGTTTGATCTCTTTTTGTCACATTTTGTTTATTTGAAACATTGATGTTATTTTTCGATACTGTAACAAGATTGCAAAACCAGCTTGCGTCTCAGAGAACATAAGGGTCAATCGGTTTTCTCTCGCTCTATCTCCTTTTTTTATCGTATTCACTTTTGTCCATCTCGACACGTTTTCTCCCACAAGGCCTATTGTCGAGCGTTGTCTTGGTCTCTTTTCAATCTCGTTCTCCTTTTAGTTAAGTTGTTGTGGATCAGGAAGCACGCACGATTTCTCTCTCTCTCTTTCTCTCTCTTTTGTTTTTCTGTTTTCAGACTTGTCGTTTCTCGCCGCCAAGAAATTGTTTGTACATACGGGCGAGAACGCCACTATATAATATGGGAATATCGGTTTTACGATACTCGGGTGTGGCTTCTCTCAGCTGATTAGAATCAGGAGGCAACATCGGGGAGACAACTTGTCGGGCAGAGAAAAGGATGAGCTTTAGGCTCTGTTCACACTAGCGGTTTGAACCGCGGCGGTCAATGGAGGCGTTCACACACAACCGCACAGTTTTTCCTTGACAATACGGTACCGCCTCGGTTCAAACCGCTAGTGTGAAGGGGGCTTATTGTGTGATAAAAATCTTCTGACGGCGTTTTGAGGATGGTCAGAAGATGGAACATTAATTAAATGTGCAACTTTTTATTTGTTGAAGTTTTTCCGAATACACAGACTGCAACCTCTATTATTATTTATATTATTATAAACTTTATTTATTTATTTATCATTATTATAATATTTTCGCATCCGACCTAATTATAGACCAAAAGGTTTCCTGTCGGCATGCTCAGCCTTTGTAATCCTTTGTACATCTCGGAATGGATGAGGAAGGAACGCTGGGACAGGATATCCCACGGTGCGCCGTTTGATGGTTGAATTCTGCGCCTGTGAACTTGAAAAGGCTTCAACAATCAAAGTGTTGTACATTCGATCAAGGCTCCATCTGTCGTCCATTGCCATTTTAAATCGTTTTGAGAATGGGCCAAGCAGATGAAGCTGGATAGCAATCAAACTGATGTCATGCCTAGTCACATCGCAGGGCTGTGAAAGTCTGAAAAAGTTGAAATAATAAAGATACTTTCATTTTTGTCTTGTGCGTCCTGTTTCACAAATTAACAAGTTAATTGTAATTTATTCAAATCGGTGTTAAATTCACTACGGTTGATGTTGTTCATCTTAAAGGAAAAACCAGAATGAAAATTTTAATTATTTTGTTTGTTTGTTAATTGTTGGAACATTAATTTCGAACGCAAGATAAGCAATTACGTGAAAGACAAGGAGATATCCGTTATCAGCCTAATGAACATAAGGAAGCTGCAAAGGCAATGAAGTTCCATTGTGTCATGTTGTATGCACTACAGTCAGAATACAATAGCCTTAATGAGCAACCGCTCACTTCATCAACCAGTAACCCCCTCCCCTCCCCGTCACACATAAGAACATAAGAATGAAGGGGACGGCAAGAGACCATAAGGCCTACACTAGGCAGTTCCATATCCCTTACCACTTGCCATCTCCATCCTTAAAGTTATCTTACCTTTTCTTAAAATAACCAATTGCCTCAGCGCTCACTACATGGTTACTAAGTATTCCATTCAATAACCCCTCTGTTGGTAAACCAATTCTTGTGTATTTCCTTCACTTTGATTTGGATACAAACACTGGTGCAATGTCGGATATAGCAATAATGCACAACGAATACTGACAATATCAAGATTCTCTCTGTTGGTGTTTGGACCGCTTGCTGACCCCTCACCGCCGATACTATTTGCCTCCATTGACGTCAGTTTTGCGCACTTGTCATCTAGTCTTCCGTATTCTCCATCCCAACACTTCTTAGGTCTTGTTTGATGTTATCCATCCATCTTCTTCTTCTGGGTCTTCCTACTGACAATATGGAGAGGCTTTGTCAATACTGACTTGTAGGTTGGAACGAAATGTTCTAGAATGTCAGCCATTTTTTGGTGATATTGAAAACATGGAAGAGATAATTGTTGTTAATAGTATAAACATTGACAATGTTAACATCGTTTAGGTGTATATATATATATATATATATATATATATATATATATATACACACACACACACACATATATATATATATATATATATATATATATATATATATATATGTCAGGAAAAAAAACTTTTTTGTTTTTTCCAGAGCCATTTTTCATTTTCTCTTAAATTTCACCAGAGCCATGTTTTTTCAGGTTCGATTTCCTTCAAACTATTGGAAGGCTAACTCATTACTCATGTGCATGAGGGTGGAAATGCACGACAAGCCTTGCAGTACACCGTTAGAGTACCATCACTGCCCCGATCCACTTCAAGCCAATCTAGGTTCCACGAGCGTATAGTAGATTCATGCTTTACTGGTTTTCGTTTTCCTTGGCCCTTGCCCGTAGAGTTTGAGTTAGGCTTTGCTGGTCCAGAAGCGGTTCCTGCCGTCAAAACACTCTCCCTCGATTCTAAAAAGACTGAATCTGAGGGCAAACCCTCTTCACTCGCTTCACTAGAAATCGCTCCATGATGTACGATCATCGAAAGTTTGGCATGAACGTGACGTACGAATGTAGACCTAACTACCGTAAATCTAAGCTAGCTAACGAATAATTTTTTATTTTTTTTTTATTTTTTTATTCTCCCTCCAAAGATCCATATTTATGAATTAAATATATAATTATCAAATGTTAATATTTATACTTAAATTTATTCACTTTCAAACATTTTATTCTATTTTGTTTTCTAATAAATACGCGAACGAGGTTATAAATGGGATTTCCCAGTTTCCCTCCTAGGCCTCGAGCGAGTTTCCATATGTACAGTGTACGTATGCATGCGGTGATGTGGTATTGGGTATGGTGCATTGTACAAGTAGTCAGCGCGTTGATTGGGCAGCTAGCTGCATGCAACCAATGAACTTCCCTGCATACAGGTACCATGCAATTCGCAACTAGCGACATTATGTAGCACGATAATAGTGTAGAGTCTAGTCAACATGTACTAGTATACGCGCGCATACAGCTGATACGAAGCTAGGCTAGGTAAGCCATTGAACTCTAGCAGCTATACCGCGTACACATACGTACGTACATCAACATACTATATTAAAGTTGATTAATGCGTTGCGTTTATGATATCGATTGATAATGAAATGATTGATCACGGGTAAGTTGTGTTTGCTCTGATCCTTTCATCAATGGTGACGGGATTCAGGGATTGCCAAATGATGGATAATGCATGAAAAACGTTGAATCTTGCCGTGGGAGCGATTTTTTTGTGGGGGATCGCTCCCGCTATTGGATTTGCGAGAGCAACATTGGAACTTTCACGAGCGAAATCGCTCGTCGCTCCCGTGTATTTTTTTTCGCTGATATATATATATATATGTAAACTGTGCGAAGGGATGTTCAGTTGTTTTGTATTTACCACCGGTTGCGTGATTTATTTTTCATATTCTATATCACATTAATATATATATATATATATATATATATATATATATATATATTTGTGCAACACTGAATGGGTCCCAGTGATTAGAGAAACATTTTAACAACCGCAACGCACTTTAATTCTAAGCCATCAGCGTCGGGAAACCCAATGGGGCCACATGCAGAAATTGAAATATGGTACTGCCGAGGACTCGACCTCAGCGATCATATGACAAGTGCCGTAGTAACTAACCAACTACGCCATCAAGATATCTCTCTTGATGGCGTAGTTGGTTAGTTACTACTGCACTTGTCATGTGATCGCTGAGTTTGAGTGCTCGGCAGTACCACATTTCAATTTCTGATTGTGGCCCCATTGGGTTTCCCGAAGCTGATGGCTTAGAATTAAAGTGCATTACGGTTGATAATATATATATATATATATATATATATATATATATATATATATATATATATATATATATATATATATATATGTGTATGTCTATATATATATATATAGTGTATATATATATGTGTGTGTATATATGTGTATATATATATATGTGTGTGTGTATATGTGTGTATATATATATATATGTATATATATATATATGTGTATATATATATATGTATATATATATATGTGTATATATATATATATGTGTATATATATATATATATATATATATATACATATGAAAAATTCAATTACACCCTGCCCACCACCAAACATCAAAGAAAGAAAAGAAAAGAACTATCAAAGTTTTTTCTCATGTGAACAAAATCACGCACCGACAACCATCATAAAATATATAAACGATTTTGATTTCATAAAACATATAGGAAAAAAAAAAGTTAACGCCCCCTCAAATAAGACCAGACCACTCACGGGACAAAGAGTGTAATCCACTCCTGATTGGCATGTCTGCTTGCGGGATTTATTCTTAATGGGAAAATTCACAATGCTTGTTGATGTCCTCCCTTCAGTCCTGTTCACTAGATTGATATTTAGGGTCCCCTTGTCCTTTCGTGCCCGTCCGAGACGCGAAAGATCGTTGCGAGTGACATGTCGATTTGCTTGGGGTATCAGAAAAACTTACAGAGAAGGAAGGTGTGTGCGTGTGTGTGTACGTGTGTATGTGTTTGTTTAACTAATTACACCTGATTGCATTTACTTAATTGCAGTATATAGAAAAGGAGCAACTCTCAGTCGGTCTTGTCATTTACATGTTATGAGACTGAAACACTTGGTAGCAAACTCCAAGCTTTATTCAACAAAATACCGGCTCTCAGATCTATAACATAAACAGACAAAATATCTAGCGTTAGCCATACAACACATTAACACAACATAAACAATTTATGACAAACATGCAACACAGCATGAACACAGTACATAACAGAACAAAATAAACACACGTAAACTTACACATCAACAGAGGAACTGCAAGAGGGGAACTACACTCGCCTGTGGTGCGACTGTAACTAACGGTGCACAGTGATACCATACATGAAAACAGTTACGCCAGTGTTGCCAGTGTACAATAATTACCACATTCTCCCCTCCTAGTAAAATTCAGCATTAACAAAATGGATACCATGTCAGAAATATCAGATTAGTCCCATCCGTAACGATCGGGGGGCTTTGACACGCGAGTCGACCTCCTTAACTCAGTGGGCTCAGTGAATGAATGAGAGTCATGATTAGTATGAGGCTGTACATCTTGTGTTGTGGGTGAACCCGGAGTCTCTATATTTCCTGGTGCCTCATCCGGGTGCGCAAGAGTCGTCGGACTCTCAGGACTTGGAGCTAAGTCACGGATAGACACAGTTGACTCACGCCCGTCTGGATATTTGACACTTGCGTACATTGGGTTCACATCAACAAGTTCTACCTGATCAGTTAATGGTTCGTGTTTGCTAGACCTAACATGCCGCCGCAATAACACTTGCCCAGGGGTCAAAAGCCATGTCGGTAATCCATTTCCGAAACTAGAACGTCGTTGGAACCTGAAGAAACGCTCATGTGGAGTCTCATTGGTTGCAGTGCATAAGAGTGATCTTATTGAATGCAAAACCTCGGGAACCACCATCTCCCAGTGTTGGTTCTTCAAACCATGAGATTCAAGTGTTAAACAAACAGCCTTCCAAATAATCCCGTTGTACCTCTCAACCTGACCATTACCTATTGGGTGATAAGTTGTTGTTTTACTTGTTGCAACTCCCTTCTGAGAAAGGTACATCTTCAGTTCTTGAGAAATGAAAGAAGGACCTTGATCTGAATGAATGAAACTTGGCATTCCACAAAGACTGAAGATAGATTCAAGACATTTGATTACTGTTTTTGAATTCATATTTGAACAAGGAAATGCAAAAGGAAAACGCGAGTATTCATCAACAACTGTAAGTATGTACTTATTGTTTGTGGTGGAAGGCAAAGGTCCTTTGAAATCAATACTGAGGCGTTCCATCGGCTGTGTGGCTTTAATGAGGACCCCTTGTGCTGAACGATGGAATTGTGGTTTTTGCTGTGCACAGACTTTACAAGAAGCACACACCTTTTTCACATCATCTGTTGAGAAAGGGAGGTTTTTAGATCGCACAAAATGCAAAAGCCGAGTTACCCCAGGGTGGCAAAGATTCTCATGAATGTCTGTAAGATTCGACATTGGGAAAACAGAACAGCAGTATGCAAGAGACAAGGTATCCGGCGCAACATTCTGTTTCCCGGGACGACATTGTATCGTATAACTGAATGATGCCAGCTCAAGCCTCCACTCTTGTATCTTGTTATTCTTTATCTTGGTTCTTTTTCTGTTATCCAACATGAACATGACAGAGCGCTGATCAGTAATCAGAGTAAAATGTCTTCTGGCTGAGAAATGACTCCACTTGCGAACCGCTTCAATAATAGCTGTAGCCTCCTTTTCTACAGCAGGATAATGCAACTCACTTCCCTGAAGCGTTCTTGACATGAAAGCTACTGGCCTGCCACCCTGGTTCAATACTGCTGAGATAGCGACCTCTGAAGCATCACACTCCACAACAAAAGGAAGGCTCTCATCCACAGACCTTAGAGAAGCATCCGTAAGCTGCCTTTTCAAGGTGTTAAAGGCAGCTAGTGCTGATTCACTCAATGGAAAAGTTTTTGTGTTTATCAAGGGTTGGATTTTATCGGAGAAGCCAGGAACCCATTTAGCATAATATGCAAACAACCCTTGAACTCTTCGCAAAGACCCTATATTTGTGGGAGGTGGTAATTCCTGGAGAGGACGTAATCTGTCAGGGTCAGGCCTTATGACATTATTACCAACACAATGCCCAAGAACATTGATTGTAGGCACAGACATAACAGATTTAGATTCATTGAGGGTAAGCTTCCGTTTCTGAATAACCTCCAAAAATTTCTTAACATTGCTATCATGTTCATCCTGAGTTAATCCAGCTACAGTAATATTATCTAGATATGGGAAAGTAACTTTAAGACCCTCATCTCCAACTAACTTATCCATAGCTCTCTGAAATACTGCTACTCCATTAGTGACACCAAATGGGACTCTGCAAAACTAATATAATTTC
Organism: Oratosquilla oratoria; assembly: GCF_046742065.1. Classification (NCBI taxonomy): domain Eukaryota; kingdom Metazoa; phylum Arthropoda; class Malacostraca; order Stomatopoda; family Squillidae; genus Oratosquilla; species Oratosquilla oratoria. The sequence goes on from NC_134799.1 coordinate 536,341, forward strand.
CCTGCACCCTCAAAAGCAGTGTACTTCCTCTCACTCTCTTTAATGCTAATTTGGTGGTATGCACTCTTCAAGTCAAATGTGGAAAACACCTTGTACTTTGCAAGACTGTGCACCATGTCCTCTATCCTTGGAAGGGGATATGCATCTAGTTCTGTGTACTGGTTGATGGTTTGAGAATAATCAATACAAAGTCTCTTTTTGTGCCTGTCAAGTGGATCTTTTACAACTACGACCTGTGCTCTCCATGGAGATATGCTTGGCTCAATGATACCTTCAGATAGCAAGCGTGATAACTGGTCACTTATAAACAACTGATCATCTTCACTATAGCGTCTGGATTTAACTGCAATTGGTTTACACTGTTGGGGCAAGTTCGGAAACAGTGAAGGCTCCTCAATATCAGCTGTTGCCAAGGCACAGTTACTAGTTACCCTTAAACTTGGTTTATTTCCCCCATACTGAAAAGTTACACTCTTGTGCTGCTTTTGAAAATCATGACCCAAGATCACATCACAACATAAATCCTTTAAAACCCCTAGCTGAACACATGGATAATTCTGATTGACATGACCCAAGTCTACCGTAACATACCCAGGGGAGCTAGTATTCAAAGATGCTGATGCCATTGAAATCTCCTTGCTTGCAGGAAACTACTGTCAGCTTTAGTTTCTGTGCCACTTTCTCACTTATGAAACTATCCGAACTGCATGAGTCAATTAATGCTTTCAGTGAATGACCATTGACAGTGATGTCTGTAGCTGCATGTGAAAGGTTCTTTGGAAAAGTGGCAGCAAGAGTGAGCAGAGTGGGGTTATACAGTGTAGCAGTAGTGCTGTCAGAAGTCTTAGCCTTGGATCTACAGACTTTGGCAAAATGACCTGTCTTACCACAGTTGTTGCATGTAACAGCACGTGCAGGACAACTACTCCTACCTGTAATGTGGAATGCATTACCACAAAAATAGCATTTCTTCTTTGACGAATGTGCAGCAGCGACAGTCGAGTCCACAGGTGATCTTCTTTCCGCCTCTTCTTTCGTTGACTGCGGTTGTTGGTCATCACAAGGCTGTCCTTGCTGTCCTGGAACTAAAGCAGCTGCATGAGGAACAGGCAAGGAAGACGTGTACCCCGCCTCCAGATCCAAGGACTTGTTTTCTAGCAGGCACTGACGAATAAATGCTGAGGCAATACCGTTAATAAACGCATCACGTACCATCTCCTCCCGGTATTGTTCAGCTGTGACTGACTTAAAGTTACAATCCTTGCTTAGTTTATGTAACTCTCTCAGAAATTCATCAAGGGATTCACCTGACTGCTGTCGTCGGGTTGCCAAAACATGCCTTGCAAAAATCTCGTTCGGTAACTTGACGTAAACACTCTCTAGTTTTGCAACGGCATCTTCATACGTAGCACAGTCTTCGATGAGTTCGTACACACTCGGGGATACTCAGTTCACTAGAGCCCTCAGCTTGTTGGGTGCGGCCTCTCCACTCTCCTCCATGAAGTTTTGAAAGGTTCGGTGCCAGTGTTTCCACTCCTTGGCCGCCGTAGGAGAGCTGGGGTCCGTGTCCAGTCGACATGGCTTAAGCAGCTTAGCCATGACGAGTATTTTGTTGAATAAATTGTTATGAGACTGAAACACTTGGTAGCAAACTCCAAGCTTTATTCAACAAAATACCGGCTCTCAGATCTATAACATAAACAGACAAAATATCTAGCGTTAGCCATACAACACATTAACACAACATAAACAATTTATGACAAACATGCAACACAGCATGAACACAGTACATAACAGAACAAAATAAACACACGTAAACTTACACATCAACAGAGGAACTGCAAGAGGGGAACTACACTCGCCTGTGGTGCGACTGTAACTAACGGTACACAGTGATACCAAACATGAAAACAGTTACGCCAGTGTTGCCAGTGTACAATAATTACCACAATACCCAGTGTGTATATGTGTGCGTATGCCTGTGTGCGTGTGTGATTCACCATGGTCTTGGACCACGTGTTGGACTCGTGATCGACAGTTATTAACCTCGTATGACCGATCTATGGGTAATACTGTAACCTTACACGCACACACACACCCAACTCCCCGCCCACGAGAGTTGGAGTAAACACCCCACAGCAAAGCGATACTAAAATTATTTCAGCCCTGGGCGGGAGTTGAACCCGGACCGCCGTAGTGGCAGGCTAGCACTCTAACCACGGCACCACAAGGTGTCTGTCTGTATGTGTGTGTGTGTGTGTGTGTGTGTATACATATATATAATATTTATATATATATATATATATACATATATATATATATACATATATATATATATACATACACAGACACACACACACACACACACACACACACACACACACACACACACACACACATCTTTTTGTTAAGAACTTCAATTTCTCTTGCTAATTTACGGTGTTGGACTGATAGTTTGCTGAGTAGCTGTCCGTATGAGGTTGCAACGTTTCGGTCTTCTCTGTAGACCATCTTCAGGCTAATTGTTTGGGTTAAGTTAAGTTAATAAAGGTTTATTGTATAAATATGTACAGCTTTACATACATTGACATACAATGCGGGCAACAGCCCGCCAGTGGGGGAGTTGTTGTGCCCTAGTGGGTGGAAGGTGAGGGTTTAGGGAGGTCAGCGAGGGGGGGGCGCCGCCCTGAGCACCCCAAGCATTACGTCCATGGGCGTGTGGCGGACAAGGAGGGCAGCTCTCGTTGCCCGACTGCTGAGGAGGCTGCCTTCTGCAGGGTGGGTGGGGGTCTGCGGCGCTGGTCGGAGGGCCTCCGTGGCCGGGCAGGACAGTAGGTAGTGCAGCAGCGGGTGGCGGCTGTGCCTACCGCAGTGGTCGCACTGTTGCCCTTGGAAGCCGTCATACAGCTCCTCCCTGGTGCAGTAGCCCAGCCTAACTCTTTGCAACAGTACGCCGTCCGCCCTGGGCTGTTGATGGAAGGCGCTCAACGTCTGATAGTCGGTGGTGGCGGCGTACCAAGCAGCTAGTCTTTTTGCTCCTTTCTAACTGCCGGTGAGTCTGGTGGGCGCGGCGGGCTGCGGCACGCCTGGCTCGTGCCTTCACGTACGACAGACTAGGTGGCACGTGCCTGGTCACGTGGGGAGCGCCAGCGGCTCTTTTTGCAGCAACGTCGGCGGACTCATTGCCTCGCACGCCCACGTGGCTGGGCATCCAGTGCAGCCTTACCCGACGTCCCTGTGCGGCGAGGCTCTGCAGGCTGCCCAGGATGGCGGTGACGAGTCCCACGTTGTCGCTGGGGCACGGCTGCTGGAGGACCTGCCACGCCGTTCTGGAGTCTGTAAGTAGGACCACAGTAGCCTCCTGGCGGTTCTGGGCGTGCTCCAGGGCCAGGTGGATGGCCACAAGCTCTGTCTGTAGGGTGGAACAGTAATCCGGCGTCCTCTCGAGCAGTTCGGTCCCAACGGTGATGGCAGCGGCGCCCGTCCTGCTACTCTCGGGGTCGACTGAGCCGTCGGTGTAGTATATGGCACCGCCCGGCTCAGACACCTGCGCCACCGCCATGAGGGTGTGATGCCGCAGCTCCTCGGTGGTGCAGAGCGCCTTGCTGGCCGGTAGCCGGGTGGTGGAGAACTCTGCTGTGGGGGGCTCCCACGGGGGTGGGGCTCGGTAGGTGGGGGCCGGGAGGTCGGCGTGTGGCCAGCGCCAGCTGTTAATGTGTGTGTGTGATGTTTATATACTATTTTATTTCTGATTTTTTGGGTGGTGTCGTGTGAAGCGATCTTCCTGATTGGCTGCTGCGTAGTCATCAGGAATCACTGGGAGAGGTGAGGTCAGGTACGCTTGTGGGATGGGAGAATCTGGAGGTCTATACTATGTATGTTCATGGTTGGTTTTAATTCTGCTATATGAATTGCTTCAATAAATGCTAATCTGCGGGAGTCTCTTTCTCTGTCTATTATTACTGTTCCTTCTTCTAAGTTTTGACGGGTGAGGGAAGTATTATGTTTGGTGTTATAGTGATTCTTTATGGATCCATGTTGTAGGTGGCAGGTCAAACGTCTTGTAAGTTTAGTCCTCGTCATTCCAATGTATGTTTGAGACCCACAGTTCTCAATGGTACAGTTATGTTAGTAAATGACGTGAATTTAATGAATTCTTCTCCCATGTAGGACTTAACCTCGCGAAACAAATAAAGACAACACATCAAACTTACGAGACATTTTTGAAACACCGAATAAATAACACTATGTTTTTAAAACCCGTCACGGAAAACGAACTTATGAACACAGTAAAATCAATGCAGAACAAGAAATCACTCGATTGCACAGGAATCAATATGAACCTCATAAAACAAATTATGCCTATCATCAAAGATCATTTTCTGACAATATGCAATATATCATTTGAACAAGGGATATTTCCAGATGCAATGAAAATAGCAAAAGTAATACCGATATTCAAATCAGCCGACAAATCAAGTTATAATAACTATAGACCAATTTCACTATTACCACAGTTTTCCAAAATTCTTGAAAAGTTATTCACAATTCGCCTTGACTCATTTCTAAAAAAAAATGACGTCATTTACCATAGTCAATATGGATTTCAACGAAATATTTCAACGTCTACAGCAGTAATGGAATTAATTGAAGAGATAACTAACAATATAGAACAAAAGAAAAAGACAGCCGGCATATTTATTGATCTTAAAAAGGCATTTGACACAGTAAATCATGAAATCCTAATTCGAAAGGCCGAATACTATGGGCTAAGAGGTAAAGTTAATGACTGGTTAAAAAGTTATCTAAACAACAGGAAACAATATGTGGCCATTGAGGAAGAAAGATCACACATTCTACCAGTTACATGCGGAGTACCTCAAGGTTCAGTTCTAGGACCCAAACTATTCTTACTATACATTAATGACATTACAAATGTATCCAACCTTATGAAATTTATACTGTTCGCCGACGATACCACCATTCTATGCTCCGATACAAATTCCGACAAACTGATCAAGACAATTAATGAAGGATTATGTCAACTATCCAACTGGTTTTCAGCCAATAAGCTATCTTTAAACGTATCAAAAACTAACTACCTGCTTTTCTACAAAAATAATGAAAGTACTAAGCCGATCAAAATAAACAACGAAATTATTGAAAAAGCGTCCGTCAGTAAATTCCTAGGCGTGTATTTAGACGATCAACTTAATTGGAAACATCATATAAATCACGTGATAAATAAGATATCCAAAACTTTAGGAATTATGCATAAAATGAGAAATATTCTCAATGAAAATACCCTACGTACCATTTATTGTAGTCTACTACTACCATACTTAAACTATTGTTCAGAAATTTGGGGTAATACTTATCAAACTAATCTTCAACGCATAATTACCTCTCAAAAAAGGGCACTGCGTATAATCTGCAATGTAGGTCGTTTGGAACATACAAATAATTTTATTCAAAAAACTAAATCTACTCAAATTCAATGACTTAATAAAGTACAAAACTGCTATTGTTATGCACCAAATCTACAATAAACACATGAATCAAAACATATTGAAATTTTACTCAACTTACGAAACTCGCTATGCGACTAGGCAAACAAACGACTTCTTTAAAACTCAATACAGAACAACCAAAAAAAGCCAATGCTTATCTATTATAGGTGTTAACACATGGAATAAACTGGAAAAGGATTTACCTAAGACAAAATGTTTATCATCATTCAAACGATACTTAAAAAAGTCTTTAATCTATAAGTATTAGTATATTGAACACTTCAGGTCCATTTCATGGTTGTATTCATGGAGAAACTGCCCAAGTCTGCCGCTCTTTTTTTTTTTCTATTCCAGCAGGTCACGGTGACCCAGATCTGCGCATTAAGCAATTATCGTCCCGTCAACAATCGACCTGACCTCTCACCTCTCACCTGACCCCCACAAGTTGCGATGCTCGCTCGTGCCCCCGATTTCTACGTGAGGTCGGAGTTAGCGGACGTCGTGACGCATGCCATTGTGTGTGTGTATATATGTATTCACTTGGTCTTTGGATCACGTGTTGGACTCGTGATCGACAGCTATTTCCCTCCTGGAAGAGAGCTCAGAGCTCGTAGGTCCGATCTATGGGTAATGCTATGACCTTGCACACACACACACCCCCAACTCCCCGCCCACGAGAGTTGGAGTAACACCCCTCAGCGCTGCGATACTGATATTATTTCAGCCCCGGGCGAGGATCGAACCCGGACCTCCGTAGTGGCAGGCCAGAGCTCTAACCACAGCGCCATGTGTATGCATGTATGTGTGTATATCGTGGACGGCTCGTCCGCGGGACTGGGAGGTGGGACAGCTCGTCCACAGGAATATGACATCTCGTCCAATGACTTTTTTTTTAAGAATAATAAACATAATTTGCAGAACAATTAAACTTTATTTACATATTTATATATACAGAATACAGGTGTGATTATTTCTTTTTTATCATAGTTGGAGCTATTCTAGGGTGTTAAAATAAGCATGTCCATAACACTTATAAACACATCTATTACTTACCAGAATATATCATCTAAAGCAAATTTTAATGAAATAACATGAAATATCATTAAAAAAAGGTAATAAATAATTGTCTAAAAGTTTTTTGAAATCTTGTCCGTGGACGAGTTGACCACCCATGGTGGTGTCTGTGGACGGGTTGTCCTGCTTTGCAGTTTTGTGGACGGGGTGTCCGTGGACGAGTTGTCCTACAATCGTGTATATATGTGTGTAGATGTGTATGTACCATACTACCATGTAACAAAAATAAATAAATGAAAATAATTTTTTCCTTAAGGGAGAGCAACTCCCCATAAGCTTTGCTTCTCGCTCTCCCTTTTCAACTACCTATTTTATAAAAAAAAATGTATATATGTATGTCTAATTGTATTTAATATTGTTGAATAAACCTATAATAATAAAAAAAAATAATAATTATCTTGTAAAGACGATGTCGATTTGGGAGGGCGGTTTCTCAGTAAAAGTTGTGACGTCTTTCGGGTCTTGTAGTATATGGTCAGTGATATTTTGTCTTCTGGGTCAGTGGGCTTGACGTGTTTTGTAATTATGTCCTTAATGACTTTTTCACCTGTCTTATATTCTGATGACATGTAATTTCTGTAATATATATTTATGTTTTCTTGTTTTTGTGTGGTAGGTTTGTTAGAATACCAGTTGTTGATGGCCCGTTTTGTTGCTTCGTTAATTAACTTGTTACTATACCCATTGTTAATAAGGACTTGGGTAAGTCTTTCCAGTTCAGTGTGTGTATCTTTCCATGTAGAGCAGTGTGATATGGCGCGTCGTATGTATGCGTTGATAGTGGAGTTTAAATATCGTTGAGGGCATTCACTTTTACCATTAAGACAGAGGTTTTTGTTGCTAGGTTTTACGTATACTGATGTGGTGTACTTGTTGTTATGACTGGTTACTAAGACATCGAGGAAGGGCAAACGTCCGTTGTTCGATTCTTCGAACGTAAAATTAAGGCCGGAAGCTTCTATAAGTTGTTCTCTGAGTCTTTGGAGTTCTTGAATATCTTTGACTCTAACGAAAATGTCATCTATATAGCGGCAATAAATGGATGGTCGGTTGGTGGCGAGTGTGAGCTTCTCTATGGTTCCCATGAAAACATTTGCGAAAAGGGCTCCTAAGGGGCTTCCCATGGCGACTCCATCTATTTGTTTGTACATATTACCGCGTGGACATATGAAGGGGGCTTCTTTAGTACAGATCTCTAAAAGGGTGCGTAAGGAAGCTTCTGGAATGTTCAGTGTCGGTGTGTTGTCGCATCGATAGACTCTATCTAGGATGAAATGTATTGTTCTGTCGACGTCGATGTTTGTGAATAAACTTTCCACGTCCAGCGATGCTATAATGTGATTTTCTGCGGGAGGGGCATTTGCTAGGATTTCTAGGAATTCTTGGGCTGATGTCAGAGCGTAATCCGTGGGTACGTATGGGGTGAGAATTTCGTTCAGTCTTTTGGCTACTGAATAAGTCGCTGTGGGAATTTGGGAGATGATATGACGAATGGGGTTGTTGGGCTTGTGTGTTTTTACGTTTCCAAAAGCGTGGCCAGGGGAGTAGTCCCCTGTTAATTTGTTAAAGTGTGGGCTAGACGATGAGGCGTTGATGGTATCTATTACATTGTTGATTTTCTTTTTGATCTGTTCCGTGGGATTACGAGTGATTTTTGTGAACTTGGAGGTGTCAGTTAGAATGTTGTCCATTTTTGTGAGGTATTCTTGTTTGGAGATTATGGTAAAGGCTGCGGTCTTGTCGGCTCTTCTGATGGCAATGTCCTCGTTTTCACGGAGTTGTTTGGCTGCTTGAATGTGTCTTTTATGTACTAAATTGCTTTGGAAATTGCATCTGGTTTTGGATGCTTCTGCAATGAGTGTTGCTTGGAGGTCCGTGGAAACGGTAACTTTCTTTTGTTTTTCCAATTTTTGAATATCATCTAGGAGTACTTCAATTTCCAGTCTTTTCCGGTGTTTTCCTGGTTTGGTAGTGTAGTGGCAGTTGAGTCCCATGTTGAGTAATTCTTCTTGATCTTTGGTGAGTTGTAAGTTGGTGACAAGGTTGTAGAATCCTTGGGTAGGTTTTGGAAGTTTT
>NC_134799.1:547500-555000 GCF_046742065.1 Oratosquilla oratoria
GTTCTCCCCTTTCAAGAACCACATCAATGTTGACCCGAGTAATGTATAAAGTACCACAAGTCTTGTCCATTCTCATGACAAAATAGCAAAGCGTTTCTTTTCTCGTCCTATCCCGTTTTCTAAAAACAACCGAACGTCGAAGGAATTGTCGATTTCGCGAGAAAGAAAAAGGAACAGGCGAACTAGATCAACCTCTGAATGTTTCTTCAGTGAATAGACAAATCAAAGGTAAGTGATGATCCCAGAACACGATGAAGCTGAAACTCAGATCTGTAGAGACATGACGTCATGGAGGTTAGGGAAGAAGAGGGCTGGAGATTACATTATAGAAAACGCATACTCATTGCCGTACCCACTTCCGTGCGCATCTTCAGCACATTTCGCTATATAGCAATGACGGATGCTGCTATAACGAGCGGTTTCCAGACTTCGTTCGCCCTTGTGGACAGCTTCCTTATGGTGATATGGGTAAACAACAATAGTTTTTTGCACAAACACGCCACCATGCCAAAGGCGCTGAGACACGAGCGGCCTTGTTGGTCATTCTCGGAGGAAGAAGGGAGGAGGGAAGGGGGAGAATATGGGAGAGAAAACAGATATTTTAGGGAGACATGAAAGGAGGGAGGGAGAAGGATTAGGAGGCAAACAACGCCGTGACATAGAGTACCACGAAGTAAAAATGGAGACAATAGAGTGAATAAAAAATAAAAAAAGTAAATGTGCTAACGGGAAGATAAAAAGAAAAGGGAAGAAATAGATAGAAAGAGAAAGATAAAGTGTGTGTGTGTGTGTGTGTGTGTGTGTGTGTGTAAGGTTAGAATTGGATTGGCACAGCCAAATGTATCGTCATCTTCATTGAACTTGACGCATGAAAGCCAATCAAACATTACGTTGATCAGTTGTTAGGAATAGGAGCACACCAACAAAGAGAAAAAAATAAGTGGCAACTTTTCATTCACACATATTGCTGTCTACAGAGAATATAGTGAAAACTGAAAGCAAGACAGGATTTCCTCAAAAACATAAAAGAGTGAAGAAAGACGAACAAAGAGGAGTGACTGTCGTCAGAACGTTCCAGAAATCTGATCAACTGTCGTTATGAGAATAAATGGTATTTTTTTCTTTTCTTTTTCAGAAATGACCTTCTCGATATGGCAATAGAAAATTTAAATATTAATTTTTCAATTTATTATACATCAACGTTTTTCTTGGCAGAAATCATTATAAAAAAAAACTTGCTAAAAGCAAATACACTAGCGAACAGAGCTGCGACGATAGGTTGTTTGTCCAGTCCCGCCAATGTCAGACTGACGATGGTGGTGACGTTGTGTATCGGCTGTTCTTCCACTCCAAGTGACGTCATCACGCTACATATTTTCAAAACAGTGCTACGGAGCTGATCTTCATGCTTTTCTTCAAGTTATGAAATTCCTCTACACACGCAGTCCGATCAGATGTTAAAACCTGCCGTCAACATTCCTGACGAAGCCGACGAACCCTGATGACATCTAAAATTAAAGGTACCGCATTATGGGATGGTTTGGGCACATGGAAAGAATGAGTGAAGAAAGATTAGTAAAAGAGGTGTGGAAAGCAGTGGAAGCAGTAAACATGAGGGGACGACCAAGGATGAGATGGATGGATGGGGTAAAAGGGGTTTTGGGAAAGAGGGGAATGTCTGTTGAGGAAGGACGGGAGAAGACAGAAGATAGGGGTGAATGAAGAATGGTTGTGTATGGATGATGCTGTGATGCATGAAAGGGAGTGGATGGCGAAACTGGAACAATGGATGGGTTCAGGGTCTTGACGGTGTAAAATTACAAGATGGAAACAGCGGTTACAAACGGGAGACAAGAGAGAACGCGAGAGAGGGGGTGAAGAGAGAAAGACAGAGGGGAGAAGGGACGAAGACGGACAGACAGTGAGAGAGAGGAGACAGGCAGACAGTGAGAGAAACAAGCAGGCAGTGAGGGGCAGACAGACATTGTGTGTTTGTGTGGGGGTGTGAATTCATGCATGTGCCCACGCGCTTGTCTAGATAGGATGGGAGAGGTACAGCCAACTGTTGGCTGAATTTACAAAATATGACGACGGTAATCATATCACCACCTGACCTGGCTGGCTGGCCTATTACTTGTATGGTGAGGGAGCTATTATCGTCTTCAATTACCGAAGAATAAACTTAAAAGTCAAAGTAGACGACGGGAGGCACATTTTTAAATCTCTGAGCAGAGTAAATAAAAAAAAAAAAAAAAAAAAATCCCGACCATTTCCACGAAATATTTGTATCAAACTTGAATCCAGAGTTAATAAAAATAAACAACATATCCGACCATTCTCACGGAATATTTTTACTATCAAACTTTGAATCTATGCAACAGCAGGCTGTTTTTCAACTCTGAAAAAATCGTCTGCACTTTGAAAACCGTTACGGGAATCTTCAAGAGTGTGACGTTTGGGTAGTCAAACGTCGCAATTCACACAATATTGTTAAACATTGATTCTACTGAATAGCTGTGAGAACATTTAATGAATTATGGTCTACTGTGTAGCTGCCGTGTGTAAAATCGGTTAAGGGATGCACAAAAAAAAAAATCAACACTGTCTATGATCTAGATTTTCACATCTTTATAGCTAAATTCCCAACATCTGTTGATCCGCCCTCATCCTGTTTCTGATCTTTTAGGATCCCCCCTTGTAATATAGGGTATCCTAACATACATAAATACAACAATTTTCATGCAGGAGATTCCCAAATAATGTATTAATGTCCCTTCATCTATGACTGCAGGATATTCAACAAGACATATTACAGAGACGGGGAAAATACATATTTTATTTCTTAATTTTTTAGACATGGTTACAATCTAATAGTCCCTTTTGATCCATATATGGCACAATAGACGTCTTTCTCATCAATTTTCATAACTCAAAATTATGAATTTAGTTGAATTATTCTTTTACAATGTCGACAAAACGGAAGGACATCTCTGGAAGGTACGCGAAGGTTCTGGTGCATTTGTGAGCGTGTGCGTGAGGATGGGGTGGAGTAGGGGAAGCTTTCGTCGTCAGTCAATTAAAATAAAACGTTACTCACGCGCGCATTAGGCATTTCTTCCTCATAACTTCCCCTAACAGTGGCGGATCCGAGATCAAAATAAGGGCGGTGGGGTAACCTAAATTTTGTGAATATAGATGACTATTTAGGGGTGGCTAACCTTAATTTTGTAAATATAGATGACGCTTTTAAACAGACGTTCTCTGTAGCACGAATATGATTTTGAATATGAATTGATGTATAGTATGTTCTCATTTGATTTAGTTTCTTTCAAAATGTTGGGTAAAAGTAATACTTAATCTTACATTTTTAAAGATTTACCCTCAATAATGTGTTGAATATCCCTCCAATTATTCTCACTGAAGTGTTTTATTAACTGCTGGGGGGGAAATATCTGCCAATGTATTACCGGTATACACGAGGCAGATTTCTCGACCTCTACAATAAGTTAATGAAAGAACAAATTAGGGTGGGTGGTGGGGTCCTTCAGCCCCCTTCAGCACCCTTCAGCCCCCTGGCCGCGCGGGTCACTTTCAACGAAGAATGACGACGACAACGACAACGACGACGACCAAAACTGCTGACTCATTCATGGTCATCATACTCTTACGCGTGGCAAGGACGCAAGGGCCTAGTACATCTTCCCATTTCAAAAATCTGTCGACAATTAATTTCTTATTTCTTCCTGCGTATAAGTGAGAGTGCGTGTACGCGTGTACACGAACGTACACGCAAATGCACACACACACAAAACACATACACACAAGTACAAACACACACGCACACACACACACACGCACACACACACACACACACACACACACATACACACACACACACACACACACACACACACACACATATATATATATATATATATATATATATATATATATGTATGTATATATATACATACAGATAGATGTGTGTGTGTGTGTGTGTGTGTGTGTGTGTGTGTGTGTGTGTCTGTGTGTGTGTGTGTGTTAGTGTGCGTATATACTTATGCATTTACCAAATTTAGTATGCAGGAAAGAAGTAACACTCGTGGAGTCCCGTCTCCTACTCTCCTGTTTATCCTACGTAGCCTCATATTCGTCTCCGGTTCCAACTTGATCGATATCCTTGATTTCCAATTATCATATTTAGATAGGAATATATGTATTGTTCCAGTTTGGGCTATATCACCTAAGCTATTCCATGTATTTATGAATATATATGGAAAACAATATTTCGTCACATCCTTTGTGTGTATGTGTGTGTGTGTGTGTGTGTGTGTGTGTGTGTGTGTGTGTGTGTGTGTGTGTGTGATTCACCACCATGGTCTTGGATCACGTGTTGGGCTTGTGATCGACATCTATTTCCCTCCCGGAAGAGAGCTCAGAGCTCATATATTGACCGATCTATGGGTAATGCTGTGACTATACATAACTATACATACACACACACACACCCAACTCCCCGCCCATGAGAGTTGGAGTGACGACTCACAGCGTACCGATACTGAAATCATTTTAGTCCTGGGCAGGATTCGAACCCGGACCGCCGTAGTGGCAGCCAGGAATTCTACCAACTGCACTACGAGAGAGAGAGAGAGAGAGAGAGAGAGAGTGTGTGTGTGTGTGTGTGTGTGTGTGCGCGCGCGCGTGTGTGTAATAAGGAGAATAACATCATAAGCTAGAACTCCATGTTATTGATGGAGTTTTGGAGAAAGCAGCAACAGCAAATCATAAAACTTGATGAAGAGGTCAAATGTTCAAGACTGACAACAGATCTAATAAGAAAAGCAAAGATCTGCCGAATCGGAGCTGAAATCCAAATTGGATCAATTGATAAAAGCAATCCACACTGGTAAAGATAAAATAGATAGGAAATAGATAAATAGAAAAGTACATAAAGGAATGAATATATCGATCAATTGATAAATGAATGCATAGATGAATAGAAATAGAATTGAATTAATAGATAAATGAATAGATCAATAAAACATAAAAAAAGACGAACAGGAGGGAGAGAGGCCCAGCTTCGAACCTTCCTTGCCTAACAGAGTGTCTCGTCAAGAAGTCGTAAGGCTGTTTTTGGCACTTTGAGGCGCTCCAAAGAACCCAAGCTGCATTTATATGCCGTCTAATACTTTGCAATCATGCTGCACGAAATTTCCCAAAGTGTTAAAACAGTAAATTTGATGTTATTACTCGAAATCCTAAAAAAATAAAAAAGCCTCGATAAAAAACCTTTATGATCATAGTAACATGAGCTATTTCAAGGAGACAGCAGGTGGCTCTTTTTGAGTGATAACAGTGGAGACTTACTCCGATACTGAGATAAGGTGGCAAAAGGAGTTGAGGAATTTCACAGGAAGCTCCCCTAGTGTTTGAGAGGATGAAATGCAGTGCCAAAAGGCTATGCCATCCAAATGTATGTCTGAAACCTTTTGGTTCGCTTTCAGATCTCAGACCTGATTGTCTTCCGTTTATATAAAAAAATAAATAAATAATAAAAGTAAAAAAAAAAAAAAAAAAAAGGAAAATCAGATTATCTCCACAATCAGAAGTTTGGTTAGATCGGTAGGCTTTTTTTTTTGTGTGTGTGTATGTGCTCTAGGCATCTTAGATCTTTGTACTGAACATTTCTCAACAGATAATTATGTATACCACAGCCCCATTCCCCTTATGATTGATAAGAGACCAACTGATAACGACAATTTTATTTAAGAAAATCATTAATTGATAATAAGATGAGGAACCAACACCTGGAGGCGCGTACCTACGGCCAAAGCCGTCGCCCTTGCCCTATGCGCTTCTTGGACTGCTGGAAATCGGAGAGAAGTGCAGGACTCGAACCCACAACTAAGTGAATGCGAGACAAGCACGCTTCCGATGACGCCACCAGTGGGCAATGAGTGGTTACAAGGTAACCGTGTGAGTCTTCGATGTTCTTTTGACGTCAGGGTGCCAACCAGGTGTTGGTCATTATGATCAGGAGATTCTTTTGGTACCGTACGTGACAGTTGAGGGTTGAGGGGTTGGAGGTTGACTTCCGGGGTCGTCTTCTAGCTCTCGGGTTGATCGGTGGTGAGCCCAAATTCGGAGTTCCTCAGATCGTAGAGCTCCGGCGCCTCTGAGCAAGGAAAGGCGAGGTCCTCGTGGTTGCAGGAGAGGGACTCCTGGTCGAAGACGGTCTGGTTCCCGCAGACGAAGGAGAAGTGAGCCTCCTCGATCACTTCGCCCTCTTCGTCGGTGATGGGGAAGCAGACATGGAAGATCTCGCAGTTGTTGTCGACGTCGGCGTAGTATCCGTAGCGGCGCCCCTCGCAGGAGAAGGTGGTCTGGATGGGAGTCGTCAAGATGGTCTCTGCATCTGCAGGAAGCTCGTAGGCGTGACGGGCGAAGGCCACGGAGGCCACGGCAGCGATGAGCAGCAGGAGGCTGGACGACATGGTCATCTACGGAAGAGATAAAAGAGAAGAGGCGTCACTAACCACCGAAAGTAGGAGGTCCTGCCGTTAAGGAGAACCTCTCCCAAACCACAAGAACAACAACAACAACACGAGATCGATTCTGGGTCTTTGGCAATTACAAGAAGTAGCTCCCTACGTTTTAATGTGTGTGGGTGGGGAGGAGGACTGGCTTCCTGGGCTCACGCTTCTTCAGGTAACTGTGCGTGGTTGTGATGCCGTCTACTGCCGGGCACGGAGCTTTTATAGCCAGCCAGAGGTCCTGCGGCGTTGCCAGAAGCTCGCTAGTCCTTCGATGTCCCTTTTTCGTGATGATGATGATCTTCAAGGTGCTTCTGACTCCAACGCGCAGAAATACAGTTTCATCACTCCACTAAGGCGACGTTTCCTAAATGACATAAGATTATATCTGACGTAACCCAGATTAGAATCTTTATGCTGATTTGCAAAGGGTATCTGACACCTATTTCCTAATGGCAGTGCAATGTAGTTCAGTTCGAAGCTTTAAGATTCGTTTAGATAAACATCTAAGCGAGATGCTGTAATGACTGCCATTTATTTTATATTATTTGTTTATTTTACCTGTTTGTTTAATATTCAACTATACCTATGCATTTATTGATTTTATCTATCATTATTTATATTATTAAAAAAAAATTCATAATCATATTTTTTTCTCATCCGACCTAGTTATAGACCAAAAGGTCTCCTGTCGGCATGCTCCGCCTTGGTAATCCTTTGTAATCCTTTGTAATACCCTCTGGCGATGAATGAAATTTGCCGTCACTCTAGCTGAGGTGTGTTCTTGCACGTCATCAACGTCAAATTAGTTCAGGATCACTCAAAAGTAGACACATACATTCTCAAGTCAAACTTAAGAATGTTTTGTGTCTTGAGTGTACGTAAATTAACATGCAGCATCTTAAGAGCGCGTTCAGATGATAGGTGCAGTTTTACTGTACTGCCATGAGTGGTTTGCAGATATCAG
>NC_134799.1:560000-570000 GCF_046742065.1 Oratosquilla oratoria
GCAAGGAACCCCTGTGAAAAAAAAAGAATATATATATATATGTATATATATATATATATATATATATATATATATATATATATATATATATATATATATATATATATATATATGTATATATATATATATATATATATATATATATTATATATACCATATCTTTCTCATTTTATTTTCATCGTAATAATAGGTTAGATAGGATGTCTGTATTACATTATTACAATAACCAAGAATATGTCGTGCGTGTTTAATCATTTTACGTATATGAAATTGAATAAAAAATCAAAAGTGCATTAGCTTATCTCATTTGTTCTCGCGGAACCCTTAGGGACCTTTTGCGGAACCTTAGGGTTCCGGGGAACCCTGGTTGAGAAACGCTGCTCTAGACCCACTCTAGACTGGAGTCCTCCATGTACCTGTATCAAGCCGCCTGCCCGAGGGAACCGCCACTCTATTGAAGGTCTTAATTGATGAATTGGACAGAATGCAACAATCGCAAATGCCTCGACACCACCCGTGAGGATTTTTATCTACCTTGCGAAGCCCAGGCGCGTCATGCCTAAGGCATTCGCTGAAGCATTCTCCAGGCAATTCTTGTCATTCTTCGGGAGACATTCGTGGCCTTGTCAAGGGTGCCGGGAAGGCTTCGACTTAAAAAAAAAAAAAAAAAAAAAAAAAAAAAAAAAAAAAAAAAAAAAAAAAAAAAAAAAAAAAAAAAAAATGGCGGAAGCTTCGACTTCGATTAGAATCTTCTCGAAGGACTTGCTGGAGGCGGAGTCCTTGGAGGGGGAAAGGACCAACGCCATTTTCCAGGACGCACAGGAGGAGAGGCAAATCCATGACGGCGTGTAGGTCTTGACTAACAATTAAAGATATTTTGGCTTTGATTAGAAAGATGTTTGAATTTGTCACGGTCGGCTTAGGGAAGTCATCGAGATGTCTAAGTCGAAATGACCGTTTAACGTTAACCTTGGCCACTTGTAAAAGTGATCTTGGCGAAAACACACACACACACATACACACGACTCGGTGGCGCAGTTGGTAGAACGATGAACTACTAGCATGGTGGTGCGCGTAGTGCTTGGTTCGAATCCTGCCCAGGGCCGAAATTAATTTCGGTACAGCTGCGCTTCGGGTCGTTACTCTGACTCTCGTGGGCGGGGAGTTGGGTGTGTGTGTGTGTGTGAAAGGTCATAGCATTACCCATAGATCGGACCTACGAGCTCTGAGCTCTCTTCCAGGAGGGAAATAGCTGTCGATCACGAGTCGAACACGTGATCCAAAAGACCAAGTGAATACACACACACACACACACACACACACACACACACACTAAGACTAAGCATATCACTCTAATAATTACTATATTACTCATAAAAGTGCCCAATTGTATTATTGTCAGTGTATCACTGCTATCTCAATAAACCTATTATTATTATTATAATTATCATTTATTACACACACACATACACACACACACACGTATATATATATGTATATATATATATATATATATCTATGTATATATATATATATATATATATATATATGTGTGTGTGTGTGTGTGTCAGTGTGTGTGTGCATGCGAACACACACACACACACACACACACACACACACACACACACACACACACACACACACACACACACACACATATATATATATATATATCTATATATATATATATATATATATATACATATATATATACATATATATATACAAATATAATTAAGGTGAATTGTGGTTGATAAATGTAAATCTGTTCACTAGGACCCATTCAGTGTTGTATACTTATCAATTGTACTATCATGGCGGAGATGGGTTAAACGCAAAATTTCGTGTATGTGTATGTAACTCGAGCATACAAATATATAAGAAAAGTTGTGCTCAACTTATATCTCTCTTGATGGCACAGTTGGTGAAGTCACTGTCACTAGTTACGTGCTAGCGGGGGTTCGAGTTCTTAGCTGTACCACGTACCAATTTCTGCATGTATGCCTCCTCGAGTTTCTCGATGTTGATGGCTTAGAATTAAAGTGAATTGTGGTTGAGAAATGTATGTATATAATGTATATATATATATATATATATATATATATTATGGTATATGTATATAGATATATATGTATACATATATATATACATGCGTGTATGTGTGCGTGTGTGTGTGTGTGTGTGTGTGTGTGTGTGTGTGTGTGTGTGTGTGTGTGTGTGTGTGTAACGCAAAGTAGACCACTTGGAAAAAGAAACTAACGAAGCAGAGCGCTTTCGTATATTACATCTTCAGTGCAAAAAGTACATAGTTGAATAGGAATACATAATTTATATATACATGGAACAGGAACAAGGACAGTTTGCATAAGAGTAGAGGACATTTACCCCCTGGAAGGCGGTAAGTCAGGTCGTGAGGGTCAATGCATCCCACTAATGAGGGAGGGGGACATTAGGTCACACTCGCAAGGTTACATTTTACCTATTATTCTTTTGCTTGTTTCTTTACAGATAAAATTTTCAAATTTATATAAGCCCTTGTGTAAGTTAGTATTCTGATCACTGGTGGTATGGATCAAACCACCAGTGATCAAAATACTAACTTACACAAGTCTTCATGGGTGTAATGAGGTACAATGATCTGAGTTCATCATATCGGCCGCAGCTGGAACTGGAAAGGAAAAAGGTTGAGGTAAAGGAGGCTAAGGAAGTTGGTTTTAATGTAGTTACGAACTCCAAGTACGCAGAAGAGTTGGCACATTTACTCCGCAGAGCAGGGTTGAAGATTACTAGTTCATCTAATACGAAGATTGGTGAAATAGTGAGGGGTAAGGGGAGAAGAGACAATATTGATAACAGCATGGCATACAAGATACCATGCAGGAGCTGTGACCTGAGCTACTTCGGTGAGACAGGAAGAGGCTAACACAAGTGGTCATATGAGCACAGAAGTATCCTGAGAGCCCACCGAACATCCATCGCATTGGTGGTTCAGGCGGAACAATATGGGCACTTACCTAACCGGAACGAGGTGGAAGTATTGCAAAAAGGGTTAGCCAAAAAGAAGGGGAAAATAGTCGAGGAAGTATTCATAACATCCCGGCTCTGCTGTAACCATCAGGATGGTTTCATTATATTGTCCAAAATGTCCGGTGGTTGGTACTCCGGGAGTTGAAGGGTGCTTGATGGAGGAATGGAGTAAGTTAGGAAAGGAACGCGGCATCGAGCATGCGGGTTATGAATATGTTGATTTTCTGTCCATGTATGCACACTCTGAAGAAGTTCTGTCTAGAATGAAACGTGTGTGTGTATGTGTTTATGTGTGTGTATGTGTGCGTGTGTGTGTGTATGTGTATGTGTACATATATATATATATATATATATATATATATATAGATAGATAGATATAGATACATACATACATAGATAGACAGATAGATATAGATACAGATATTGTCCCAGGCTAAACGAAACCCTTAAAGGTACTTATATGGGTGATATTCAATTGCACACACACAAACACACACACTTACGCGCACACACACATACACACACACAAACACACACACACACACACACACACACACACACACACACACACACACACACACACACACACACACACACACACATATATATATATATATATATATATATATATATAAATAGAAATGTAGTAGCACAGATGTAGATAACACACAGGAACCCACAGTCGGAGAAAGAATAACTTCGAATTCGAATAAAGATATTTCGGCTATCAACTGTAGCCCTCTTCAGAAAGTAAAGTAAAGAAGAGAACAGAGGGGACTTATAAACTACAAGTAAGTAAGAAATGTGGACAGTTGACAGACGGGCCTAACTAATGGTGGCGGAGGAGGGAGGGGTGAGGTAGAGAGAAAGAAGACAAGTGCGGAAGTGATCGGCCAAAGTTTAGCTTCCCGCGTCTGAGTTCTGTCCACTGGTCAACTGTGATTAAGTCACTGTCTGTTCTCTTTCTTATGTACTTTCCTGAAGAGGGCTACAGTTGATAGCCGAAATATAGGATTATTCTTTATTCGAAGTTTATTCTTTCTCCGACTTTGGGTTCCTGTGTGTCATATATATGTATATGTATATACACACACACACACACACACACACACACACACACACACACACACACACACACACACACACACACACACACACACACACACACACACACACACACACACACACACACACATGCACACACACACACACACACACATACGAACAAAGATTATCGAAATTAGAACTACCAACACTAGAGTAAAGAAGAGAAAGAGGTGATCTGCTGACTATATTTAAGATAATGAAAGGAATGGATATCCTTGACAGAAAAGATTTACTAAAAAATGACAATGGAGAAACAAGCGGTCATGAAAAGAAACTCAAAAAGGACAACTACAGAAGAGATCGGACAAAGAATAGCTTCCCACACAGAGTGCTGGATACATGGAATAACTTAGATAAAGAAACAGTGTGTATAAATACTATTCAAGATTTTAAGAAAAAAAATTGATGCTGAAAGATACAAAGACGGGTCATCTCGTGCATAGCTCCCTTCCCGTATAATACAACTAGGTAAATACACACATACACCCACACACACACAAACACACAAACACACACTCACACACATACACGCATGCACACAAACACGCACGAACACATAGATGATAGATTCATATACGTAATCCCACACATATACACACACACATACAAAACAAAGAAATCGCACAAGCACACACACACACACAAACAAACAAACAAACAAACACACAAGCACACACACAAACGCGCGCACGAATTTTTTTTACTAAATGTGATTGACAAACTTATTGTCTATTTGGTGCCGTTAGGTTGTTCCTTAAAGATAAGGGAAATGTCGTCTTCCTGCTCCTGCAACAAACTACGATAGTTAGTTCGTCACCATTTCGATTGGAGGTGACATTCTGACGGATGCTTTGGATTATATCGTCTCCTTTTCCTTGTGATAAGGAGTCCTGTCGTCATTTCTCAAAGATTTTATGGATTGTCCTTTCCTGTTTTGCCGTGTCATCGTTTCAACCAGTTGTCGATGACTTTATGGAAATTAACTTGGACCTCAAAACAAAAAGCTGGTATGCTGTGACGGTGGTTGGGGTGGAAGGAAGTAATCAATCAATCAATCAATCAATCAATCAGTCGGTCAGTCAGTCAGTCAGTCAGTCAGTCAGTCAGTCAGTCAGTCAGTCAGTCAGTCAGTCAGTCAGTCACTCACTCAGTCAGTCAGTCAGTCAGTCAGTCAGTCAATCAGTCAGTCAGTCAATCTATCAATCAATCAATCTATCAATCAATCAATCAATCAATAAACAGATAAATAGATAAATGAATAATTGATCAACAAACAAGTAAATGCATAGATACTTTAATAGATTGATTAATTAATTTCAATTAATCGATTAATTATTTGATCAATTAAATAATGTATCCATTAATTACTTAAAAATAATAAAAAAGATCAGCTGACTAATTGATAGTGAACTGAGTAAATATATACATATATATACATATATATATATATATATATATACATATATATATATATAGATATATATATATATAGATAGATATAGAGATGAAATAAATAAATGATTGGGCAAATTATTAATTATATAAATGAATGAAAACTTAAATAAATGAATCAATCAACAAATCAATCACAGTCTATCAATCAGTGTATAAAATTCATGCAAACAGATAAATAAATAAGAAAATAAATAGATAATGAGATATATGAATGAATAGATAAATGAATAAATAAATAATAAATAATAAATAAACAAATAAGTAAGTACATAAATGGATAAATAGATAAATAGATGAATAAATAAATACACAAACTTATCAATTGAGTGAGTTAAGAATGTATAAAAATAATAGGTAAATAAATTATTAAGAATAATAAATAAATAAATAAATGGATAGATAAATGAATGAATGAATGAACGAATGAATACACAGATTTATCAATTGATTAAGATAACAAAGAAAGTTCCTAGATGTCCCTGAAGCACTGTACTGTACTGTATGTTGTCTGGGATGCAGCGAGCGACCCGAAGGAAGGTAGGAAGGAAAGGAAGGGAAACGTCAGCCGACGCGTGGGTTCCTCATTTGGAGGAAGGGAGGGAGGGAGGGAGGGAGATGCAACAATTGGGAAGAGGCGTTAGCATAACCACCACCACCACCCCTCTCCCCATACAGTAACCGTCAAGGTTGAGAGAAAGGGAGAGAAGGACATAAGGTACTACTGAAACGACCAGGGACGTGGAGGAAAAGGGGGGAGAAACAGTGGAAAGGAGGAAGAGGAAAAAACGAGGAGGAGGAGGAGGAGGAGGAGAATAGAAAAAGAAGAGGACAGGAAAAGAATGTGAAAGGAGAGAGGATAGAAGAGGAAGAGGAGGAAGAAGAGGTGAGGAGGAGGAGGAGAAGGAGGAGGAGGAGGTGGAGGAGAATAGAAAAAGAAGAGGATAAGAAAAGAAGGTGAAAGAAGAAAGATAGAAGAGGGAGAGGAGGAAGAAAAGGAAGAAGAGGGGAGGAGGAGGAGGAGGAAGAGGATAATGAGTAGGGTGAGAAAGAGGAGGAAGAAGAGAAGGAGAAAGGAGGAGGAGGAGGGGAGGAGGAGAAAGGAGAAGAGGAGAAGGATAAAGTAAAGAAGAATGAGTGAGAGGAGGAAGAGGAAGAGGAAGAGAGTCAAGGAGGAGCAAAATGGAATGAGGAGGAGGAGTAAGAGGAGAGGGAGAAGGATGAGGAAGAGGAGGAGTAGGAGATGATGGAGGAGGAGAAGGAGTAAGAGGAGGAGGAGGAAGACACACCAAAGAAGACAATCATAGTGAGGGTAATGTCGGTTGTAGTGGTGGCGGTGGTTATCACCATAGCAGTTAGTGGTTTTAGTGGTGGTAGTGGTTGTGGTTGTAGTCATGGTTGAGGTGGTAGTTGTGGTAGTGGTAGTAGTTGTGGTAGCAGTGGTAGTTGTGGTGGTACTTGTCTTGGTAGTAGTTGTGTCAGCGGCAGTTGCACTGGTGCAAAGAATGAAGATAGTGATGATAGTAGTAGCGATAGTAGTGATGATAATTTAAGAAAATAAGAATGAAGGAGACTGCAAGAGACCATAAGGCCTACACTAGGTAGCTCCGTATCCATCACCACCTGTCATCCCCCTCCATAAAGTTGTCTAATCGTTTCTTAAAACAACTGATAGTTTCAGCGCTTACTACATGGTTGCTAAATTTATTCCATTCGTCGACCACCCTATTAGTAAACCAATTCTTGCCTATTTCCTTTTTAAATCTAAATTTGTCCAGTTTATACCCATTACTGCGAGTCCTGCCCTGTTGTTTTCATATGATGACCTTGTTTGCATCACCCTTGTTAAAGCCTTTGATCCATTTGAACACCTCTATTAGATCACCCCGCACTCTGTGTCTTTCCAGTGGCGAAGGTAGAAATTTGTGGTAACAGTGGTGTTAGCGATACTTGTGTTGGTGGTAGTTGTGTTGTGGTTGGTTATGTTGGTGGTAGTTTTGGAGTGATGGTGATAGTAGAGGTAATACTAGTGGTAGTAACGGTAGCAGTTGCAGTGCTGGTGTTAATGGTAATGGTAATAGTAATGGTGGCGGTAACGCGTTACCTGGAAATAGTCTAGAGTTACTACTGGATCCATTGGTTTATTCAACGTCATGTTCCTGTTATTGGATATGGCACCAAAAAAGTTGCGGACTTGTTGCGGACGTGTCACGGACGTTTTGCGGTTTGCGGACAACCCGCGGACATGTCCGCGAACTGTCCGCAAACCTCGAAACACCAGTACCCCTTGCACAAGTACCAACGACAGCACTACCACCAGTACAAGTACTACCAACACTTTTGATATCACCACTACTGACATCACTACTATCACCATTACTACCATTATTACTACCATCACCAACTACCACCGATACCACCATCTCCACCACCACCGTCACTACGACCACTACCTCTACCACCACTACTACTGCCATAATCACTACCACCACGACCACAAGCACGACTAGTACCTTTGCCTAAGCCTCTCTTCATAAGGTAAATTTCCGAGCCCATGTATCATTTTGGCCATTCTCCTCTGTACTGATTCTAGTGAATTGATGTTCATTCTATAGGACGTAGACCAAAAATGTACCGCATAGTCAAGGATGGGTCTAACTAACGCTAGATAGAGTTTGGTAATTACCTTTGCACTTCTATTCGTAACCGTACTAGCAACGAAACCTAATGCTCTGTTAGTTTTATCCCTGGCACTGATGCACTGTTTCCTGGATATAAGGTCAGGACTCACTAGAACTCCCAAGTCTCTCTCGCATTCAGTTTTCTCTAAAATCGTGTTATCTAAGCTATATCTGTTTTCGGGGTTGTGTAGCCCTATGTTTAACACACTGCACTTTGAAATATTGAAGTCCACTTGCCATTTCACCGACCATGTGAACAATTTGTTAAGATCATCTTGCAGAATCTGGGCGCCGTCTCCTGACCTAATTAGGCGTCCTATTTTAGTGTCGTCCGCAAACTTACTAACATCATTTTTAGTCCCATTGGCCAAGTCGTTAATGTACATAATGAACAAAAAGGTATCCAAACTGAGCCCTGGGGAACTCTACTAGAAACACTCCCCCATTTGGATTTTACACCATTTATGGTGACCCGCTGTTTTCTGTCACTGATCCAAGCTCTAATCCATTCTAACAATTTAACTCCTATGCCATGGGCACCTTGTCGAACGCTTTGCTAAAGTCAAGGTAAGTAACATCGTAACTATAATTAATTATTATCTGACGCATCATATAAGTTAATGTAAAAAGACAGAAGATTAGTCACACATGACTTACCCTTGGAGAAACCGATGATGATGATGATGATGATGATGATGATGATGATGATGATGATACTGGTAATGATGATGGGTATAAGGATAACGAAGACAATGATTGTGACGATGATGACAATGGCATAGTAAAGACAATGATGGCGATGATGATGATGGTACTGGTAGTGATGATGGGCATTAGGATAATGATGACAATGATTGTGACGTTGATGACAATGATGATAGCAAAGACAACGATGGCAAAGATGATGGTGATAGTAACAGTGAAAGTGACGGTGGTGGTGGTAGTTATGACGACGACAACAGTGATAATAATACGATGACGACGACGATACCAATAATAAGGATGACGACGATGATGACGAAAAGACTGACGATAACAAAAGAGACGACGACGACAACGATGAACGACGAGATGATGACGACGACAACAGTGATAATAATACGATGACGACGACGATACCAATAATAAGGATGACGATGATGATGACGATAAGACTGACGATAACAAAAGAGACGACGACGACAATGATGAACGACGATTA
The DNA here is from genome assembly GCF_046742065.1 of Oratosquilla oratoria. Taxonomy (NCBI): domain Eukaryota; kingdom Metazoa; phylum Arthropoda; class Malacostraca; order Stomatopoda; family Squillidae; genus Oratosquilla; species Oratosquilla oratoria. The sequence goes on from NC_134799.1 coordinate 569,469, forward strand.
CTATGACAAGGATGACGGCATAGCAATAATAATAATGCATCAGAGAGAACTCCGCAGGCTCCCCCCCCCCTCAAGGTCAGCGAAGGGGTGGGGGTGGGGGGGATCTTCTTCAGCACGATTGTAAGAGCCAGTTAATCCCCCCCACCCCCACTCTTCCTCCTCCCACCCCCCTTACCCTCCTCGCCATTACCAGACTCTACAGTCTACAGCATGTCTTACCCCGTTTAATTTACCGAATTCAATTTTGATGTTATCAACTCCTTCTATTTCATTGTTTCTTTTGAGAAAGAGAGAGAGAGAGAGAGAGAGAGAGAGAGAGAGAGAGAGAGAGAGAGAGAGAGAGAGAGAGAGAGAGAGAGAGAGAGAGAGAGAGAGAGAGAGAGAGAGAGAGAGAGAAACAAAGAGAGAGAGAGGGGTTCATATATTTCAAGCCAATTTCATGTGTTTTGTTTCTAATGTCAGGTATGAGTTTCGTTGTTCGTTAATGCTCTCACACTCTCTTTCCACTGTCTTTAGTGATGGGGAGGGATGC
>NC_134799.1:575000-577500 GCF_046742065.1 Oratosquilla oratoria
TATCAAGTCATCTCTGAGTCTACGCTTTTTTAGGGAAAACAGATTCATATGTTTTAGTCGATTTTCGTATGATTTATTTTTGATATTTGGAATCAGTTTTGTGGCTCGCCGTTGTACTCTTTCCAATCTGTCAATGTCTTTAATGAGATTCGGTGACCATACGGAAACAGCATATTCCAAATGTGGACGAACTAACGATTTATATAGCTTGTTAATGAGTGATGGACTTTTGAAATCAAAAGATCGCGCAATCAGTCCTAGAATCTTATTTGCTTTCTCAGAGGCTGAAATACACTGCTTGGATGATTTGAGGTCGTTACTGATAATTACGCCGAGATCTTTTTCACTATCCACTTTTGTTAACGAATTTCCAAATAACTTGTAATCGTACTTACTGTTATTTTTACCCATGTGCATTACCTTGCGTTTACTTGTGTTAAATTTCATTAGCCACTTTTCAGACCATTGCTGTAATCTATCTAAATCTTCTTGAATATCTAATTGGTTTGAGTGATCATTTGCCACTCCGCACAGTTTTGTATCATCAGCAAATTTGGAAACAGTAGATTTTAGTCCATTGTCTATATCATTTATATATACTATGAATAGAAGTGGCCCAAGAACGGAACCCTGAGGAACTCCACTTGCAACACTTTTCCATCCAGAAGTTTTTCCATTTAAAACAACTCTCTGTTTTCGACCATTCAACCAATTACTAGTCCAACCTAATAGGCTACCACTTATTCCATGCAAAGCTAATTTAGTAAGTAGTCTTTCGTGTGGGACGGTATCAAAAGCTTTTGCAAAGTCTAGATATATTAAATCTATATTGTTTCTTTTGTCATAATTCGAGATAACTGTGTTGTAGAATTCGAGTAAGTTAGTCACGCAAGAACGTTTCCGTCTGAAACCATGCTGGCTATCATTTATCAAACGGTTACTTTCTAAATGATGTTCGATAGCATCTCTGATGATAGTTTCCATTATTTTTCCTACGATTGAAGTCAAACTTATAGGCCTATAGTTACTTGGCTTCTTTTTGTCACCTTTTTTGAATATGGGAGTAACGTTAGCTAGCTTCCATTCTGTTTGGACATCTCCGGATATGATGGATTTCTTGAAAATAATTTCTAATGGAACAACAATCTCATTTTTCATTTCCTTTAAGATTCTTGGATGCCAACCGTCAGGCCCTGGTGTTTTATTAACTTTGAGTTTGTCTATACACCTTTTAATTTTTTCTTTTGTTATATTTACCGTACCGAGTAAGTTTACCCTAGACTTTTCACAGGTTTCAGTTTGGAATTCACTTTGAGGTGTTTCGTTTACGAATACCGAGCTAAAATAATTGTTTAAGATATTACACATTCCTTCATTTGAATATTCAAGTTGACCGTCAGCAGATAATAGTGGACCAATGTGATTCCTAACAACCTTTTTATCTCTAATGTAACTATAGAATTCTTTGGGATTCTCTTTGGATTTATCAGCGATGTTCATATCTTATTGTCGTTATCTATATATATGTATATATATATATATATATATATATATATATATATATATATATATATATATATATATGCATATATGGGAGACAGCACGCGAATTGAGTCAGCTAAAGGAGAATTTCTGAACGGACATGAACGAAATCACTCGGCGTCAGCTAGAACGGATCTCCAAGTGGTCTCAAAGGGAGTCGGGGATGCAATGATCAAGATTTTTCCCGTAAAACACGTCTGAATAAGTACATCCGGCTCAGCATAACCAAATATACACATGTGGGGAATAAACACGTAAAATGGTAATACACACACACACGCGCACACACGCAAATGTGCTTGGCTTCAGAAGCCTGAGGGCTGTGAAACTTCTGTAGCTTTCAATACTCAATAAAATCCTCGTATTGATGAAACCCTGTCATAGGCTTTTTTTTTGTGGACTGAATAATAAATGGTTATGGAATTCCAATACTCAATTTAATACTCGTATTGTTGATATTCCATCATAAGATTTCTTGGAGGGCTGAACATGAATGCTTATGGAATTTCAATACTCAATGTAACCCTCGTAATGATGACATCCCATCATAGACTTTCTTTTTGGGCTGAACATGAATGTTTATGGAATTTCAATACTCAATTCAATCCTCGTATTGATTATATTCTATCATATTTTCTTTATGGACTGAATGATAAATGGTCATGGAATTTCAATACTCAATTTAATCCTCGTATTGTTGATATTCCATCATAGTTTTTGTGGGCTGAACATGAGTTTTTCTGGAATTTCAATACTCAATTCAATCCTCGTATTGGTGATATTCCATCATAGTTTCTTCGTGGGCTGCAAATAAGTAGTTATGGAATCTCATTACTCAATTCAATCCTCGTATTTATGACATTCCATTGCGGTTTCCTCGTGGGCTGAACGTGAATGTTTATGGAATTTCAATACTCAATTTAATACTCGTATCGATGATATTCCATCATACAATTTC
>NC_134799.1:580000-590000 GCF_046742065.1 Oratosquilla oratoria
ACTGCCACTTTCACCCCTTGTACATCTCATCACCTTACTTTTACCCACATTTATCTTTAGCTTTCTTCTATCACATACTCTCCCAAACTCTGCCACCAGCTTCCTCAATCCCTCCTCCGACCCTGCCACAAGGGCAGTGTCGTCCGCAAACAACAGCTGGCTCACCTCCCACTTTTCACCATTTTCTTTAACCATCTCCAATCCTTGACACACTACCCTAGCATTCACCTCTCGCACCACCCCATCCATGTATAAGTTGAACAGCCAGGGCGACATAACGCATCCTTGACGAAGTCCCACCTTTACTTCAAACCACTCACTCTCTCCATTTCTAATCCTGACACAAGCTCTACTACTCTCATAAAAACTCTTGACAGCTCCGAAAAGATTTCCTCCTATCCCATAAATCTGCATAACCTCCCACAGTGCTTCTCTGTCTATCCTATCATAAACCTTTTCCAGATCCATAAAAGCCCAAAAAATCCTTCCCCTTTCCTATAGCTTTCTCACATATCTGTCTTACCACAAAGATCTGATCTACACAACCTCTACCCGTCCTAAATCCACACTGTTCCTCACCAATTACTCCTTCTGTTCCTCTACTAATCCTCTCAATCAAGATCCTCCCATAAGCCTTCCCTACTACACTTAACAAGCTAATCCCTCTGAAACTACTACATTCACACTTGTCCCCTTTTCCCTTGTAAAGTGGAACTATTCAGGCACTCCCCCAGTCCTCCGGCACTCTACCCTCTCTCCAGCAAACATTAAATAACCTCACCAGCCAGTCCACCATCACTGTACCTCCTTTTTTTAGACATTCTGCATGGCATCCATCCAGAGCAGGTGCCTTACCTGCTTTCATCATCTTAACAACTGCCTTTACTTCATCCTTCCTTATTTCTCCTCCATTTTCCTCACTCATCACTCTCATTTTCTTAGCATTTCCCACAGCAACTATCTTTCCCTCCCTATCCTCCTTCACATTTAGCAACTCCCTAAAATATTCTGCCCATCTTTCCCTTATTGCCTTCTCTTCCATTATCAACTCTCCATCTGCACCTTTTACCTTTTCTTCACTACTTGATTCGCCTCCTCTTCCTCTCTTAATTTCTTTCCAAAACATCTTTTTATTACTTCAAAATTTTCTGTCATACTCTTACCCCATTTCACATCTGCTCTCCTCTTTGCAACCTTTACCTTTTGCTTTACTTCTCTTTTCTTTTCTTTGTACCTCTCATATGACTCCCTCGTCCTATTTTGTAACCAATCTGTGAATGCTCGCTTCTTCTCTTCTACAACCTTCTTTGCTTCCTCATCCCACCATTCACTACCCTTCCTTCTATTTCCTCCTATTCCGTGTGGTGAGGGAAAAGAATACTGCCACCAAATATTTCCACTTGGATCGTAAGAGGCGAGAAGAAAGGGACGGTGATTGGGACTAGGCATCCTTCTCCTTGTAGCCCCACAGGGGACATTCCTAAAAGAAAAAGCAAAGGCATAAGAGGGTCTGGGAGTTTTGCGACCAGCACCCTAAGGTTTGGGTCTTTTAATGCCCGTGGATGTGGTACAGATGAGAGTAAAAAGGAAGAGATAGGTAGTATGTTTGTGAGAAGAAAGATGGATGTGTTGGCTTTGAGTGAAACTATGTTGAAAGGGAAGGGTGAGTGTAAGTTTGGGAGTGTAAGTGGGAGGTTATCAGGAGTAAAGAGAGGGCGAGGGAGGGAAGGGGTGGCTATTCTAGCAAGTGAAGAGACAGGTAAACATGTAGTGGAGTGGAAGGAGGTTTCCTCAAGGATAATGTCGATAAAAGTGAAACTGGGAAAGGAGATGTGGGTCTTTGTAAGTGCATATAGGCCTGGCAGTGAGAAGAGTGTAGAAGAAAGGAAGGCCTTTTGGATAGTGCATAGAGGATTTAGGAAGAAATGTCAATGTAATAGTACTGGGAGACCTTAATGCTAGGGTAGGAAATGGTCCAATTGATGGAGTGGTTGGGAAATGTGGAGTTCCAGGAAAGAATCGTGGTGGAGAGTTGATGGTGGAAATGTGTCTAGAAAGAGAGTTGATGATAGCAAATACAGTGTTTCGGAAGAAAGTCAAGCATAGGTACACATGGGAGAGGGTGGTGGATGGAAGGGAGGTAGATAGAGCGTTAATGGATTATGTAGTGGTAAATAGGATTATAATAGGAAGAGTTAAGGATGTACATGTGCTATGGGGAGAGGGTGGGGGAATATCAGATCATTTTTTGGTGGAAGGTAAGTTGAGAGTGGAGGACAGATGGAGAAAGAGGAAAGGAACAAAGGATAGGGAGGTGCTTAGAGTGAACTCTTTAAATGAAAATGAAAAAGAGAAGGAGTACAAGAAAAAGCTAACGGAGGAGTGGGAAGGAGTGAAGGATAGAGTAAAGCTAGGTGCGGAGAAGGAATGGGGAGCTTTAAGGAGGGAGTCACAAAGCGTGTAAGGATGGTGTGTGGAACCAGAAGGACAGGAGAAAATAGAAGGAAGGGGAGTGAATGATGGGATGAATATATATATAGTTGGGAAGGCTTGTGGGAGGATCTTGATTGAGAGGATTAGGAGAGGAACAGAGGGAGTAATTGGTGAGGAACAGTGTGGATTTAGGACGGGTAGAGGTTGTGTAGATCAGATTTTTGTGCAAATACAGATATGTGAGAAAGCTATAGGAAAGGGGAAGGATGTGTTTTGGGCTTTTATGGATCTGGAAAAGGCTTACGATAGGGTAGACAGAAAGGCACTGTGGGAGGTTATGCAGATATACGGGATAGGAGGAAAGCTTCTAGGAGCTGTCAAGAGTTTTTATGAGAGTAGTAGAGCTTGTGTCAGGATTAGAAATGGAGAGAGTGAGTGGTTCGAGGTAAAGATGGGACTTCGTCAAGGATGCGTTATGTCGCCCTGGCTATTCAACTTATACATGGATGGGGTAGTGCGAGAGGTAAATGCAAGGGTAGTGGGTCAGGGATTGGAAATGGTTAAAGAAAATAGAGAAAAGTGGGAGGTGAGCCAGTTGTTGTTTGCGGACGACACTCCCCTTGTGGCAGGATCGGAGGAGGGATTGAGGAAGCTGATGACAGAGTTTGGGAGAGTATGTGATAGAAGAAAGCTAAAGATAAATGTGGGTAAAAGTAAGGTGATGAGATGTACAAGGGGTGAAAGTGGCAGTAGACTGGAAGTGAACATTAAGGGAGAGCGACTGGAGGAAGTGGATAGTTCTAAATACTTCGGTGTAAGTGTGGCAGGAAAAGGTGGAGTGAAGGTAGAGGTAGAATGTAGATTGAGAGAAGCGAGTAAATGCCTTGGTGGATTAAAGAGTGTAATGAGGAATAGACATTTGGTAATGGATGCTAAGAGGAGACTGTATGAAGGAGTGATTGTGCCAACAGCACTGTATGGGGCAGAAACATGGAACATAAGAGAGGAAGAGAGAAAGAGTTTGAATATGTTTGAGATGAGGTGTCTGAGAAGTATGATGGGGGTTACTAGGCTAGATAGAGTGAGAAATAAGGAGGTTTAGAGGAGAACAGAGGTGGAAAGGGAGTTGGGAGATAGGGTTGATGAAAGAGTATTAGGATGGTTAGGACACATGGAAAGAATGAGTGAAGAAAGACTAGTAAAAGAGGTATGGAAAGCAGATGTGGAGGGAGTGAACATGAGGGGACGTCCTAGGATGAGGTGGATGGATGGGGTGAAGGGGGCTTTGGGGAAGAGGGGAATGTCTGTTGAGGAAGGACGGGAGAGGACAGAAGACAGGAGTGAATGGAGAATGGTTGTATATGGATGATGTTGTGATGCATGAGGTGGAATGGGTGGGGGGATGGGGGTGAGGTAGTATGTGTGAGCAAAATTTTGACGCAGCCCGAAGGGATTTCTCCCCGTCTTCTCCTTTTATGCATGGGGGGACGGAGAGGGGGGGTTGCCGATTTAATGAAGCGTGTGTGTGTGTGTGTTCGCGCAAACGTACTTAAGCGTGCGTACGTTACGTGTGTGTGTGTGTGTGTGTGTGTGTGTGTGTGTGTGTGTGCGTGCGTATGTACGTGTGTGTGTGATCGTGCATACGTACGCGTGTGCGTGTGTATGTGTGGATTTATGATAAAACTCCACACACTTTTTGTATGGCTCTCCCAAATAAACGACTCCGTGAGATTTAGGCGCTTGGCCGTACGAGCTGATGTCGGGGAACGTGCAGGACAAATTCCAGAATGTTCCTTTTAAACGTCCTGTATAGCGCGGTCGGTAGCGTCTTAGCCTTGTGGGAAGAGCTGCACAGCCCTAGCATGGTTCGAGTCCCACAAGAATAGCTATTGACTCTCTCTTCCACACACCCACGCACAAACACATGTACTGTATATGTATATATATATATATATATATATATATATATATATATATATATATATATATGTGTGTGTGTGTGTGTGTAATATACCACGTTTCAATTTCTGCATGTATGCCTCCTCGAGTTTCTCAATCTTGATGGCTTAGAATTAGAGTGAATTGTGGTTATTGTGGTTGATAAACCTAAATCTGTTCACTGGGACCCATTCAGTGTTACACACACACACACACACACACACACACACACACACACACACACACACACACACACACACACACACACACACACACACACACACACATATATATATATATATATATATATATATATACATACATATGAATATGTATATGTATAGATCATTTTCATTTAGTAGATGTATCTGACTTTCTCAATCTGGTGTTTGGGTATCTTTGCCCTTAGTATTGTGGCGGGTACCCTTGCATTGACGGTCAACTTGAATATTCAAATGAAGGAATATGTAATATCTTAAACAATTATCTTAGCTCGGTATTTGTAAACGAAACACCTTAAAGTCAACTCCAAACTGAAACCTTTGAAAAGTCCAGGGTAAACTTACTATGGTAAATATAAAAAAAAAAAATAATAAAAAAATAAAAAAATAAATAAATAAATAAAATAAACAAATAAATAAAAGGTGTATAGATAAACTCAAAGTTAATAAAACACCAGGGCCTGGCGGTTGGCATCAAAGAATCTTAAAGGAACTGAAAAATGAGATTGTTGTTCCATTAGAAATTATTTTCAAGAAATCCATCATATCCGGAGATGTCCAAACAGAATGGAAGCTAGCTAACGTTACTCCCATATTCAAAAAAGGTGACAAAAAGAAGCCAAGTAACTATAGGCCTATAAGTTTGACTTCTATCGTAGGAAAAATAATGGAAACTATCATCAGAGATGCTATCGAACATCATTTAGAAAGTAACCGTTTGATAAATGATAGCCAGCATGGTTTCAGACGGAAACGTTCTTGCGTGACTAACTTACTCGAATTCTACAACACAGTTATCTCGAATTATGACAAAAGAAACAATATAGATTTAATATATCTAGACTTTGCAAAAGCTTTTGATACCGTCCCACACAAAAGACTACTTACTAAACTAGATTCGCACGGAATAAGTGGTAGCCTATTAAGTTGGACTAGTAATTGGTTGAATGATCGAAAACAGAGAGTTGTTTTAAATGGAAAACCTTCTAGATGGAAAAATGTTACAAGTGGAGTTGCTCTGGGTTCCGTTCTTGGGCCACTTCTATAAATGATATAGACCATGGACTAAAATCTACTGTTTCCAAATTTGCTGATGATACAAAACTGTGCGGAATGGCAAATGATCACTTAAATCAATTAGATATTGAATAAGATTTAGATAAATTACAGCAATGATCTGTAAAGTGGCTAATGAAATTTAACACAAATAAATACAAGGTAATGCACATGGGTAAAAATAACAGTAAGTACGATTACAAGTTATTTGGAAATTCGTTAACAAAAGTGGATAGTGAAAAAGATCTCGGCGTAATTATCAGTAACGATCTCAAATCAACCAAGCAGTGTATTTCAGCCTCTGAGAAAGCAAATAAGATTCTAGGACTGATTGCGCGATCTTTTGATTTCATACTCCATCACTCATTAGTTCGTCCACATCTGGAATATGCTGTTTCAGTATGGTCACCGAATCTCATTAAAGACATTGACAGACTGTAAAAAGTACAACGGCGAGCCACAAAACTGATTCCAAATATCAAAAAATAAAACAAACGAAAATCGACTAAAGCATATGAGTCTGTTTTCCCTAAAAAAACGTAGATTCAGAGGTGACATGATACAGGTCTTTAAAATTCTAAAGGGAATTGACATCAAAAGTGACAAAATTTTCACATTGAATGAGAATCATACAAGAAACAATGGTCTCAAACTGTCCGGAAATAGATTCAATTTGGAAGTAGGTAGTAACAACTTTGCCAACCGTGTAGTTAATGAATGGAATAAACTTCCTGCACAGGTAGTGCAATGTAGTTCAGTTCGAAGCTTTAAGAATCATTTAGATAAACACCGAAGAAAGATGCTGTAATGATTATAATTTATTTCATATTATTTGTTTTTGTTTTGTCATCATTTGTCTGTTTGATTTTCATCTATTATTAGTTATATGTCATTTTATTATTATTTACTATTTACCTGTTTGTTTATTATTTAACTCTGCCTATGCATTTATTTATGTATATTATTTGTTATTTACATTATTATTTTTTTTATTTATTAATCTATTATTATTACGATTTTTTTCGCATCCGACCTAGATATGGACCAAAAGGTCGCCTGTCGGCATGCTCCGCCTTTGTAATCCTTTTTAATGAAGTATCTAAAGAGTATCATTAAGCACATGTAGCTTGTATCACTTGTACTATGGTTTTCTACACAGTGTCCCCGTACAGAAGAATATGTTTCTTGTAAAGGAAAGGAAAATGCATCGACTCTTCATCTGCAAGGTCAAGCGCGACGGGCTACAGCAGTTGACCTTTGACCTCAGACCCAACCGAAATTTACCCGACCCTTACTGCGACCCTTCCTTCCTCCCGCCCACCACTTCATGATCCATCATACCCGCCCTATCTTTCCCATCTTAGAAGGAAGAGTGTCGATGATGGTGCTTACTTATATCCTGAAAAAAAAAATAATAGTAATAATAATGATAATCATAATAATAATAATAATAATAATAATAATAATAATAATAATAATAATAATAATAATAATAATAATATTAATAATAATAATAATAATAATAATAATAATAATAATAATAATAATAATAATAATAATAATAATAATAATAATAATAATAATAATAATAATAATAATAATAATAATAATAATAATAATGATAATAATAAATAATAACATTATATATATATACATATGTATACATATACATATATATATAAACATATATATATACATATATATACATATATATATATACATATATATATACATATATATAAACATATATACATATATATACATATATATATATACATATATATATATATATACATATGCGTGTATATATATACATATATATATATAATATATATACATATACACGTATACATATATTATATATATATATATATATACACGTATACATATATATATATATATATATAGTATATATATATATATATATATATATATATATATATATATATATATATACGGTATATATATAATGAATGGAATAAACTTCCTGCAAATGAATGGAATAAACTTCCTGCACAGGTAGTGCAATGTAGTTCAGTTCGAAGCTTTAAGCATCATTTAGATAAATACCTAAGTAAGATGCTGTAATGATTATAATTTATCTTATATTATTTGTTTTTGTTTTGTTATCATTTGTCTGTCTGATTTTTACTTATTATTAGTTATATGTCAATTTATTATTATTTACTATTTACCTGTTTGTTTATTATTTAACTATACCTATACATTTATTTATGTATTTTATTTGTTATTTACATTATCATAGTTTTTATTTATTATTTTATTATTAATATGATTTTTTTTTCGCATCCGACCTAGATGGTCGGATGCATGCTGTCGGCAGATTGCTGTCGGCAGATTGCTGAAGTCCATGGTGTATATACACCATGGACTTCAGCAATCTGCTTAAGAACCTGCTTCCAGACGACCGCACGTTGGTGCGCAACTTAGAAAAGCATTTCTACAAGCATAATAATGCTATCGCAGCTGTTGACTTCAACAACGCATGCATATATATATATATATATATATATATATATATGTATATATATATATATATATATATATATGTATGTATATATATATGTATATATATATATATATATATATATATATATATATATATATGTCCATGGCATAGAACTCTGTGGATCACCCCAGATATTGTTATTGTTAACCGAGTCGGAACGTTAGGCGTCCTCTTCGTGAAAGGCTCAATCAAAGACTGCTACGTCAGATGGAACAAATATGATACGATGGAGAACACAAGCAAAAAGTTCAGAACGAATGATGAAAGTAAAGGAATCGGAAAAAGGTGAGGTTCAATTGAAATTTGAATGTAGAAAAAAAAAATAAAGAGAACAACGAAAGCGATTTAGAGAAAATCTGAAATGAAAAAGAATGGGCTACAAGGACACAAGGAGAAAGGTTTCGGTCTGTGAGTGGCTGTATGGTGGGGAAGAAGCAAGCGACGTGATAAGATACAGAGGTTCAAAGAAGGAAAGAAAATTGCAGAAGTGCAAGAATAGAAATAGATAAAAATCTGGAATCAAAACGAAGGTGTTTATATATATATATATATATATATATATATATATATATATATATATACATATATATACATATATGTGTATATATACACACACACACACACACACACACACATATATATATATATATATATATATATATAAGACATTATCTATTGCCGATATATAATCAATTCTAAAAATAACTAAATATAATGACCCGTTGTATGCTTACGAAATGCTCACGACTTGTAGTATGTCCTTTTGATCTCTCATGCATACACATACTGATAACTCAGTTGATTGAATTACAAAACTGGATTCCACACTGCCGTAGCTTTACGAATGGGAGTGGAATGGGTGGGAATAGGTACGTGCCTTTGACTTGGCTACCCCCTCCCAAGGGGGAAAAAAGCTCTTGGTATATAGAAAGATAGATCCTGGCAGACACCACGCGACTTGAGTCAGCTAAAGGGGAATCTCTGAACGGACATGAACGAAATCACTCGGCGTCAGCCAGAACGGATCTCCAAGTGGTCTCAAATGGTGTCGGGGTTGCAATGATCAAGATTTTTCCCGTAAAACACGTCTGAATAAATACATCCAGCTCAGCATAACCAAATATACACATGTGGGGAATAAACACGTAAAATGATAATACGCACACACACGCAAATGTGCTTGTCTTCAGAAGCCTGAGGGTTGTGAAACTTCTGTAGCTTTCAATACTCAATAAAATCCTCGTATTGATGAAACCCTGTCATAGGCTTTCTTTGTGGGCTGAATAATAAATGGTTATGGAATTACAATACACAATTCCATCCTCGTATTGTTGATATTCCATCATAAGATTTCTTTGAGGGCTGAACATGAATGGTTATGGAATTTCAATACTCAATGTAATCCTCGTAATGATGACATCCCATCATAGGTTTTCTTTTTGGGCTGAACATGAAAGTTTCTGGAATTCTAATACTCAATTCAATCCTCGTATTGATGATATTCCATCATATTTTCTTTGTGGACTGAATGACAAATGGTTATGGAATTTCAATACTCAATTCAATCCTCGTATTGTTGATATTCCATCATAGTTTTTGAGGGCTGAACATGAATTTTTCTGGAATTTCAATACTCAATTCAATCCTCATATTGGTGATATTCCATCATAGTTTCTTCGTGGGCTGCAAATAAATAGTTATGGAATGTCAAAACTCAATTCAATCCTCGTATTTATGACATTCGATTGCAGTTTCCTCGTGGGCTGAACGTGAATGTTTAAGGAATTTCAATACTCAATTTAATCCTCGTATCGATTATATT
>NC_134799.1:595000-610000 GCF_046742065.1 Oratosquilla oratoria
AGTCATCGGATCATGTCCTCCCTTCCAATAGAAAAAACAGACCCGCACACCGTGACATTTGCCCACTGGAAGTTCCAAGACGACAAGACGTGACATTAGCTCCCCGTAGGTCCCGGCGAGAGGGTGCATCAAGACATTTGCTCACCGGAAGTGACAACCCGACAAGACGTGACATAAGCCCATCGTTGGACTAGGGCCCCCTTCCTGGCCCCGCCCACCCGCATATTCCCACCAATCATATTCCACCATTTTTATTTCTGCTCTGTTGTTTGTACGGCACACGGGCTTTTATATTCTAATGTTCTTCACATTTGTAATCAGTTTTACCCTGAAGACGACCATGTGAGATGGTTGAAACAGCTATCGGTATAAAATGGAAAACCACTCTGACGACTTTCGTACTTTCCTCCAGAGTTTGAACCATGAAGAGAAAATGATACTTAGAAAGTTAGAGAAATGTTCTCTAAAAATCATTGATGCCACTTGTGCTTTAGCATTCAACAGTAATTGTTTAAGAGAAAGACTTTGCCCAAAAGGTTTATTACATATATATATATATATATATATATATATATATACATATCTACATATATCTATATATATATATATATATATATATATATATATGCATTTATATGGGAGACAGCACGCGAATTGAGTCAGCTGAGGGGAATCTCTGAATGGACATGAACGAAATCACTCGGCGTCAGCCACAACGGATCTCCAAGTGGTCTCAAATGGAGTCGGGGTTGCAATGATCGCGATTTTTGCCGTAAAACACGTCTGAATAAGTACATCCGGCTCAGCATAACCAAATATACACGTGGGGAATAAACACGTAAAATGATAATACGCACACACACGCACACACACGCAAATGTGCTTGGCTTCAGAAGCCTGAGGGCTGTGAAACTTCTGTAGCTTTCAATACTCAATAAAATCCTCGTATTGATGAAACCCTGTCATAGGCTTTTTTGTGGACTGAATAATAAATGGTTATGGAATTCCAATACTCAATTCAATCCTCGTATTGTTGATATTCCATCATAAGATTTCTTTGTGGGCTGAACATGAATGGTTATGGAATTTCAATACTCAATGTAACCCTCGTACTGATGACATCCCATCATAGACTTTCTTTTTGGGCTGAACATGAATGTTTATGGAATTTCAATACTCAATTCAATCCTCGTATCATATTTTCTTTATGGACTGAATGATAAAAGGTCATGGAATTTCAATACTCAATTTAATCCTCGTATTGTTGATATTCCATCATAGTTTTTGTGGGCTGAACATGAGTTTTTCTGGAATTTCAATACTCAATTCAATCCTCGTATTGGTGATATTCCATCATAGTTTCTTCGTGGGCTGCAAATAAGTAGTTAATCTCAATACTCAATTCAATCCTCGTATTTATGACATTCCATTGCGGTTTCCTCGTGGGCTGAACGTGAATGTTTATGGAATTTCAATACTCAATTTAATCCTCGTATCGATGATATTCCATCATACAATTTCTTTGTGGGCCGCCGAATGTAAATGGGCTATGGAATTTCCAATACTCAATGCAATCCTCGTATTGTTGACATCCCATCAAAATTTTCTTTTGGTTCACTTAGCTGCCTTTGGTTCATCTTGAGCTGGGCGACGAGGGCGTTCTTCTCCGCCAGGAGCTTGGCCTTGGCCCTCCGAGCCTCCTCGATCTCCTGGAGGAGCTCCTCCCGCTGAAGACGCTCGGCCTCCAGCTTGGCCTTCACGAGGGTCCTTTGCTCCTCCAGGAAAGACCGGTGTCTCCTCCACTCCTGTCGAAGGACTTCCACGTCCTTGACAATTTCGTCAAGTGGGGCCTTGATAAGCAGAGGCATGGAGTGGACATATGGCCATCCTGAGGGAGCCGAGGTCGTTCCTCGTCGGAAGTTGTTCGTACTTCGTAGATATCCGTAACGGCGAGGTTGTTCTTCAGCTTCTCTCCCCTCCCCAAAAGGAATGTGTATATACATATACATATATATATATATATATATATATATATATATGATATATATATACTATATATATGTATATATACACGTATATATATATATATATACATATTCATATATATGTACATATATATACATATATATATATATATATACATATACATATACATATGTATATGTATATGTATATATATATATATATATATATATACATATGTATATGTTTATATATACATATATATATATATATATATATGTATGTGTATATGTGTGTGTATACACATATGTATGTATATATATATATATATATATATATATATATAGTATATATATATTTACATATATACATACATATATATACATATATATATATATATATATATATATATATATATATATATGTATTACAAAGGATTACAAAGGCGGAGCACGCCGACAGGAGACCTTTTGGTCCATATCTAGGTCGGATGCAAAAATAAATCATAATAATAAAAATTAATAAATAAAAACTATAATAATGTAAATAACAAATAAAATACATAAATAAATGCTTAGGTATAGTTAAATAATAAACAAACAGGTAAGTAGCAAACAATAATGAATTGACATATAACCAATAATAAATGAAAATCAAAACAGACAAATGATAACGAAACAAAAACAAATAATATGAAATAAATTATAATCATTACAGCATATTGCTTAGGTGTTTATCTAAATGATTCTTAAAGCTTCGAATTAAACTACATTGCACTACCTGTGCAGGAAGTTTATTCCATTCATTAACTACACGGTTGGCAATGTTGTTTCTACCTACTTCCAAATTGAATCTATTTCCGGACAGTTTAAGACCATTGTTTCTTGTCTGATTCTCATTCAATGTAAAAATTTTGTCAGGTTTGATATTGTCAATTCCCTTTAGAATTTTAAAGACCCGTATGAAGTCATCTCTAAGTCTACTCCTTTTTAGGGAAAACAGATTAATATGTTGTAGTCGATTCTCGTATGTTTTATTTTTGATATTTGAAATAAGTTTTGTGGCTCGCCGTTGTACTTTTTCAAGTCATGTATATATATATATATATATATATATATATATAATATGTATATATATATACTATGTATATATATACATATATATATGTATATATATATACATATATATGTATATATATACATATATATATACATATATATGTATATATATACATATATATATAGTTGTGTGTGTGTGTGTATACATATGTATATATATATATATGTATATATATATATATATATATATATATATATATATATATATGTGTGTGTGTGTGTGTGTGTGTGTGTGTGTGTATGTTCTGGGTGGCTAATGAAACTAAGGAGGCACAGTTTAATATATAATATAAAGACAATTGGCACGAACACAATGGACAAACGTCCGGTTGTTACAGACGTCACGAGACAAACTGACGCTACTCTTCCCGCCAATTTCTCTCTACCCACGCCTTGCGGGCATTTGATAAAAATAATAAATACAGCATTTAGATTATATATACAGAACACAGAGAATATAATACAATATAGATATACATCGTGCCAACATATCGCTCGGCCCGCGCCCTCGGTGCCCACACCGAGCAACCAAGAAAAACTGACCGAGGCAAACAGAAACAGAAATACAGACAAGCCACACACAAACCACACGCACAAGTGGCAGAGAGAAGTGTGGCACACATGGAACTTAAGCACACCCAAAACATTACACAAATACATATATACATAAGGGAATACATAAACAACATATACAAACACAATCAATTATACATACACAAAGAAATGTAAAATGAGCTGGCGCCAGTTTAAAAAGAAATACATAGGGCAATTGCCGGACGTCCGGGACATGAAACATGAAACAATACAAAATACACAATATACAAAATACACAATATACAAAATACACATGAAATAGACAAGAGACATAGGACAATGGGAAGAACAAAACACCATTGGCAGAAAAATAACAGTTGTAAACATAACAAAGATTACATCCCCCACCACAGGTACGCCAAACCCAATTGAGTCTGCGCCAAGAAATTACATAATGTACAATAGTAAAGGCTAGGGGGTACAAAACTTCACAATCCAAATACATACAAATACACAAAAAGACATACAAGAGGCTCACTCGATCATCAAGGCCTAGCACCTCGTGAACGTAGATGATACGAGTGGCCCACAATGGGTGATACAATGGGAACATTGAGTGTTGGAGGAGGTTGGGTGAATGCAGGTAGGGGCACCTGCGTCCTTTTAAGCCTGTCAGAATGGCAAATCTCACTAAGACCCGTAGATGGGTCAAAAACCCTGAATTTGTTGGGATGGAGCTGTTCTGTTACTAAAAAGGGACCTATGAATTTACAATTTAGTTTGGACTGGCGGTCCGGCATGCTCCTAAAGACATGATCCCCAACAATGATTTTCACAGGCTTAGCACGACCATGTTGGTGTTTTAACATGTCAGCCTTGGAAATAACAAGTTTGTCCCTAACAGACGCATAAATATCATGCAGCACATGACCCTGAAGTTTACTATAGTCATCCACATTGTAGAGGGGACGAGCAGGATTGTCAAGCATGTCATAAGGGAGTCGTTTCTCTGATCCAAAGACGACATAATGGGGCGTTTTTCCCGTGGAAACATTTATGGTGCTGTTGATACAAGCACTAACATGGGGAAGCCAATCCTCCCAAGACTCATGAAAATGACTAGCAAGGTGACGTAAGATCTCCAAAATTTTCCTGTTCGTCCTCTCCACAAGACCATTGGACGCCGGATGATAAGCAGTAACAAAAGTTTGTTTAATGCCGTAACGTGCACAAATGCCTGCCAAAACCTCGTTCTTAAATTCAGCCCCATTATCACTAAGGAGCACCGAAGGAGTGGTGTATGGACACAACACATGGGAAACTAAAGCATGTGCTACAACTGGTGCAGATTTGTTACGTAAGGGAGCTAGGACCACAAAACGACTAAAATTATCCACACATACAAGGACATACACAGAGACCTGTGTGCTACGAGGCAGTTGCAAAAGGTCTATAGCTACAGTCTGCAAAGGGCGAGAAGGAATAGGGTACTCTAAAATGGGAGCAGTGCTCGTAGAACCTTTGATCTGGGCACAAGAACTACACCGGGCCACATGAGAGGCAATGTCTAGTCGCATTTTAGGCCAATCATCTTTTCAATAGCAATTAATTTGCAAAACACACTAATCTAGAGTTCGAGTGTCTCTTCTTGTTCAATATTCAGTTTTTTTTTTCAACACACTTCATTTTCAAAGACAGTCTCATTACTTTAAAATGGTCACAATACTCATGTGTGTACTCAGATGAGAGGTCCTTAAGTCCTTAAGGTTCCATGTCTGACCACAGCAGATCCTGGCTTTAGGTTTCCATATATCTGCTTGACACCAAGTTCCAGTTGTTTAGGTCTCCCATCCCCAATACATACAAATGGTCAATACTATCTGTAAAATACATCAAGATTAATATTCAACTCTTGAAAAATATCATTATAATATTCTCCATATTCTCCAGGGTTATCAATATTTATGCACAAAGTATTACTATAATCATCTTCATAGATCTGCAAGCTAATTTTCCTTATGTCATCTAAATGTCCTACCAATTCTTCTCTTGATTCTAAATGTTTAAGTTTAAACTTGTTTCCACCTGCAGAATCAATTACCCTATATGGACCAGTGTACCTTAGTGAAAGTTTATTATTGGGTGAGGTTGCTTTGACCATTACTAATTCCCCAATTTTCAATTCTAGTTTACGAGCTATTTTGTGTTGTTGTTCCCTCATCTCTTGTGAATACACCTGCATATGTTTCCTAACTCTTTGGTGAATACTTTGAAGAGTATTTATCCTATTGGATATATAATCATCCATATTATATATGGGTTTTTGCTCTGCAGTCAACATTTCATATGGCAGAGTTTTGTCCTCCCCAAAAATTATAAAATGAGGTGTATCACCAGTTGCTACATTAATTTGATTGTTCAGAGTACACTTAACACAAGGAATCCAAGTATCCCAAGTTACACTATAAGGACTTATTAGGGTTCTAAGACATATAATTATCTTTTTGTTTAACCTTTCTACTACTCCATTACTTTGGGGATGGTTAACGAGTATATTGACTTTCTTGATGTGGAACACATTACATAGATTTTCCAAGATTTTGTTATTAAATTCAGTCCCATTATCTGAAACTAGGATGTTAGGTGTAGTAAAATTACAGATTATCTGATCATAGATTACGGAAGCAATAGTTTCAGCTTTCTTATTGATTATGGGTTGTAATATACAAAATCTTGAAAAATAATCAATAGCAACAAATAGGTATTTAAAGCCGTTCTCGGTTAGTGGTAATTCCAAAGTATCCATGTGAACTCTTTCCCAAGGTTTCTGTGGAATGGGATAAGTGAGTATAGGAGCAGGTTTTGGTGTATTTCCCTTCACCTTTACACATTTTACACATTTTTCTATATAATCATATATAGTTTTCTTCATACCTATCCAAAAGTACTTAAGTTGTGCCTGTCTATAAGTTTTATCCTTTCCAGGATGTGAACTACAATCACTATCATGAAGTAACTTCAATATCTCATTTACCAGAGTTTGTGGTATAACCAACTGATTTACTTGACCTCTAGAAATATCTTTCCCATTTACAAATGTTTTCCTATACAAAATTCCATTAATCAAATGAAATTCTTCTATCTTATACCCCTTTGGTAGCTTTGGAGGATCTCCTCTTGGGTTCACCAAATGCTTGATTATTGAATCACATGTCTCATCATCTCCCTGTTCTCTTATTAGCATTTCTTCATCTAAAGTTACTAACTCTTCTATACTACAAACAAAATTAATCAACCCAGTCACAGTCATTGGTTGACTAATGTTTCTAGAAAGTGGATCTGCTACATTCCTTCTACCCGGAATATAATTAAATTGAACTTCATAGCACTGAAGTATCGCAAACCATCTAGCAAGTCTGCCTCTAAGATTCTTATGCTTAAATAAGTTCTGAATAGCTGTGTGATCAGTCCAAACTCTGATGGGATACCCTAGTATCATATCCCTAAAACTTTCTAAAGAATAAATTACTGCTAAAGTTTCTCTTTCAGTTATAGAATAGTTTCTCTCCGCACTATTACAAAGTCTGGATGTGTAAGCTATGGGTTTTAAAGTTCCATTTCTCTCTTGCATTAGTATGACTCCTAACCCTATGTCAGACGCATCAGTACAAAGAATAAATTCTTTTTCATAGTCGGGGAAAATTAAAATAGGTGAACTTGTGAGTTTATCTTTCAACTTGTCAAAAGCTTGCTGTTGCGCAGGTCCCCATATGAACTTTGAGTCCTTTCTCAACAAAGAACTTAGTGGATTAGCAATGTCAGCATAACTTTGAATGAATTTTCTATAATATCCTGTTAATCCCAAAAAGCTCCTAACCTTGTCTACATTGGTCGGAACTGGAAAATTCTTGACAGCGTCAACCTTTGAATTTACTTTACTCAGTCCGTGTCTGTCTATCTTATGTCCTAAGTAAATGACACTGTCTTGCAAGAACTTACATTTTTCAAGTTTTACTTTTAACCCAGCTTCTCCTAGTCTTGAGAATATCAAATCTAATTTCTTAAAGTGCTCCACTGCAGTCTGAGAAACTATTAAAATGTCATCTAGAAATACACTGGCAGTGTTTCCTAACAATCCATCTAGAATAGTATTCATTAATCTCATGTAAGTTAATGGACTATTACATAACCCAAATGGCATTCTCTTGAACTCATAATGTCCTGTTGTAGTAGAAAATGCTGTGAACTCTCTTGAATCTTCATGCAATTCTATTTGCCAAAAAGCTGATTTGATATCTATAGTACTAAAATATCTATTCTCAGTTCCCAAACTTCTCAAAATGTCACCGATAATGGGTAATGGTAACCTGTCACGAATGGTGTGCTTATTCAGTTCCCTGTAATCAATAACTGGTCGCATAGTCCCATCAGACTTTGGTACTAGGATCAACGGAAAATTCCACTCACTTTTACTATGTTCAATAATATCCTGTGATAACATTTCAGTGATGAGTTTATCTACTACAGCTAATTTAGAGTGAGGAACTCTGTAGGCTGGTATGTAGATAGGTTGTGTTCCTGGTTTTAACTTAATGTGATGTTTTAAAACAGTTGTTTTGCCTAAGGCGTCCCCCGGCAAAGCAATTGCTTTTTTATGTTTCATAAGCAAAGCAAATAAAGCTTCATCCAACTCAGGGCAATTAGTTGATTGTAATAATTCTTTATATCTATTTCTTAAGTCTATGCCTTCTTGTACTGAACAAATTGATGAAGTTGGTAATTCTATCTCCTCACTATTCTCATTTAAAATCTTAATAGGTTTAGTACACACCTGAATACATCCTATTTGTGTACCTTTCTTTAAAACTATCTCTTTATTCATAGTATTAATTACTAATACTTCTACTCTGTTCTTATTTGTCTTATAAATCCCTGAGTCCCACTTCAATCCTTTAATTTTAACTGATTCTGGGACTGTAATTACTTCAGAGTCTACATTGATTCCTTTCAAACACACTTCAACCTTATTAATTGACATGGGATGTAACAATGTCGACCTTGTTAATCCGCAATCTGCAATTCTCAAGGCATCTGTGGTTGATAATTTAGTAATCTCTGGGATTTCCTGAACTTCTGAGTTGGGTTCACAAATTGTTTTACTTTCTGTAGGGTTGGACCGCTCGGCCTCGCTATCTAGGATAGAAATGTTATCTAAGGATTCATTGATTCCTGTCACTGGTCTTAAGTCTGGTTGATTTAAGAATGGGATTAACTGTGACTTCACTAAGATTCCTAAGTCAGCAGGACAAATTACCATGTTTTCTTTTCTCATAGTTGCAAATCCTATCAATAAATCTCCTGGAAAAACAGACTCTTCTACCACTATCACTGGTATGTACAATTGTTCATTTGTATATAAGGCAACTTCTAGCTCAATCTTACCTAATGTTTTTAACTGATTTCCAGTTACACCTTGCAATGTGTAACGGATTGGTTCCAACATTTTCACTCCTGGGTTCAACTGGTTTAAAACTTTACTAGTAATTACATTAACTACAGACCCTGTATCAATAAAAATTTGAATAGGCTTATTGAACACTTTACCCGCAATGAGAGGTCCTACAGAAGTTTTACCAACAGTAATTATCAGTTTGTCAGTTTCTTTCATCTCCCTTGCATTCCCATATTTAACACAATACCGCCTATCGGTATATATATGGGGAGGTCTGAAATGGTTTATTCTGTGTCTGGGGGTTTTCCTCTTAGCCCTGGGGGTACCCGAAAATTTCGGCACTCATGAGTTCTGTGTCCGATTTTATTATGGTAAATACAGAATGGAGGGTTCCTACATTGATACTCATTGTGACCTTCGTATTTGCAATTTCTGCAAATAATCCCATAAAAACATTCTTGTGCCTTGTGTCCCCATGCATTACAATTAAAACATAGGATTCTGGTATCCCTATCCCTAGATGGACTTCTAGCATGCCGCCTATGTCCTACTTCTGTTTTCTTAAACTCTCTAGAGTTCCTATATTGGCTTTGTTGATTTATAGGCATTACATATGGGTTTATTGTTCTGGTCTCACTGTATCCTTGAAGAAGATAATCTACTTCTCCTAAACAGATATTTGATTTTAAATCTTTGTACAGCCTTTCTGCTGTTAAGTCATCAGAATTCTTTGCCAATAAGCTAAATGTAATCAATTTGATTACCTGTGAGATTTTCATCTTCTCACTAGATCTTTCTATCCAGTCTGAATCTTTCAAGATAGAATTCATGTCTTTTGACCATCTATCTAATCTAGCTAAGTACTCTGTGTCAGTTTCACTTGTCCTAACTTCCTTAATCATTTTTACCAATGATCTAATAGGATCCTGATCACATTTGGACATGAAATGCTTGAGAAATGCTTTCTTATAATCATCATATTGATTAATTGATTCCATTTGCTGGAAGTTAATGACAAACCTCGCCCTTCCATGCTCTGGATCTATATTCTCCTTGAGAATCTCAATCTTACGATTCTCATTTGTTATGTTTTTACTAACTATAAGAGTGTCAATGAGGTTTAAGAACTTGTTTACACCATATGTGTTAGACTCTCCTGTGAATTTTGGAATATTTGTATTTGATGTGTGAATTTCGTGTCTCAACACGTTAGAATTCTGAGGGGTACTCATACTTATTATTAATACCTTGCTTTAGCCTGGCTGCTTGCGATGTCGCTTCGTGATGTCAATGTCTGGTTTGACGTCCTTCTACGGTCTTGTCATTCCTCAACGACGTTGTTCCTCCTCCATCACACACTCTGCCTTGAAGACCGCCTTGTAGATGATGATCACCTTGAAGAATCTTGAAGAATGCTTGTTCCCAACGTAGCAGTTACTTGAAGTTGTAGATTTCTCTCGTAGTCGTAATACACTCTTGATTTTGGTTGTCTTGTTCCCGTAGACTTCTTGCGCCACTTCTCTTCGGAGGTGTTTAACACCCAGTTCGTCCATCCCACCGCTGCCACCACTTTCACCACCCCTAGTCACCACTGTTACTTAAATTTGACTTGTAATATCACTCGTCTCGAGGCCCCTTGCCTCTCGTTACGTGAGTTTCACTAATATTCAAGTTCCTCTTAAGTAGTAGGCCCAATGCCTTCTTTTTCCTGTAGTCTCACTATTTTCTAGGCCCCATGCCTATTCCTCTCGTCCTTTGGGTTAATAAAAGGGTGGTGAATTTTCTTTCTTCTTTCACTGTAATTTCACCTTTTGATTACACTCGGGATCTCTTTTCTCTCGTCTCTACATCGTCTCCTGATCCTCTCTCCACACCCTCTCTATATCTTCTCCCTATATCTTCTCTATCTCTTCTCCCTCGAGATCCCGTTTCCTACGCTGAGCTACCTTCGTCTGACGTCACTCATTTTTCTAAACCAATCTCCGGTGACTTCTCAAGTAAATGTCACTCCTTATGGGCGTGACTTTGAATTCATGCACCAATAGTTTTTTCCTCCTTCTCCACCTTGCACCAATCCGGAAAGCTATCACAATGCCACTAGCGATATTGTTTATCTCAGCATTAGTCAAACGAAGGTAACCTGCGCTTACAATGTTGTGATTACATAATCGATTATAAAAACAGTCACCACCGTCGGTGTGTTTACATAGACAAAACGTCGCCCTCACCTAGACATAACATTGCCCTCGAGCAGGCGTCGAGTCTGAATTATTCTACTGCCCTAGCTCATTTCCATTCGTACACTACCGGCCTCTTACAGTGCCATAGCCAGAGTTTTGTCACGACCTGGGTGACCAGCCTGAGGGGCATCATGAGCAAGCGACAAAACAATGGGAACTAGAGACTCAGGGATCACTAGCTGCGCCACATCCTGCTCAAACACTTCCACATTACGAATGAGAACTTCGTCCTGCAGGGAAAATTGGTACAGAGGTACTGGTAAAGCTGGTAAGGTGGAATCATCACCAGACTCCAAAGCATAAATGAGCTTTTACCAGATCCTGCAGGGAAAAGTTATCAATCACGGTAAAAGCAGCAGCAGGGATATTCCGTGAAAGTGCATCAGCAACATGATTAGCTCGCCCGGGCAAATGCTTTAGGATTGGATTGAATTCCTCAATCGTGAGGAACCATCTGGCTAGGCGACCTGACAGATTCTTTCCTTGAAAAAGCTGAGTGACAGCAGTGTGGTCCGTGTAGACTGTAATAGGATATCCAAAAATGATATCACGGAAGTGCTTTAAAGCCCACACCACAGCCAGGGCCTCTAAATGAGTAACAGAGTAACGGGACTCAGGCTTGTTAAGAATGCGACTAGCATATGCAATAACATGAGGTCTACATCCTTCTACTTGTTGCATAAGTACAGCTCCAATACCTGTACCAGAAGCATCTGTACAAATAGTAAAGGGGATACTATAATCAGGGAAAGCCAATACAGGTGCTTCAGTAAGAGCAAGCTTCAAAGAATCAAAACTTATCTGATGGACATCACGCCACTGGAAGGAAGAGTCCTTCTTGAGAAGGCGAGTGAGAAGGGAAGCAATTGAAGCAAAGTCTTTAATGAATGCACGATAGTATCCTGGAAGTCCAAGGAAGGACCGTACATTTTCAACCGACTTCGGTACAGGGAAGTCTCTGACTGCCTTGATCTTTTCACCAGTGGTATGGATACCATGTTTCTCTACAACATGACCTAGAAACTGGATACTAGCCTTGAAAAAGGAACACTTGGGTATATTGAGTTTCAACCCAGCTTCAGCAAACCGTTGCAAGACCATGGATAACTTAGAAAAGTGGCTCTCCACATCTTTTGAAACAAGAATCAAATCATCCAGGTAAATAAAAAGTCCATTCCCAATTAAGCCATGAAATATAGAGTTAACTAAACGCTGGCAAGTCAAAGGAGCATTCCGCAAACCCATGGGGCAACGAAGCCATTCATAGTGTCCATTGGGAGTCGAGAAGGCCGTGATCTTACGAGACTTCTCCTCCAGGGGTATCTGCCAAAAACCTGCTTTTAAATCTAAAGTGGTGAACACTGTATTACCATTGCCAATGGACTGAAGAAGCTCGCTTAAGATAGGCAGAGGATAATGATCAGGAAGAGTGACCTCATTGACTTTCCTATAATCAACCACAGGACGAAAAGATCCATCCTTCTTAGGCACCAGGAGAAGAGGCGAATTCCACTCGGAGTGGAACTCCTGTACAACACCTTCACTCAACAAATCGTCAACCAAGGACTGGGCCATAAGCCGACGAGAGTGAGGCAACCTGTAAGAGTAAGAGGGGACGTAAACAGGACGAGTGCCTGGCTGAAGGTCAATTCTATGAACCACACGATCCGTAACCCCTAACGGATCACCTGGTAAAGCCAAAGCCTGACGGTGGGTAACTAGCAGGTCAAGGAGACGAGGCGTCTCTTTAGGAAAATCAGTCTCGCCTACAAATGTGGCAAGCTCAGAAGCTAAGCGAGCAGGGTCACGTGTTGGGGGAGACTGTAGAACAGAAGCTGCTATAATAGGCGAATCCTGGAAAGCAGCAACGCGTACCACCTCAAAGGAGCCTAAGTGACTGCCAGGAGAGAGAGAAATAGGAGCACTCTTGACATTGGTTACCATCGCCGTGGTAACGTGATCCTCACGAATAGTGGAGAGAGTTCCTTCTAGGGCAAGCCGACGAATACGAATAGAGTCAGGCAAAGAGAGAACGTCAGACCCAATCGGGGCACCTGAGACGCGCACTGGAACTCGAACAAAACTTGAAGGTTCAATAAGATGCTCTCCTACAACAACAGCAGCACAATGAGCAACAGGGGCAGAGCGCTGAGAAATTGGGACAGGCACATGTGCGGACTGATCAAGCACAGAAAAATCACAAACAGAAACTGGCCTATTCGAAGCAGAGATATCAAATTTGCAGAAAGTCACTACACGGCGATAGGAGAAATATCTATGCTATGAGGTGTAATAGCATCAATACCCAGGAGGCAATCACACTTAAGGGCAATGCCAGAGACAACGGCAAAAGTGACATTGAATACTGTAGCATGCGAGGAAAAATGTAAAGGAAGACAAACTGATCCTAGAACAAGCAAGGGAGAGCCTTGCACAGAATGCAAATTATTACAAAAGGAAGATAAAGGGAGATTATACAATTCTCGCAAGGCAAAGTAAGCCTTTCTACTTAACAGACTACATTCTGCACCAGTATCTACAGTGACTGACAGAGGCGTATCCCTAGTAGAAAATTGAAAGGTAAGTAATTGAGAAGATTCAACAGCCACAAAAGGAATTATTTGAGACCAAACATTGCTGGTCAACTCTTGGGGTTGGGAAACATGCGCTGGGGAAAATGGGATTGGCGAGGCTGGTGAGAAGTCTCATCCCTAAGTTTCAAAACCTTGAAGGCATTGATCAGTCGAATGTTTACACTGACCATGGATATGGCAATAACTGAGTCTACTTGGAGGTTTTACTCTGGAAAGGTCATGCGATTGATTAGTACACTCCTACTAACAGGGGACAGTTTTAACTTGTTTACCTGGCGCCTACGGCGGAAACAAAAATCGCTCGAATGACCAGACCTGTTACAAAAAGTACACAACAGGGGCGGGGGGGGGTAACTGTAGATTGAGGGGAACTAGGAGTAGAAACTGTAGACTGAGAGAGTTGAGGAGAACAAGGGACATGACCCTGTTGATGAGCATTGCTAATACACAAAGAACTAGATGGGACTTCTCCCAGTTTACGAGAAAGTTGTGATGCAAAAGACAATAGAGTTTCATCAGGCTTATACATGAGAGAAGATGCTGATCGTCTCTCAGAACGCACAAAAAAAAAAAAAAAAAAAAAAAAAAGGGATGTACAAGAGAAACTCAATAATAAGACGAAATCTATCTACAGAAATGTTACCTTTCTGTACCCAGTCCGACTGGGACAATGACTCGAAAGCTTCAACAGCAAGGATACTGGCCTGAGCTTGCGCACGGCGATAATCCAGAGTACCCAGTCGGGATACGAGAGTATCAGCCAGTTTGAAGCACCAATGGAACGCACCACCACCAAGACTATCTGTGAAAAGTTTAAGAAAGTTAGATCGAAAGGTGTCATAATCATAGTTCAGAAGTTTAGGATCTAAACACGAAGCCGAGAGGAGTTCGGCAGCAAACGAATGAGGCACAATCTGGGACCTCACAAAGGATATCATCTCAGACCCCGTCGAAACGTTTGACTGTACAATAGCATCTTCACATTGTCTTATGAACTCAGCCGCCCTATAATGAGGGTCTATCCTTGAAAAAGGCACCACAGTTGGGTTTTGATGCAGTAATGTTACCCTATTACCCATTGGCTCAGATGAGCTTAGCGG
>NC_134799.1:612500-621470 GCF_046742065.1 Oratosquilla oratoria
CCACCCTCCCTCATATCTGAGCACCTCCTGGATGACAGGTCATCCCTGCACCTTGTCCACTGCCCTGGGTCAGAAGCAGTGTCGCAAGACACAGCACATCCACAGCATGCCGCTTCATTAAATCGGCGACCCCCCCCCCTCTCCGTCCCTCCATTGCATAAAAGGAGAGGACGGGGAGAAATCCCTTCGGGCAGCGTCAAATTTTGCTCACATATAATACCTCACCCCCCATCCCCCCACCCATTCCACCTCATGCAATCACAACATCATCCATATACAACCATTCTCTATTCACCCATGTCTTCTGTCCTCTCCCGTCCTTCCTCAACAGACATTCCCCTCTCCCCACCCGCCCCCTTCACCCCATACATCCACCTCATCCTAGGACGTCCCCTCATGTTCACTCTCTCCACATCTGCCTTCCATACCTCTTTTACTAGTCTTTCTTCACTCATTCTTTCCATGTGTCCAAACCATCCTAATATTCTTTCATCAATCCTATCTCCCAGCTCTTTTTCCACCCCTGTTCTTCTCCTCACCTCCTCATTTCTCACTCTATCTAGCCTAGTAACCCCCATCATACTTCTCAGACACCTCATCTCAAACACATTCAAACCCCTTCTCTCTTCTTATCTTATGTTCCATGTTTCTGTCCCATACAGTGCTTTGGGAAAATCACTCCTTCATACAGTCTCCTCTTCGCATCCATTCCCAAATGTCTATTCCTCATTACACTCTTTAATCCACCAATGCATTAACTCGCTTCTCTCAATCTACATTCTACCTCCACCTTCACTCCACCTTTTCCTGCCACATTTGCACCCAAGTATCTAAAACTATCCACTTCCTCCAGATGCTTTCCCTTAATGCTCACATTCCAGTCTACTGCCACTTTCACCCCTTGTACATCTCATCACCTTACTTTTACCCACATTCATCTTTAGCTTTCTTCTATCACATACTCTCCCAAACTCTGCCACCAACTTCCTCAATCCCTCCTCCGATCCTGCCACAAGCGCAGTGTCGTCCGCAAACAACACCTGGCTCACCTCCCACTTTTCTCCATTTTTCTTTAACCATTTCCAATCCCTTTCCCACTACCCTTGCATTTACCTCTCGCACTACCCCATCCATGTATAAATTGCACAGCCAGGGCGACATAACGCATCCTTGACGAAGTCCCACCTTTACCTCGAACCACTCACTCTCTCCATTTCTAATCCTGACACAAGCTCTACTACTCTCATAAAAACTCTTAACAGCTCTGAGAAGCTTTCCTCCTATCCCGTATATCTGCAAAACCTCCCACAGTGCCTTTCTGTCTATCCTATCATAAGCCTTTTCCAAATCCATAAAGGACCCAGAAAAAATCCTTGCCTTTTCCTAAAACTTTCTCACATATCTGCCTTACCACAAAGATCTGATCTAACACGACCTCTACCTGTCCTAAAATCTACACTGTTCCTCACCAATTACTCCTTATGTTTCCCTCATAATCCTCTCAATCAAGACCCTCCCATTAGCTTTCCCAACTACACTTAACAAGCTAATCCCTCTGAAACTACTACATTCACACTTGTCCCCCTTTCCCTTGTAAAGTGGAACTATAAAGGCACTCCTCTAGTCCTTCGACACTCTACCCTCTCTCCCAGCAAACATTAAATAACCTCACCAAGCCAGTCCACCATCACTTGTACCTCCCTTTTTCAGACATTCTGCATGGCATCCATTCCAGACCAGGTGCCTTACCTGCTTTCATCATCTTTACAACTGCCTTCACCTCATCCTTCCTTATTTCTCCTCCATTCTCCTCACTCATCACTCATCACTCTCACTGCAGCTATCTTTCCCTCCCTATCCTCCTTCACATTTAGCAACCTCCCTAAAAATATTCTGCCCATCTTCCCCTTACTGCCTTCTCTTCCATTATCATCTCTCCATCTGCACCTTTTACCTTTTCTTCTCTACTTGATTTGCCTCCTCTTCCTCTCTGTAATTTCTTTTCCAAAACATCATTTTATTACTTTCAAAATTTTCTGTCAAACTCTTACCCCAATTCACATCTGCTCTCCTCTTTGCAACCTTTACCTTTTGCTTTACTTCTCTTTTCTTTTCTTTGTACCTCTCATATGACTCCCTCGTCCTATTTTGTAACCAGTTTGTGAAAGCTCGCTCCTTCTCTTCTACAACTTTCTTTGTTTCCTCATCCCACCATTCACTACCCTTTCTTCTATTTCCCCCTGTCCTTCTTGTTCCACACACCATCCTTGCACACCATATGACTCCCTCCTTGAACCATCCCCATTCCTCCTCCACACCCAGCTCCACTCTATCCTTTACTCCCACTCCTCCTTCAGCTTCTTTTCGTACTGCTTCTCCTTTCCCTTTTCATTCAAAGAGTTCACTCTAAGAACCTCCCTACCTTTTGTCCCTTTCCTCTTTCTCCATCTATCCTCCACTCTCAACTTACCTTCCACCAAAAAATGATCTGATATTCCCCCACCCTCTCCCCTTAGCACATGTACATCCTTAACTCTTCCTATCATAATCCTATTTACCACTACATAATCCATTAGCGCTCTATCTACCACCCTTCCATCCACCACCCTCTCCCATGTGTACTTATGCTTGACTTTCTTCCAAAAAACTATATTTGCTATCATCAACTCTCTTTCTAGACACATCTCCACCATCAACTCGCCACTACGATTCTTTCCTGAACTCCACATTTCCCAACCACTCCATCAATTGGACCATTTCCCACCCTAGCATTAAGGTCTTCCAGTACTGTTACATTGACATTTCTTCCTAAATCCTCTATGCACTCATTTAAATCTATCCAAAAGCCCTCCCTTTCTTCTACACTCTTCTCACTGCCAGGCCCATATGCACTTACAAAGACCCACATCTCCTTTAACCAGTTTCACCTTCATCCACATTATATATCTATATATGTGTGTATGTGTATTCACCTTAGTCTTTGGATCACGTCCTGGTCTCGTGATCGACAGCTATTTACCTCCTGGAAGAGAGCTCAGAGCTCGAATGACCGATCTATGGGTAATGCTGTGACCTTCCCCCCACCACGAGAGTCAGAGTAAGGACCCGAAGCGCAGCGATACCGAAATAATTTCGGCCCTGGGCAGGATTCGAACTGGGTACTGCGAGCACCACCGTACTTCCCAGTCCAGCGCTCTATCAACCGCGCTACCGAGTGTGTGTGTGTGTGTGTGTGTGTGTGTGTGTGTGTGTGTGTGTGTGTGTGTGTGTGTGTGTGTGTGTGTGTGTGTGTGTGTGTGTGTGTTTTTGTTTTTTTATGTATATATATATATATATATATATATATATATATATATATATATATATAAATTGGATTTGGCTTTAAGTAGGGCTTTCATTAAGAACCGGATAACCTACTTTTGAGAGTTGTTATCCGGAATGGTTCTTAATGAAAGCCCTACATAAAGCCAAATCCAATTTTTGTAAACCAAGTAACTCCAAGAAAAGAAAAAAAAAAAGAAAGAAAAAAAAAAAAAAAATATATATATATATATATATATATACACACACATATATATATATGTATATATATAATATATATATATATATATATTTATATGTATATATATATATATTATGTATATACAAGACATTATCTAAACATAAATAAAGATAATGACCAGTTGTATGCTTACGAAATGTTCACGCCTTTTAGTATGTTCTTTTATTCTTTCATGCACACACACATACTGATAACTCAGTTGATTGAATAAACAAAACTGGATTCCACACTGCAGCAACTTTACGAATGGGAGTGGAATGGGTGAGAATTGGTACGTGCCCTTGACTTGGCTACCCCCCACCCGAGGGGAAAAAAGCTATTGGTATATAGAAGGATAGATCCTGGTAGACACCACGCGACTTGAGTCAGCTGAGGGGAATTTCTGAACGGACATGAACGAAATCACTCGGCGTCAGCCAGAACGGATCTCCAAATGGTCTCAGATGGAGTCGCGGTTGCAATGATTGCGATTTTTCCCGTAAAACACGTCTGAATAAATACATCCGGCTCAGCATAACCAAATATACACATGTGGGGAATAAACATGTAAAATGATAATACACACACACACACACACAAATGTGTTTGGCTTCAGAAGCCTGAGGGCTGTGAAACTTCTGTAGCTTTCAATACTCAATAAAATCCTCGTATTGATGTGAATAAACCCGTCTCATGAGGCTTTCTCCATTGTGGCCTGGAATATAATAAAATGGTTATGGAATTATCAATACTCAATTTCCATCCATCTGTATTAGTTGATATATTCGCCTATCAAAAGATTTCTTTGTTGTGTGGGCTGAACATGAATGGTAATGGACATTTCAAATACTACAATATGTAAATCCCTCACAAGAAGAGACGGCTGGATGGATACCTCCCATCATAGACTTTTCTTATTTTTTTTTTTTTTGTTTTTTTATATTTTTTTTTTTAGGGGCGTGTAAACATGGAAATGTTTATGGAAGTTTCAAATTATACGCGCAAAATTCAATCCCTCGTAGATTGATGATATTCTAGATCATATTTATACTTTTTTGTGGGGTCACTGAATGATACAATAGGAATAAGGCAATTTCAATAGAAACGCTCAATTTACAAGAATAAAAAATTTAAAAAAGTCAAAAAAACCCAATCCCCCCAGCACCAACCACCTCCCCCCACCCACCGACGTCATGAAAAAGCTCTAATCCTCGTAGAGTTGATATTCCAATATATTTTTTGCAGGGCAAGTGAGCGCACAAGCCAAAAATTTTTGAACTGGACCTATTACCAATACCTATTTCAATCACTCGTATTGGGTGATTCATATCCATCATAGTTACCTTCTACTTCGTCTTTCTTCTCTTTCACTCTCCCGTGGGGCTGCAAATAAATAGTTTATGGAATTGTCCAATTATGGAATACTCAACATTTCAAAAAATCCTCGGTATTTAATGACAGTTTCGATTGCAGTTTGTTTTCCGTCCCCTCGGTGTGGGGGGGCTGAAACGTGGATGAATTATGGGAAATTATTCAAAAAATAACCTCAATTTCCCCTCGCGGTGAGGGGCGATTAAAAGATATTGTCCACGATCATATAATTTGTCCCCCCACCCCTCGCTCTTATTAATATCTTCATTTGTGTTGTGGGCCGCCGACATGTAAATGGGCTATAGTGGGATTTTTTCCAAATTACTCAATACAATGCCTCGTATGTGGGGTTTGGATTGATTGAAAATCCCTCGCAACCTTCGGCCATCATAATTTTTTCGTTTGTGGCACTTAGCCTCTTCGTCGCCTTTGGTTTCACAACTTGAGCTGGGGGTGCGACCGAGGGCGTCTTCTCTCTCTCTCACGCCAGGAGCTTGGCCATTTTGGCCCTCCGTAGCCTCCTCGAATCTCCTGGGAGGAGCTCCTCCCGCTGAATGGACGACTTCGGGCCCCTCCAGCTTGGGCCTGTCACGAGGGTCCTATTGTGCTCCTTCCAGGAAAGAACCCGGGTGTCTTCCTCTCACACTTCCTGTCGAAGGACCTTCCAACGTCCTTTGAACAATTTTCGCCAAGTGGGGCCCTTGATGAGCAGGAAGGCCATGGAGTGGAACGTCTGGCCATCCTGAGGGGTGCCGAGGTCGTTCCCTAGCTAGCGTCGGAAGTTGTTCTAGTTACTTCATAAGATATCTCGTAACCGTCGTAGGATTTGCTCTTCAGCTCCTCCCCCAGACAAAAAAAAGAAGAATGTGTATATATATATATATATATATATATATATATATATCTATATATTATATATATATATATCTCCTATATATATATATAAATATAAATATCATATATATAAAAATCTATATATATATATAATTATATATATATGTTTGTTAGTGAAGGTTGGAAACAGATGAGTGAGGAAAGGTGGTAGAAGAAAATACGTGTTAGAGGCGAGAACACTGTATTACAGTGTTTCTCAGCTCTAACCCGTATTGTCTTCTACCACCTTTTCACTCATATATATATATATAGCATATATATATAACATATAAATAAACATAAATATATATATTACTTTATTAGATATCTACATATTTATATAGTATATATATACATATACCTATAATATATATATATATATAGTATGTGTGTGTGTGTTGTAATGTATTACATATCACATATGTATATATATATATATACAAATATATATAGTATAAATATATAGTGTGTGTGTGTATAGTGTGTGTGTCTGTGTGTGTGTGTGTGTGTCCCCCTGTGTGTGTGTGCAAATGTATAATCATAATACAAATATATAGACTACATATATATCTATATATATATATAAAACTAATGTGTGGTGTGGTGAGGTGTGTATACATATATAATGTGTATATATATTATGAGAATATATATAGTTAAAAGTATCTATATAACTAATAGTATATAATATAAAATATATATATATATGCAGATTTAATGGATAGGAGGAAAGCTTCTGGGAAGCTGTCAAGAGTTTTTTTTATGAGAAGTAAGTAGAGCTTGTGTCAGGATTAGAAATGGAGAGAGTGAGGTGGTTTTGAAGTAAAGGTGGTGACTTGTACTTCGTCAAGGATGCGTTATGTCGCCCTGATAGGTAGCTTGTTTCAAACTATATGACATGGGATGGGTGGTTGCGAGAGGTGAAATGCTAGGGTAGTGGGTCAGGGATTGGAGATGGTTAAATGAAAATGGAGAAAAGTAGGGAAGGTGAGCCCGCTGTTGTATTGTTGCGGACGACGGACTGCGCTTGTGTGCAGGGATCAGGAGGAGGGATGATGAGGAAAGATGGTGGCAGAGTATTGGGAGTAGTAATGTGATAGAAAGAAAGCTAAAGATGAATAGTGGGTAAAAGTAAGGTTAAATGAAGATGTACAAGGGGTAGAAAGTGGCAGTAGAGCTTGGAAGTAGAACATTAAGGGAGAGAGTACTGGAAGAAGTGGATATGTGTTATAGATACTGTGTTTGAACTTGGGTTGGTTGCAATGTTGTAGCAGAAAAAGGTGGAGTTAAGGGTTGGAGGTAGGAAAGTAGAATTTGAGAGAAGCGTGTAAATGCCGTTGGTGGAATTAAAAGGAGTGTAATGAGGACAATAGACAATAGGGCAATAGGATTGGATGGGCGAAGAGGAGACTGTATGAAGGAGTGATATGTGCCAACAGCACTGTATGGAGGCAGAAACAATGGAACAATAAGAACGAAGAAGAGAGAAGGAGTTTGAAATGTGTTTGAGATGAGGGTTGTCCTGAGAAGTATGGTGGGGGCGTTACTTAGGCTGGATAGAAGTGAGCAACTGAGGAGGTGAGGAGGAGAAACAAAGGCTGCAGGGGTGAAAAAGGATTTGTGGAGGTCGGTTATGATATTGGAAAGAATATTAGTGGATGGTTTATGGACACATCTGGAAAGAATGAGTGAAGAAAGACAATAGTGAGAAAGATAAAAGAGGTATGGAAGGCAGATGTGGAGGAAGAGGTGAACAATGAGGGCATGAGGGGTAGTAGGGGGAGTGGAGAGAAGAGAACATGAGGGGAAACGTCCTAGGTATGAAGGGTGGATTGCTGGGGTGAAGGGAAGGGTGGGCTTTGTTGGTTTGGGAAGAGGGGAATGTCTGTTGTGAGGAAGGAAGGGAGAGGAACGGAGACAAGACAGAGGTGAGTGGAAAAATGGTTGTATATGGGATGATGTTATGTGATTGCATGAGGAGGTAAAACTTTTATGGCATGAGGGGAAATGAGGCGGGGATTTGCCGGGGGGGTTTGGGCGGGGGGGTGGGGGTATTATGTGTGAGTAACTATTTTTGGACGCGAGCCCGAAGGGATTTCTCTCCCCGTCCTCTCCTTATATGCTAGGGGGAACGGAGAGGGGGGGTCGCCGATTTATTGAAGCAGGCCTTTGCTGTGGGAGGTGCTGTGTCTTGCGACAGCTGCTTCTGACCCAGGGGCGGTGAGCAGGGTGCAGGGATGACCCGGCATCCAGGAGGTGCTCAGATGAGAGGGAGGGTGGGGAGGGTGTGGAGTGTAATGTAGGGATGAAATGGGTGGGAGTGTTTTTATGCCTTTCCCTTTTTGACTACCATCCCTTTGTAAGTGGGAAAAAAGCCTTGGTATAATGGTATGTATGTATATATAAATATATACATATATATTTATATATATATATGAATATATATATATAAATATAGATATATATATATTTATATATATATATATATATATATATAATCATATAGTAATATATTACAAAGGATTACAAAGGCGGAGCACGCCCGACAGGAGACCTATTGGCCCATATCTAGGTCGGATGCGAAAAATAAATCATAATAATAAATATTGTAATAAGTAAAAACTATAAATAATGTAAATAACAAATCAATCACATAGATAAATGCATAGCTATAGTTAGATAAAAAACAAACAGGCAAATAGCAAACAATAATGAATTGACATATACCCAAGAATAAATTAAAATCAAAACAGACAAATGATAACAAAACGAAAACAAATGATAATGAAATAAATTATAATCATTAACAGCATTTTGCTTAGGTGTTTATCTACAATAATTCTTATAGCTTCGAACTAAACTAACATTGCACTACCTGTGCAGGAAAGTTATTCCATTCATTAACTACACGGTTGGTAAAAGTTGTTTCTACCGTACTTCCAAATTTGAATCTATTTCCGGACAGTTTGAGACCATTGTTTTTCTTGTTCTGTATTCTCATTCAATGTGAAAATTTTTTGTCAGTTTTGATATTGGATTTCCCTTTAGAATTTCAAAGACCCGTATCAAGTCATCCTCCTGAGTCTACGCTTTAAAGGAAAACAGATTCATATCTTTTTACGATTTTCGTATTTTTTTACTTTTGATATTTGGAATCAGTTTTTGGGCTCGCCGTTTGTACTTTT
>NC_134799.1:621970-646970 GCF_046742065.1 Oratosquilla oratoria
CCACTACCGTCATGACCACCGGCACTGTCGGCAAATCCGCGTCCGCGTACGACCACCCTTCCCACGTCACCTCGCCGCTGCCTCCACAACCCCACTTGTGATCATGATTCGTAACTGTGTTTCCAATTATTTTTGGACGTACGATGCCAACGCTAAGGACGAAGGACTCTCTGCTGCCTCAAAATGGCTTCTGGGGAATAACAAACAAACTTGTAATTAATCTTAAGCAGTTCATTAAACAGTCTTGGATACAGTTAGGAAGGGCTGTACGTCTTTATAATGCCACTAAGGCTCTGTGTGTGTGCGTGTGTGTGATTCACCACCATGGTCTTGGACCACGTGTTGGACTCGTGATCGACAGCTATTCCCCTCCCGGAAGAGATCTCAGAGATCATATATATATATATATATATATATATATACATATATATATATATATATATATATATATATATATGACCGATCTATGGGATAATGCTGTGACCTTACAAGCACACACACACACACAACTCCCCGCCCTCGAGAATTGGAGTAACGACTCGCAGCGCAAGGAGCAGGAACCCAGCGGGAGTCGTGGCTTGGAGCCCCCAGCAAGCCTGTGGGCTTGTTTGGAGACTTAACCTTGGTGGAAGCCATAAGGCTTAATTTTATTATCTGTCTCTCGTCGTCGATTTTGGAGTTGCGATTTGAGAGTCGACTTCCTGGTTCTCGTAACGGATGTAATCTTCATATTTCTCACACTCACTTGTGTATTGTCGCTGTGGACACGAAACAAGAAGTTTACGACAAGATGGAATAGTCTTTACAATAAACGCAAATGATTACTGTGGTTGGTTATTCTTTTAAGCTGATTTTTAGTCGTTAAGGGAAATGGAGCATTGATACATTGAAGGTGAAGAAAACGGGGTGAGGCAGGGTGGAGAAAACGGGGTGAGGGAGTGTGGCTGAAGGTGAAGAAAACGGGGAGAGGATGGGGGGGGTTGGGGGATCACATCAGACACCCTAAGAACAAAAAGCCCTACTTTAAGGACAAAAAGCCCCCTATCTTAATAAAAAGAAAAGACAAAAACACCATTTTAAAGACAAAAATGTATTTTAGGGACAAATCACCTTCGTAAGGACAAAAACACATTTTAAGGACAAAACCCCCACTTTAAGAACAAAAAGCCCCCATTTTAAGGACAAACCCCCACTCTGAGGCGTTGAGGAATGGGCTTATATAGCGAACCAAGGAAGTCTTGCTCAGTAGGAAGATTAGTAAAAATCTTGGACTTCAGCAAGACCCGTTGGACGTGATTTACTGCAATTAGAGACTTCATGTTCATCCTCGATGTTAAATATTAATGTTGGATTTTCTTTCTTTTCAGGTGAGGAGGCTTTGGTGGAACAGACATAAAGAAAAAGGTGGTAAGAAAATGTGTGTGTGTGTGTGTGTGTGTGTGTGTGTGTGTGTGTGTACTTGTAAATGCTTGTGCTTGCATGTGTCTGTTTTAGGTCGTGTGTGTGTGTGTGTACGTGCTAATGCACAACGTGTGTACTTGTATGCATACATGTGTATGTGTGAACGCATATATGTGTGGCTTTAGTTTTTAGTTCAACACAAAGAAAACGGTAAGCAGTGTCTCTACTTCGGCCGTAGGCAGAGCTGACTCGTATCACAGCACAGGAGACTGACAAGGTTTGATGAAATAAGTATGTACGCATTGTAACAGTGTGTGTGTGTGTGTGTGTGTGTGTGTGTGTGTGTGTTTATGTATGTGTATGTATGTGTGAGTTTGTGTATGTATGTGTGTGTTTGTGCGTGTATATGTATATATATTTGCATGTGTGTATGTATGTACGTGTATCTGTGTATGTATGTGTTTGTGTGTATGTATATGTGTGCATGTGTGTGT
The DNA here is from genome assembly GCF_046742065.1 of Oratosquilla oratoria. Lineage (NCBI taxonomy): Eukaryota > Metazoa > Arthropoda > Malacostraca > Stomatopoda > Squillidae > Oratosquilla > Oratosquilla oratoria. The sequence goes on from NC_134799.1 coordinate 623,866, forward strand.
ATGTACGTATATGTATGTGTGTGTATGTGTGCATGTGTGTGTATGTAAGTACGTGCATGTGTGTGCATGTATGTATGTATGTGTGTGTGCGTTAGTGTGTGCATTTTTAATGTTTATATTTTAGAGAAACGCTACAGACTTATTAAATTATATCTCGATGAAAAGGGCCTTGTATACGTAGAACAGAAGAAAGACGGGGAGGGAGTGGTTGGGAGGATGGGGTGGAGAGGAATGGAGGCGATGTAATGAGACCTCAAATCGTGAGTTTACTCATGATATGAAAACTTCAAAACTATTTAGTGATGACCTTCACCGCCCCTTTTCTCTCATCATCATCATCATCATCATCATCATTATGTTCATCATCAGTATCTTCATCATCGTCATCATCATCGTCATCATCGTTATCGTCATCATCTTCATTATCATCATTCTGTTCCTCCTGTATCCACTTTCTAATCCTTATGTCCTCCTCCTCTCCTCCTCCTCCTCCTCCTCTTTCTCCTCTACCCACTTCTCCCTGTCCTCTTTCTCTTCTTCTTCCTCCTCCTCCTCTTCCTCCTTCTCTTCTTCCTCCTCCTCCTCCTCTTCCTCCTCTGCCCACTTCCAATACCTATCCTCCTCCTCCTCTTCCTCCTCTACCCACTTCCTAGTCCTGTCCTCCTCTTCCTCCTCCTCCTCCTCCTTCCCCTCCTCTACCCACTTCCTAATCCAATCATCTTCCTCCTCTTCCTCCTCCTCCTCCTCTTTTTTATTCCTCCTCTTCATCTTCGTTCACATTATCCCAAAGGCTGAGGATGACAGAGTACGCTGACTCTTGAAGTCTTGTCAGTTTTGTAACGAACTCGGACGAAGAAAACAAACAAAACAAACAAAACAAACAAACACAGTAAAACCATCTGGCCGGCATGGCAGCATATTGCTTTTGATGTTTATTTAAATGAGTCTTTAAACTTCGACCTGTTCTATATTTCATCGCATGCAAGGGAATTTTAGGTTCTGTCTTGACTACTACGCGTTTGACGATGTTGGATCTTCCTGCTTTTAGATCAAGTCTATGTATCCAAACGATATGACGTCACTGTATCTCGTTTGGTAAGCAACAAGTGTAAAAAAAGCTGAATAATATTCTTAGTGCAGATGATATTAGCTCCTTTTTGAGATCTTAAAGACTTGGAAAAAAGTCGGCCATATTTTTTTAAGATTTACAGGTTTCAGTCTGTTTTCATAAGATTATCTTTTTATTATTCACAGGTTTTAGTCTCTGTTCATATGATTTGTTTGTGATATTTAGTATATTGCTCATCGTTGATTCTTTATCTAATCTGTCCGCATCTATAATGAGACCAGGGACCACACTAGCCTAGCATGTTCCGAATTTATTTGGTGACTTTTTATCTCAAAAGACAAATTCAGAACACAAGTTTTTCTCTTCTTTGAGGCAGAGCAATAAGTCCTTTCCGATAACTACCTGATCCTCATCTGCATTCTCGTCCAATTCCTCTTGAAGTAACTCTTTTTTTTCTCTCTTTCCAACCAAATCGACGTCATCAACATAGTTTTACATCCAACACCGCCGTCTCCATAATTATCACCACCGTCCATGTTACCTCTATCATCATCATCATCATCATCATCATCATCATCATCCCTAGAACATTACCCACCTAGTGTCGTCTATTTAAATTTATTGACCAAATCATAGTATACAACGTAATACATTATGAAAATAAAATAATACATTATAGAACTTTCTTTAAAGTTCATTAAGTCCAGTATACAAATCAGCTTACGATTTATACTGTACATCACTTCTTGAAGACAGAAATATTCTATAAATTACAGTATAAATGTATTCTATATGCACCTACACACGTTCTTGTAGTTTATACCATTATCGTAAGTCTTTTTGATTATGTACACGAACACTCCCGTACGCACGCACACGCACACGCACGCGCGTTGTTCGTCTTACGTGCGTGCGTGTGTGCGTGCGTTCACGTGCGTGATAAACCTTTGAGTCCTTGAGACTGTTCCTTAGACCGGAACGTAGCGTACCTCTTCCATTACCTCCTCTTCCTCCTCCTCCTCCTCCTCCTTCGTCTTCGTCTTTTTCGTCGTCTGCCTCTTCGTCGAGTTCTTTGTTGCATTCTCTGTCTTTTTATTCGTCTTCTTCATCTGTGTCTTATAATACTAATTGTTTTCGCTCCTCTTCTCCGTTTTCTTCTCCTCTTCTCCGTTTTCTTCTTCTCCGTTTTCTTCCTCTTCCCCTTCTCCATCGTCTTTCCATTCTTCATTCTCTTATTCTTCTTCATTTTCGTCTTCTTCTTATAATTTTTCTTCCTCCTCCTCTTCCTCTTCTACATCTTCCTTCTCCTCCTCCTCCTCCTTCTCCTTCTCCTCCTCTCCTTCCTCTTCTCCATCTCCATGTTCTTCCTCGTCTTCTCTTCTTCCTAATCTCTCCCTCTCTATCTTCTTTTCCTTCCTCCTCTTCTTAACCTTCTTCCCTTTCTTTCCTCATCTTCTCCTCCTCCTCCTCCTCCTCCTCTTCTTATTCTTCTTCCTCTTTCTCGTCCTACTTGATTTTCCTCACAATTATCAGATTTATCATAATTTTGATCAGCTTCAACTGATTTCTCTTTTTCAATGACACTAAACCTTGACCACCGCTGCCTTCCACTCAAAAGAAGAACGCTAAGTATTTCTAACTTACTTTCCCTCGATCTCTCTTCTTCAGAAGCGATGGATATTTCCGTCCAATTAGATAAATCTCTCATCTGATGATTTTTTTCTTTCTCTCTTTCCTCCTTGGCGTCAAATCTCGTCGTTGGCAGACGACACGAAACAGGGAGAGGTTTTTGAATGATCAATTCCGAATAACTGAGTGACCTGATGTACAGTAAGCTTGAGGTCCCTTGTTGGATCAAAGGTATCAACCGCTTCTTCAGAACTCCTCTTTCCTCCTCCGCCTCCTCCTCCTCCTCCTCCTCCTCTTACTCCTCCTCCTTCTCCTCTTCCTCTTTATTTTCATTTTCCTACTCATTCTCCCGTTTTCTTTTCTTCCCATTTTCCCTTATCCTGTTCACGTGATTGGGCGAAGCACCACAGACTTGGCCTCAAGTGAATCTCTGGGTCTCATTGTGGAGGAGGAGGTGGAGTAGGTGGAGGAAGAGGTGGAGTAGGTGGAGATAATGATGATAATTGTGCTCCAGGAGAAGAGGTCGGTGATTGTTTCAAATAGGAGTTGAGAGAGTGATGAGAGTGATTGCTCAAGGGAGACAGTAAAAGGAATAGAGAACAAGAAGGAGAACGGATTAGTTAGGAAGAGAAGGAAGTGTTTTGTCGACAGTAACCAGCGTTTCTATCCTTGGAAACACGAAAAGGTGAAGTCATAGACGAATATAGATGTTAAAGCTTATCAGCCTTTTTTTTTCAGATTATTTTCTAATCATGAAATAATCCTGAGTGACTCTGGGTCGTAGGGGAGATGCAAGAGAAGGGTGTGGGTGCGGGGGAGGAGAGGGACAATGATTTCTGGAATGAGAGATAATTGTGATGACTGTAAAAGGAGAAAACGAAGCGAGATAGAGACAAAGATAATTGGTGAGGGAAATGCGAATGAGAGTGGATGGGGAGAAGGAGAGTGGATGGGAGAGAAGGAGAGTGGATGGGGAGAAGGAGAGTGGATGGGAGAGAAGGAGAGTGGATGGGGAAGGAGAGTGGATGGGAGAGAATGGAATGGGTTGACATGAGCGGCATCTGGGAGGAGTGGATGACTAACAGGAGAAAGGTGGAGAATAGAAAGGGAGATGGGTTTCATTAGGACTGGACCTCTTGTCCATTGTGTCTGGGTGCATCATTGTTGTCTTGTCAGCTGATGTCTCCGTCATTACTTAATACCATTACTAAGACCTTGTCATCGTGGGTGAGTAAACACCGTACGCTTTGCCCAGAATGTACGCAGCACCCGTCCTTATGAAGTTCTGTTGCGGTGTCACGCAAACACATTTTTCACTTCTTTATTTTTTCTTTATTTATAGTTATTTTATTTTCTCCTTATTAATCCTTTATTATTTTTCACTTTCGGCCTTTTTCTTTATTTATGATAAATTTTGTTTTCTCCTTATTAATCGTTTATTATTTTTTTATTTTCGGCCTTGCCCAGAAACCTACAAATGTATGCAGCACCCGACCTTATGAAGTTCTGTTGCATTGTCACGCAAACATATTTTCACTTCTTTATTTTTGTCTTTGTTAATTATTAATTTATTTTCCCATTACTATTATCTTTACTTTCGTGTTTGAAAGATCTATGTTTATTACGGAAAGGTCAGGTCAGGTCAGGTTAGGTTAGGATCTATAGGACAAGATTCCATGTTCGACATCCGTTCTTGCGTGATTCTGGAATCTTACCCTTTACTGTTACGTTTATGTAACCACTCGGCTTTCGACTTTTCCATCCAGCCGGCGCGACCTCAACTCCCATTGGCCTCCACTCTTGAGGATCACTCTCGCTCTCCACTTTCCTTTCGTACGCATCGACGTCCCCCTCCAGTCCCCCCACCCCACACCCACCCACGCCCACCACCACCCACCCGCCCTTCTCCTTCGTCCCCACGTGTTCCTCCCTCCCCCTCCTGACGTCCTTATATTTCTCTCGCTCTTTCTCTCTCCTCTCTCTTTCTCTCTCTCCTCTCACTCTCTCTTTCTTTCTTTCCCTTTCTCTTTTCATTTCTCTTTCCCTCTCTCTTTTCCTCTCTTTCTCCCCCCCTCTCCCTCTCTCTCTCTCTCTCTCTCTCTCTCTCTCTCTCTCTCTCTCTCTCTCTCTCACACACACACACACACACACACACACACACACACACACACACACACACACACACACACACACACACTCAGTCACTCACGTGGACATACACAAGTATACATTCATGATCACACATTCGCGAAAGTACAAACACATGCACACACACACACACATGTATATGTATGATGTATATATAATATTTGTATGTGTACGTGCGTATAAGTTAATTCACTTGAATTCGCAATTTCGTCACGCATTTATATGTTGCAACGAAACCGCTGCTCTCATTTTTTTTGTTAGTGTTGTTAGTTCAAGTTTTTTTGTAAACGTGACTGCAGAATGTGTATGCGTGCGTCTGAGTGCGCGTGTGTGTGCCTGTGTGTGTGTGTGTGTGTGTGTGTGTGTGTGTGTGTGTGTGTGTGTACGTGCGTGTGTGTGTGTGCGTGAGCATGAACCAGTAGAACTGACAGACGACTTGTCAATCAACATTACAAGCAACTAAAAGTATATTTATACATAATGGAGGGCGGAGGGGAGAGGTTAGTGTAGGGGAAGGGAGGGTTAGGGGGAGGGTTAGGGGGGTCGAGAAGGGAAGGGGAGTTGGGGGGGCTGCAGGGAGTAAAGGGGACGACTGAGGTTAAAAGTAAAAGTAGCCCAGCCAAGCTGGAGAGGAGGAGGAGGAGGAAGAGGAGGAGGAGGAGGAGGAGTAGCTTCTTCGCTGTGGTATGTCGTATCTTGTTAGAGGAGGAGGAGGAGGAGGAGGAGGAGGAAGACAAGGAGGCTATAAAGAAGATAGAACTTCAAGACGTGTCGTTAACTAGTGAGAAGGTTGACGAGATTGCTGTGTGAGTCTCGATTAGTTTACAATGAGCATTTAAGTCTGCTGGGGCCGTGACTGAAGCTCCTTGTGGAATGAGCTTCGTATGTGGGAATGGCATGATGACTGGCTGGAAGTGGTAGTCGTCTGGTGGCGCTGTAGTGGTTGTGAATGTCTTTGTTTGGATAAGGTTGTTTATGGAAGTAGCGGTTCTAGTATGGTTTGGTTAGTGTGAATTGCACTTTTTTCTATATATACCAAATTCTGCCAACAACTTTGGAGAACCGTATTCGGGTTGCTTAGAGAAAAAACTTAGACGAATTTTAAGATGTCTGGTTCAGTGAGAAGGCTCTCTATTTTTCTTCTTCTTTTTTAAGATGGCTATTATTGTGTCTAGACGGTACTACTCTGAACATTTCTTCTAATATGGCGTTGATAATTGAGAAAGTTAATTACCGTCATTGTTACCACAGTCACGACGGATATGTCAAGGCCTCAGCCATAGTAACATTATTAATGAAATTGCAGAAGGCGATGACGGAGGGGAGAGGAGGGGAGGGGGAGGGGGTTAAAGTCTTGAGCTCTTCAGGATCAGCTCAGATTGAGCGTGAGCATAGATACCAGACTCCAGGTTTCTGTTGGACCTGTTTGGCTTACTGTTCCGCCCCTTGCCACGCTGAGGAGGAGGAGGAGGAGGAAGAGGAGGAGGAGGAGAAGGAGAAGGTAGTTGTCGAGAACAAGTGAGAGAAGAGAAGAAGAAAAGAAACCAATAATGACAAGGAGAGGGGGAAGAGGAGAAGAGGAGGTTATGGACGAGAGTAAAGAGAGGAAAGAAGAAATTTACATTAACCGAGAGAGACGACTGGGAGGTTGAGAGAGAAGGGACGGGGGTGGGAGTTTGTGGGGGGGGGGGAGGGCTTCATGAGAGAAAGGGAAGGACAGATACTTTGATGGTAGCGATGGTAGAAAGGGACGGGGAAGGGAGTGAGTGAGGGAGGGAGGGAGCGAAATCAAATAGAACCTCGGTATATAATGACCGTCCTCCATCACTCGAGTCTCTTCTGGGAGTCCAATTTGTCCAGATCTCCTCATCCTTATTTATCTTTTTTCCCGCCCTCAGGGGTCTGTTTTGGAAAGTGTGTCTCCAAGCTCTTGTGTATTCTTGTGATTGTATGCTCTTTTGTGTGGGGAGTAGACTTCGTAACCACATAATGAGCGCTGAAAAGTTGGGTTGTTTTGAGAAAAGATTATATAACTTCATGAATAGAGATGATAGGTAGTAAGGAACATGGAACTACCTATGTAAACTTTATGGTCTCTTGCAGTCCCCTCCTTTCTTGTGTGTGTGTGTGTGTGTGTGTGTGTGTGTGTATCTTCGCACCTCCAGAAGACCAATCATTCATCAATTCCTACACTAGGAGGGCCCCTTTACATATTATATTCTGGCAGTCGCCAGACGACGTTCCCCCACCCTCAGGGTGGTGCCCGCGTGCCGGGAGCTCCTGCAGAGCCCCAAGAGCTCCGTTCTTCTTTGGACTTCGATGGACTTCGAGTCACCAGTGGGAGGTCCTTTCTCTTCTTCTTCGTCGAGTCGAGTCGCCCTTCCGGTACTTCTTCTTCTTCTTCTTTTTCTTCTCCTTCTTCTTCGAGTCGCCCCTCCGACACTTCTTCTTCATCTTCTTCCTCTTCTTCTTCTTCCCGGCGCCGCTACATCGACGACTCTTTATCACGATCTCCAATGTACTCTCACGTTCTCACGAGTTTCCAGTTTTTTGTTTGATTTTTTTCCGTTTCTCTTCATTTTCCCTCAATTTGATTCTTCTTTCTCCGACTCCTCATCCTCCTACTCCATCCCCTCCACCTCCTATCCTCCTCCTCCTTCTCCCCCCCAATTTCTCCTTTCTCAGTACCCTAGTCCTCCTTCTCTTCCTCTTCCTCTTCATCTTCCTCTTCCACCTCCTCCTCTAATCCTCCTTTCCCCAGCGTCCCCTTCCCCAGCTTCCCCTTCCCCATCCTCTACTCTTCTCCTCCTCCTCTTCTCCCTCCCCAATCTCCCCCTTCTCAACTCCTAACCTTCTTTCTTCTCCTCTTCCTCGTCTTCTCCTCCTCCTCCTCTACCCCTGCTCTTCATCCTCCTCTCCCCAATCTTCCTCTTCCTCCTCATTCTCCTCTTCCTCTTCTTCTGCCTCCTCCTCTTCTTCTCTACCTCCTCTTCTTCTCTACCTCCTCTTCCTCCTTTACCTCCTCCTTCTCCTTCTCCTCCTCTTTCGTGCATAATAACCGGAAGTAACAACATTGTGCTCCTTCTTGGCAGCGTGCACATCCTGCAGAGCAGCTCTGCCTCCTCCTCCTCCTCCTCCTCCTCCTCCTCCTCCTCCTCCTCCTCCTTCCTCTTACCTCTACTCGTTCCTTCCTCCTAATCCCCTTCCCCCTCCTTCGCCCTTCCTCATCTTCATCCCCTCCCTCTATATCCATTCATTCTCCTCCTGCTCCTCCTCCTCCTCCTCCTCCCTCTCCTCTTCATATTCCTCCTCACCTCCTCCCCCTCCTCCTTGTCTCCTCCTCCCCCTCCCCCTCTTCCTCCCTCTCCTCCTCCCCTCCCCTTCTTCTTCCTCACCTTCCTCCTCACTTCCTCCTCCTCCCCCTCCCCTTCCTCCTCCTCACCTCCTCCTCCTCCTCCTCCTCCCCTCCTCCTCCTTTCCCTCCATCGCCTCCTCCTCCTCCTCCTCCTCCTCCTCCTTTCCCTTCCTTTGTCGTCATTTCCTCTCCCCCTCCCCCCTTCTTCTCTCTCCTTGTTTCCACCTTTGCTATCCTCATCCATTTCCTCTTTATTCTACCCCTCCCTTCCTCATAATCCTTCCCCTAATCCTCATCTTCCCCTAATCCTCCTCCAACCTCTCCTCCTCCTCCCCCTCCTCCTCCTTCCCCTCCCAATTCTCGTTCCCATCCTAGTTACCTTCTTCTTCTCCCCTTCTCCCCTCCTCCCTCCCTCTCTTCTTCCTTTTCTTTCTCCTCCTCCTCTTCCTCCTCCTCCTCCTCTTCCTCCTTATCCTTCGTCTCTGCCCCTCCTCCTCTTCAGTTAGATCGTACCTTCTTCCTTACCGACAACTTCATCATGACGTTATCGTAACCTACCCTCCTCCTCCTCCTCCTCCTCCTCCTCCTCCTCCTCCTCCTCCTCTTCTTCTTCCTCGTCTCCTAGTTCTCATCCGGCATGACCTCTCTCCCCTTCCTTCCTTCTTTTTCCCTCTGTAGAACCCGTTTTGCGCAAGAAACTGTCAGGGCAATTACTCGTAAAAAGAGGAACTGGGTTAGCAAGAGGGAGGGAGGAGGAGGAGGAGGAGGAGGAGGAGGAGGGAAGGAGGAGGGAGGAGGGGCAGAGGAAGACTGCCATATCAACATCAAGCGGACGGCGCTCGTAGAGGCAGAGCCCAGGAGGTGGTGGCGGTGGTGGTAGTGGTTGCACTTTCTACTCTTTCAAGAACCTCTCTCTCTCTCTCTCTCTCTCTCTCTCTATCTATCTATCTATCTATCTCTCTCTCCCTCCCTCTCTCTTGTGGTGATGCGTTTTGTGGAATCTGTTCTGTATAATTTAGTTGCACACACACACACACACACACACACACACACACACACACACACACACACACACACACACACACACACACACACATATATATATATGTGTGTGTGTGTGTGTGTGTGTGTGTGTGTGTGCATGTGTGAGTGTGTGCGTGCGTGTGTTTGCATGCGCGTGGCCTCACCCGTCATACGTCCGGCGAAGGCGTTCATGAATACTTATCAACAAGTAGATGCATGTATTCCTGATCACCCAGACCTCCCGTGTCTCTCTCGCTTGTTTTTACCTTCGCTCCCTTTCCCCTCCTGCCCATTCGTATCTTTATGGGTCCCGGGGGAGCTCCGCGAAGTGACCTCCCCAGGGACGAGATAGTATAGTCCCCCCCTGGAACGCAAGAGGGAGACGCTAGGAACTGGGAGATTATTAAGAGACTAGAGGGTACACTGTGCAGGGGAAAGGGAAGACTGGGAGGAATGGTGGGAGGACGGGGTGGGGGGAGGTGAGTGTAGGAGGAGGAGGAGAAGTGGGAGGAGGGTTAGAAGTGATGTATGGAGGGAATGGAAGGAAATGTGGAGGTTAAAGAGTGGGAAGTGTATGTGAAAGCAAAGAAAATGGGAAGGTAATAGAAAATGAAGAGAGGGAAGGTGTGAGTGTGACGGAAGGAGGGAATGGAGGTTGAGGAAGAAATAGGACATAGCACGGGGGAGTTGAGGTAGGGTTGAGTTCGTAAATGTAGTTTGAGTGATTTACGTAGCGGTTCGAGTCCTGCCACCGGCGAAGTTGAACCAAGGGCATGGTTTATTAAATTCCAGGCTACAAAATCCTCTGTGAGGGGCACCGTTCTAGCCTCCCGATAAGGGGGAGGTTGTGACGTTAAACCATATCACGTATCGGACGTCATGGGAGTGTTTTGGTGGGCGACGAAAATAGAAAACGGAAGTTGAAAAAGTGTCTTTTATCCCGGGCGAAGTGTTGTCCTAGTTGACGACATTAACATGGTGTGGGTTGGCAGGAGTGTTCTCGTTAATATGGCGATGTTGATAGATAACGGATGTGAGTAATATTTCTGGCGTAGTTACGTGGTCCTGGCTGAAGCAAGGGAGGCTGTAAAGTTGATGGATGTTGGCTTGCGGTCGAAGAAGACTTCTTGAAGGCTGCCGCCTCAGCCTGTCGGTCTCGAGAATTTCTGACGTTATGACCAAAAGGCCAAAAACATTTTCGAATTTAACGAAGGCCGAGAGGAGCAGTTAATGGATTCGTTGCGGTTAAGAAATTAGATGAAGAACGAATTAGCATTTTTGAATACTCTTTGTGTATTTCATATTTTTTTTATTTATTTATCTTTTTAGGAGTAAGGAAGTAAATCAGGGATGTGCCTTTATTATTATTATTATTATCATTATTATTATTATCATTATTATTATTATTATTATTATTATTATTATTATTATTATTATTATTTACGGAATTAGAAATATGTGGAGATAGCGTGCAGAACGATCTAATACGTACTGTAATACAGAGTTTGAATATACGATTAGTCCTTTCTGAAGACTACGTCGACATTGAAGATGGCCGTGATATTAAAATCAGGCAGACAGAAAAAAAAAGAACCAGGGGAAGATAAAAAGAGAGAAAAAGTAAGACGGGTACAATAAATAACAACTCTCTCTCTCTCTCTCTATCGATCTATCTATCTATCTATCTATCTCTCTTTCTTTCTTTCTCTCTTTCTTTTTTCTCTCTCTTTCTCTTGGAACAAGAGGAACTGCATTTGCTGAGCACAGAAACTGGGTAAAACGTTGAAAAACGGACGAAAGAAAAGAGGAAATACATAATCAACAAAGAAACGCTTCTGGTGAGCAATAAAGAAAAAAAGACAGGAAACACCCACCCACTGTGGATAATTACGGCTTCTTGGAAAGAACTTCGTAAAGAATTAGAGAGTAAGAGAGAAAAAGAGAGTGAAAAGTGGAGTCGACAGTCACACTTGGGTTGGGCTGGTTGAGGCGATTTCAATGCTCACAAGAAAGTAATCCTGAGATGTTTGCTATCCTTTTGCTCTCTCCCTCACTCTCTCTCTCTCTCACTCTCACTCTCTCTCTCTCTCTCTCTCTCTCTCTCTCTCTCTCTCTCTCTCTCTCTCTCTCTCTCTCTCTCTCCCTCTCTCCTCTCACACGCGTCCGAATTGCCTTTCTCTTTAGTCTTCCTTATGTAAACTTATCCCCATCCCTTATGAGTTACCTAAACATACATCCCACCCTTTTCACATTTTCTGTAACCCCGTTCATCACAGTATCGAAGACTTAAAGACGGAAGAGACAGGCAAAGCTGGACTCCATAGGAAACTAACGATTCCGGTTTGCTATCGAACCTGATGTTGCAGAACTAAGTAACGGTACACTCTCTCGAAACAGACATCGATGAAGGCGTCTTCTGGGGGACACCAGAAGCTCATATGCATCCTCGGATCCTGTGCTCAGATCGATAGATCCTGAAGACATTCTCATGACTTGTGGAAAATATTCTTGTTCTCACTCCGGAATGCGAATTCAAGGCTGCGCGCGTAACGGTTACGGTCGATTTGAATTTCGAATTTTAACCGTCACATCCAACGGTTTTGTGTCAACGCCGTAATCCCCATTGATCGTTCGGTGCGTGTGTGTGTGTGTGTGTGTGTGTGTGTGTGTGTGTGTGTGTGTGTGTGTGTGTGTGTGTGTGTGTGTTCAGTAACGAGAGAGACCAAGAGGGAAGTAGGTTAACCTAACGGGGAAGGAAACCAGAAGTTTGTTGTCAGTCTAGGGTATGGTCGGGTGAGATGTAAATGGAAGAGAATGATAATAAAAGCAAAAGTCCGACTTGAATGAACTTAGAAATCTCCCCAATACCATATTGAAAAAAAAGTATATATATAATAATAAAGTAGGGGATCCGTTGGTCGGTGAGGAAGAGGAGGAGGAGGAGGAAGAGGAGGGGACGAGAGCAATAGTCCAAGGCGTTGTCTAGAAGACAGAACGGTTATAATGAAGTTGAAGAAAAAAAAAAACTTGCAAAGAGGACAACAACGACACCGACGTTAGCCCTGGTTAGATCAAAGGACAAAGAAGGGGATAGAGGGAAGTGATGTCTTACGGACAGAGAAGAGGGAGATCAAGAGAAAATTAGAAGAAGGAGAAGGAGGAGAAGGAAGGGCGTGGAATTTGCAAAGCAGGAAGACAACTATGCAAACTCAGGAGCCCTTGACTGTACACCCTTTTTGCACGAGGAGAGTCAGGAGGAGGAGGAGGAGGAAGAGGTGGAGCTGAGAGGAGGAGGAGGAGGAGGAGGAAGGTGGGGAGGGGGCGGCTGAGATGTCGACGATATATAATGTAAAGATGACGACGAGAAAGAAACGGATACGAGAGTTGGAAATGGGAAAGAGAAAAAGGTCGATGGTGATGATAATGACTCTGGGGATGAAGGTGAAGAAATTGGGAATGATGTAGAAGGTACGGAGGGGCTTCAGATACAGAATACCTTTCAGGCTCGAACCAGGAAGTGTTCTTCGTACGGTATATCCTGGACTAGAGTGCCAGAGGTGGACATGGCGGGTGTATATATATATATATATATATATATATATATATATATATATATATATATATATATATATATATATATATCAAATGTCTTAAATAGACGAAAACGTTCGGTGTCTGTGTTGTTGTTGTTGTTTTCTTTTTTCCCGGCGGTTTTTGCAAAAATAGTTTATCGTGTGTTTTGTGATTTCTTTGTATATACATATACATATATATATATATATATATATGTATGTACATATATGTGTGTGTGTGTTTATGCATGTATATTTGTGTATGTATATATATAGATAATATATGTTCTTCCTGGTAGGCTTTGTTATTTTATCTTATTTTTCTATTTATCTTATTGTGTTTTATCTTCATATTATCATATATATATATATATATATATATATATATTTTTTTTTTTTTTTTTTTTTTTTTTTTTATTGGTCTTTGATACAAGGGTCATGGACAATGACGACGCTTTGTGACTGCGGCGGCAATTGAGGCGCGAACGTCCTCACCCGACAAGGAAGAAGAAAACAGAAAGAAAAAAGTCACAAATACAAAAGGCAGGAACTCAAGGCAGTGCCTTCTGGTGTAGACAGAGAAGGAGGAGAAGAAGGAGGAGGAGGAGGAGAGGAGAACGGAGGCAACAAAGAAGAACGTAGAAGGATGGTCGAAAATTTGAGAAAAAAAAGTTGAAGTAAACCTGGAGATGAGAGTGGTTGATGTTGTTGATGACGATGATGATGATTGTGTTTGAGGGTGGTGGATGGAGGAGGTAGTGATGTTGGAGGAGGAGGAGGAGGAGGAGGTGGAGGAAGAGGCAAAATGGCCGGTGCTTGTGTATCCTGTGAGAGTGGTTGGGGCTTGGGGGGAACATCAGACTTCACTGTGCCTTTTACTCACTTCTTCAATTGAACAAAGCTCTCCAGTTTTAACCAACATAAGTTCTTTAAGCTGGTTAACCAGGTTAAAATGGTTAATGGAGGTGATTTAACCTCTTTCAGCGCAGAGGCTCCTGGTGTTAGATTTAACTAAGTAGGTTAAGTGTGCATTCGGGATGAACAGACTAAGGAGCGTCTTGGCTTGGCCTGAGGGATTTCAGTCACGACTTGGGTTTGCGTTCTTGTGTACTGAGGATTCTGCTAAGGTATTTTCATTTCATTTAGCCCGTCTGACCCCATGCCCTACTGGGGCTACGGCTACCAAATCCCGTTAACCTTTTTTGGGGCTTTACCATGACATTTAGTTATCCATCCCATCGTATTTGAGAATCCTATCACCCTCTTCAGTTTTCTTGTGTCTTGGGTTGGTAGTCGTTCTGCAGGACTGCTTTGTACCCCATGTTGGTCTTAGAATTGTGTCTCTTGGGTTCAGATAGTACCTGGTACCTGGTACCTGTTTACAATCACCACCTCCTAGTACCTGTACCGCTGCTACCAAAAGCTGAGCTGTAAATGTCAGACACCGAGTCACCCTAGTTCGTCTTAGTGCATGTCGCCGGGACCACTTCGGAAGACCTTTTAGCAGTAGCGAACTCAGGCCTTGCCCTACTTCTCCAGACACCCATGACAAAAGCTTCTGGTGACCTCGGGCCTCCATTGTTACCCGTTACGTACTCTATCTCCCGTAACCGTTACACAGTGGAACAACACCCCCCTCCCCCTTCCCCCACTTCAGTCAGACCTCCCACATCAAGACAAGCGACGAGTGTAACAACCACAAAGGAAGAACAAACAACAGAAGGCCGACTGGGCCTAACGAGGCTGTTTGTGTTTAATAAACTAAGCTACAGTTAAGAAAACAGTGCTGAAGATGAACTAACACTACTGCTACACACCCAGACCTGCCTCTCCATCCACACACACACACGCACAATCACCTTCTCCACCACAACATCCACCTTCTCCACCAGTTGCGCCTCAACTCCACCGCATCACATCAACCATCAGAAGCCACCATCCACTTCCAGTTCCAAATGTCAAACTCTGTCCTTCAACCGGGGACGAAAAGTTGCCGGGTAGGAGGAGTCAAAGAAGGAAATGAACGAAGAAGAAAAAAAAAATATCGAAGATGAAGGAAACGGGAGGGAAATGCTAAGGAAGAGAAAGAAATAGTGGAAGGAAGTGTTTGTGGTGGTAGAGTCGGCGCCTGGCTCGACGTACCTCCGCCATGATGGGAAATTTTTGGCGTTGCTGATCTTCGCCTTACAAGTTTTTGTTGGTGTCGGGAGTCAAGTGCTCAGATATAATTTTTTTTTTTTTTTTTTTTTTTTTTTGTTTTTTTTTTGACAAGTATCTCAGCGGGTTGTTACCGGTAGTTATGGAAACTGCTACAGGATTTGCTCTGCGTGGTGGGTGACAATAAATGGCAGGAGGTGATCAGGTTTGAGAGGTTAAATGTCGAAATGATATTAATTGTTTTTGTAAGTCTTGATGCTGGCGTTCATATTAATTGTCACCATCATTATCGTTGTTATTATTATCATTATTATTATCATCTATTATTGTAATTATTATTGATATTGTTATCATTATCATTATCATCATTTATTATAAATATTGTTATTACTATTATTTCATTATTGTTATTAACTATCGCTATCGTTATTATTGATTTTATCATTTTCATTATCATTATTACCAAATAAGCGAGTTAACTACCATTAGGCCGTTAGTGTTCAGACACGTCTGAATAAATAGATAAAATAAAATAGAAACTGATAAATAGATGATACATTAATAAAACTTTAGTCAGAACAAAGTATCAAAGGAAGGAATTGACCTTTAATTGATCAGTTAAGATTTTTTAGTTTTTCAGTTAAAAGGTTTGTGTAGGTTTATGACAAATTGAATGTTGCTTGTAAAAACACTAACATCCGGGGATAAAAGATCCATGCTGGGTGGAGAGGATAGTTGTAAATAATGGTAATTGTAAAGGTATAGGAGGAATCCCTTCATAAGGGTGACTGTCCTCGGGTATTACGACCGGAAAACTTAACGAGAAAGTCCTTTTTAGTGCAACAATAGCGACGAGGATGAGGGTAATATTTCCGTCATTAGTGGGCGAGGAATGAAAACACCGTCACAGGTGGAAACGTGGGTCACGTAGACGTCGGCGCGTCATACAGTAAGCTCTGACACCTCTTGCAAGAAATAACCTCGTCACTGGTGCCCCTGACATGAACCACCGGTAGTACTCTGCTATCACCATTTGGAGCCTCAAGTTAGGTACCATGGTCTTAAAGACGCTTCCTCCCTGGTGGCCTGATGCAACGTTCTTTCGTGATTCTTGTCGATGCGAGAGGTGGGGTTCGGGATGGGGTGTTACGTGGGGTTGGGGGGCGGGGGGGGGGAGGAGCACTGTGCTGCCAGCCTTGGTGATGGCGAGCCAGCGTGTCTGGGTTTCTCGGCGTAGCTGCCGGACATGCTGGAAATAATCCTTATGATTTGATGATCCTCTCGGTATCTCCTTTGATGTCTAGCGACGGAGGTAGGAGGTAGGAGATAGGGGCTGAAAAGGGGGCAAAAAGGAAGGGGTAGGGGGGATGGAAGAAGAGTTGGGGAGCTTTTGCGTCGAAGGACATGACGTGTGAATGACGTGTTCACGTTTTGCAGACACTCGTATGAATGACACACATATTTTGTGGGCGGGCAATGTAGTATATTCCACTCCTTTATAAATCAAACACGATATCTTTTCACTATTACTATTATCATTGTTATAATTATTATCGTTATTGTTATTGTTGTTGTTGTCGTTGTTGTTATCATTACAATTATTATCATTATTATTATTATTATCAGGCCTATTATAATTATTATTATTGTTATTGGTATTATCACCGTTATTATAATCTGAACGCCTTTGTATCAAGATCCAAATGAAGCTGGATTGCATGAATTACAATTTCACATTCGGAAACCATAAAAACATATCAGTACAACAAATGTAGCAAGAGAACATTAAAATATACCGCACATGGTTAGCAAACGAAAACAGTAAACTCTAATAAGTGGTAGCAATGAGATGTGCGCAGAACGACCCTTCTTGGGATCATTCTGCGCATCCAAGATGGCGGACGTCGTTCTTCGCCTACCCGGGCGATTTGAATGCCAGCGATGAATCTGGCAGAGCCTTTGGGGAGATGGGAAGTGCGTGCGTGCGTGCGCGCGTTTCTCTAGTAGGTAGTCATATGATCATCATGGGGTTTCTTCAAGTTTTCTTTGTCGTCTATCTTTTCTTTCTTTGTCTTCCTTTCCTTGTTTTCTTATTTCCTCCTCTTACAGTTTTTGGTCTGGCAGCCATGATATCGCTTGATGCCTTCATGATCGTCTTTCTTTTCCTTCTCCTTCATCTTCTTTTCCATGTTTTCTTATTTCCTCCACAAACAATTTCTGTTCTATATTCTGGCTCTTTTGTTGTTATATTCAATCGCACGGCTAGAAACTTATTCCAGCCTCTAATGAGGCAGTTAGTGAAATTGTTTCTTCATGTTTCTCGACAGCAGTTCATAAAACGAGCCTGTTAGAGTGTAAGTACTGTGGTAACGGCATTGGAAACGTGAAACTAAATCAACAAAAGTGGGGAGAAATTTCCAGCCAAATTTTGAAAAAATCCAGAGTAGTCTTCGTCGTCCCATTCTTTAATATTCTTTTGTGCCATGCAAGGTTTTTTGTTTTGTTTTTTAAGATTTTTTTAAGATTCTTTCTATATACCAAGGGCTTCTTCTCCTTTATAAGGGAGGCAGTCAACTCAGAGGCACGTAGTCACTCCCACCCATTCCACTCCCTCCCCCACTTTTTTTTTTTCCTTTGGTGCACAAAGATATAGATGAGGTCTCTTCCTTAGTACTACCGGTAAGAAAGGCGGTCGTTTAGCAGCGACACTGTTGTTTCTGTCGAGGTCGAAGCAATGACGGTTATTTGCTGTGTTGTATTCATCATAACCTTGGACTCTACGTGTATCTGCTTCCTGGATCTTGTTGTTATGTACATGGAAGTGCTCTTGCGAGTGAGGTGGCGTTGATGGAGTTGCTCCTGGTGATGAGAGATGGTCCTAACTTTTCTAGAAGGCAAGGAGAAGATGAGTTTTTCATTTATATATGTAATTCTCCTCTCTATCTAGCCGTAAGGAGTTCTAGGTGTGTATGAACACGACCCACGGGCTGTGGAGAAAGGTTATCTTGAATGAGATAACACTACTGGGATAAGAAAGCATGTATGTGTTGTAGCGAAGAGAGCAAGGAACCACATAAAAAGATCTACACTTAACGAGCGTACAGGAACGGAAATCACCAAAGTCCCTTGGAGGGGTGAGTGGGTGGCAGAGAGAGGAGGGAAGTAGGGAGGAGAGGAGTGACGTGGGGGGGAGGGGGAGGGGGGGGCGCCAACTGCTTCAGAGAGCAGTGGGAACTGTGCCTGCCCTTGGGCAAGCGGGTTGGGGGGGAGAAGGGGGGGAGACGGAAGTACGTTATCTAAATGGCACAGCCAAAAAGGTAACTCATATTTCTAGATTAGAGGATGCAAGTCTTCGAATCAAATAGTGCGGGATGGATTAAAAAAAAAAAGAGATAAATACATTTCATGCAACAATGACTCCTTCTTCCCTTCCCCCCCCCTCACACGTCACCGCCCCCGTCTTTCAACTCCTCCCTCTCCCCCCCCCTAACCTTTTGGCTCCCACCCCTTCTCCCATCCACAATTTACAATAAGATAATAAATGGCTGCCTTCACTCCCGGAACAGCGTTTCGGTTCGAGTCCAGAAGAGCAAAGGGAGGGGAGGGGGAGAAGAAGGGAGGGGAGGGGGGAAGAAAGGGAAGAAGGAGGGAGGGGAGGGGGAAGAAGGAGAGGGGAGGGGGGGAAGATGAAGGTTTGATATACCACTTTGTCGATCTTTGAAAATTATTATATAACCTTTTCGTAGGTACGGATGGGAAGTTGACTATTGCACGATTTTTTTTAATAAAGAAATTATAACGGCTTAGTAAGATTTAATAATGGCGATACATTTCATAGGCGTATGATCTCTGTGTGCGTGTACACACCCACCCTTCCAAGTGTTTGTATGTATACATTTGTTATGTACGTATGTGCGTGCGTATGTTGTATATATACATACTCTGTTCGTGTGTGTTCGTTTATGTTTTCTTGTTCATGTCTCTTAGTGTTAATCTCTGTCTTTGTAGCTAATTACAGTGCTCATGCACGGTTAAAATAATCTCCTTCCTGATAATAGCTTCGAGAAACATTATCATAACGCAGCAGGAATCGAAGTGCACTGATTGGCTGGAATGGAGGTGCACTGATTGGCTGAGATACAAGACGGAGAAAACGGTATTACAAGGTTGTCGTCAGCGGTAGACGCTGGCAGTGGAAGGTCAACTGTAATTCCACTGTAATTGTGTGGAGCTGTTCCGTCTGCAAGCAGCCAGCTCCACTCAAATGACGCAAAGGTGCTCAAAGTGTTACACCACAGCCTAGCACCACGCGTGACGTAACAGCCGGCGTAGTTTTGTTATGCGCCGAAGAACATCCATGTTATTCTTTTTTTTCATGCGTTTGAGTTCAGGAATTAATTTCATATACTTGGAAAGTGTTAGCAGTGTAATGGGTGGAGTTCCTCTTGGTGGAGAAATATGAAGTCATTGAAAAGAAGATATCTTGGCGTTGATTTTGTTTGAGTCATAATAATATTTGCCTTGAATATAAGGAAGATGATAAAGACGAAGATTGTAACCACGATTATGCAAGTGTAAATATCCATGCATAAACATATGTCTCTCTATATGCATATTGACGATATATATACTTGTATATACACATTACACGTGTGTGTGTGTGTGTATACATGTTGTTGGGATAATGATAGGCTTGCAAATTTTGATAATATGGAAACAATGAGGCTCAATCAGCGCCAGAAATATACACTCGTATAGATTTTTTACATCACGAGCTTCAAGCCCGCACATGCACGCGCACACACACGTATTTACTCACACACACGCAAGCCTCTCTCTCTCTCTCTCTCTCTCTCTCTCTCTCTCTCTCTCTCTCTCTCTCTCTCTCTCTCTCTCTCTCTCTCTCTCTCTCTCTCTCTCTCTCTCTCTCTCTCTCTCTCTCAATCTGGTGCACTGGTACACTGTTGCACGCACCCACACGAGCGCTTGCCGACACAAGGTTGCAACAGACATGACAACTGTACCGCTATGCGGCTCTGATGATGTGTAGACGTTCATCGTGACGTTGCTTATCTGAGCGCTGATGTTGATGTTGATGATGATGATAATGCTGATGCTGGCGAAGAGGCGATGGCTCGTGAGGAGGCTCCCTCTTGCCTGACGTCACATTTTCGTGCTTCTCTGAGGAAGGGCTGGCGTACCCTGCTTATGATTTGCTGTTGTGGGCTGACGCTTTAAGTCAGTGTTGTAAACACCAGTGATTCTGGTTTTCTGGTTCTTGCGTTCTGGTGCTTTTGTTGGTTTTCGTCTTGTTTCGTCTTGTTCCGTTTTTTTTTGGTTTGTGTTTGTGCCTTGCGAGGTTTTATTTTGTGTTTGTGTTTGTGCCTTGCGATCAAAGCATTACGTAGGAGACAGATTCCAGTTCAGTTATTTCAGTGAAGTGTCGTGATTTGTATGAACACTCATGTATGCGCACACGCGTACACACACACACATACACACACGTGCACACACACGCACACACGCACGCACTTGCTCTTAAGTGGAATTGCTCAGGGGTGGCGCGACTCGGTCGAGCTTAATGTGCAAATCAAAGTCGGATCTATAGAAGTCATTTAACCCTGGAAAGTGTTGCCATTCTGCCGAAGCAATGCCACATACACATTTATTTCTTCTTTTCCACCAAGCATTAGGTCCCATTTTTTTTCCAACGCTGCCTCGCTCAAATGAAGAATTTGTATTCGTCGCTGCATAACATCCAAGTCGACACGATCCCGATCCCGAATAACGAAGCAAATTCAGTCCAGAGTTGCAACGTGCCCCATGGTGGTCCAAAGCCGGAGTACGAAAAAAAAAGTATTACCTGAAGGACAGTGGCGGATTGGTTACGTTTCGTAGATAATCCTGAGATGGATGACACCGACGGCAGGGTCGGTAAGGTTTTAGTGGGTTTTCAATCAGTGTACATCTTGGTGAATTAGGATGAGTAACTGGGGTGGGAGAGTTATTATTATTATTTTTTTCACGGATTAGTTCGAACACCTCACGGATGGTCTGGAGGATGGGTACAAAAGGTAAACGCATGTTGGGGGTTGTGCTCTTGGCTAAAGGTGCGCAAGGAGGTGCGCAATGGTCCTCAACGCCTGCGCAGACCACTCAGAAGCGAGTACCGAAGAAATTGGGAGAATAATTCGTACCTAAGAAATAGTAATAACATCTGGCCGCGCTTGCAGTGGTGTATATAACATGTGTGTGTGTGTGTGTGTGTGTGTATGGGCGGGCTCACAGTGTGCGTGCGTATGTTTGTACGTATTGTGAGCGTACTTACTTAGATTCTGCTGGGAATGATCGTGTCTCAGAAGACTCGTAAGGTTCTTACGCCATTTTATACCACTGGAGTTCTTCAACGGCTCCATCTATCACACACTTATGTGCCGCGATCTCAATACCTCCATAAGTACACGTGCACACACATACACACACACACACATACACACACACACACACACACACACACACACACATACGAAGTTAACACAGAATCGAGATTAATTGAAAGATTATTGGCTTAAAGGGGAAAAATGAGAAACAGAAATTAATTTAACGTCGTTACGAATATATACAGCACCAATCAACTCACTAACATACAAAATTGCAGCACATACTATGCTTGACCAATGGAATCCTATAGGAACATGTATCAATGATTAGAGTTGTTATCATTATTATTATTACTATTTTTATTATCATTATTGTTATTATTATTATTATTATTATTATTATTATTATTATTATTATCATCGTTATAATCATAATTATCATCGTTATTGTTATTATTATCATTATTTTCATTATCATTTTTACTAATTATTATATTATTTTTAATATTATCATTATTATTATTATTTTATTATAATTATTATCATTATTATTATTATTGTTATTATTATTATTATTGTTATTATTAACAACATGCCTGCAGGAAGCCTGTCGATACATAGCGAAATTGGAAAACACTTCATCTTTTACGACAATCTTTAATTCTTATTCTTGTAAGGATGAACCTTATCTGAAATTTATTGATCCATGTTGCAGGAACTGCCGTCCTCAGCATAGTAATAAATGTTAATGCTGCAGTGAGAATATTCCCCCACGCAGCATAGTAATAAATGTTAATGCAATGAGAACATTCCCCCACGCAGCATAGTAATAAATGTTAATGCTGCAGTGAGAACATTCCCCCACGCAGCATAGTAATAAATGTTAATGCTGCAGTGAGAACATTCCCCCACGCAGCATAGTAATAAATGTTAATGCTGCAGTGAAAACATTCCCCCACGCAGCATAGTAATAAATGTTAATGCTGCAGTGAGAACATTCCCCCCACGCAGCATAGTAATAAATGTTAATGCTGCAGTGAGAACATTCCCCCATGCAGCATAGTAATAAATGTTAATGCTGCAGTGAGAATATTCCCCCACGAATCTTGCAGGACATCCTGGTTCCTACTGCTTGAGCCACACCCATTGTAAACTCCTCCCCTCTTCCCCCCTCCCCCCCATGACTCAACCCCTCTCCTCCCCCCACCTCTTCCCCCCTCTCCCCTCCCCCTCCGTCTCCATCTCATCCACTTCTCTCCCCATCCCATCCCTTGGCAGTAGCTCATCCCCCACACCGTAATCCATCCACTCCTCATCTTCATCCTCATCCTGTATCTAGTTTTTTTTTCCCTTCAGTTTTCATTTCTTCAACACCCGATGCCTAGTCGGCCATTTGTTCTTTTAAAGAATACACACCACGCTTATCCAGCCGAGTTGATTATTTAATTCATCATTGTCTGCCGCCATCATCATCAAGTCTTGTTTACGAATGAATTGAATCGCGTCGTTTAATGAATATGAACGATGGTGCGAACGAGCTAAGGCTGTTGCTGGACTCGTCGCGTGGACAGTGGGGGGGAGGGGGAGGGGGAGGGCGTCCTGTACCACAAACAAACAATCCGATCAGTGATTGAAGGCATTGGTAGACGAGTACACAAGCACTTACGCTCGTCAGGCACACGCAAGCACACGTACACGCAAACACACACACACACACACACACACACACACACACACACACACACACACACACACACACACAGACACACAGA